>NC_045555.1:33190371-33516080 GCF_009769535.1 Thamnophis elegans
CCAAGGGGTGGGGAATGGGCTATTCTATATATCAATCGCTTTCGCGCCTAAATAATCAGACTTCGCTTCGCTATGCCTTTAATCATTTATAATTAGTAAAAGTACACTTGATTTCTACTTATGGAGTCTCATGGTCTTCTTTCCTAATTATCTAATGGAGAGGATCTGACAGCAAGCGAAGTCTCACTCACACCCCACCAGGAGATTTCAACCTTGCGTGGGGGGTGTACTTACAAGAAGAAACGAGGGAGATGTCTTTGCGAGCAAGTGATGAAGAGATTGAAAGGGAAACCGCAGACCCATCATTACCTGGAAGAATGGCTGGACTAGGAATAGTGGACCCTGCGATTCCCCCTCGATGGTCCCTAAATGTGGAGCAAAAAGAGGACAGCGAAAGTTGGGATGCTGGAGTTACTAGGAGAAAACAAAGGGCGAAGAATGGCAAAAGTCCCTCCCTTAACTGTAAAATATGACGGGAATCCCAAAAAACTGGGTCTCTTCATTATACAAATTTATAACTATATGGAAATTTATGGGCCCGATTTAGAATCAGATGAAATGAAAGTGCGAATGGTGTTACTTGCTTTGGAGGAAGAGGCGGCCGAATGGATGATCAGCCTGCACCAAAGCAATTCCCCACTCCTGAGGAATTTTGACGCTTTTATGACTGCGTTTAAAAGAAGATTTGATGACCCTCTAATTGAGAAACGGGGAAAGTTGAAATTTATGACCCTCAGGCAGGGAGATAGACCGGTGACTCAGTATATTCAAGTGTTTCAACAACTTTCTTGTTATATGAAAGGCTGGTCTCAGGATGCCCTTTTGGACCAGTTTGCATTAGGATTAAATGAGGACATTTATCAACAATGTGTTAACCGACACCTTCCCAAGCGCGTTACAGCTTGGTATGAAAATGCAGCAGACGTTGAGCTCGATTTGATTAGACTTCAACGTGCGAGGGAAGAGAAAGCAGGAAAATCACCCCCCCAACTCAGAAGCCCCCTTTCCGAATCAGGAGTGAAGGAAAGGGAAGCTCCACCAGCAAGGGCAAGCCGCTCACATGCTTCCGTTGCGGGAGGGGAGGCCACCGCGCCCCAGATTGCCGTGCTAAAATTCCCACAACCAGCCCGCCCCCTGCCAAGAGGGAAGGGAAGATGAGCAGGGCCCCAGAGAAGAAGAAGAAAGAGGCTGCTTTCGCTGCTGATATCACCCCCACCCCCGCGCTACAGGCAGGAGGTGGGGGAGGAAGCTGACGCCACTGCCAGCTCCTCTGATGACTCCGATGACGACGCCTCGCCTCACTGGGTGAGTTCAAATAAAGGCCCCATGTTGATCCCAATAGAATTAAGGGTACCGCCCGATGGGGTGTCAGAACAGCTCCCCACCCTCCTTGACTCGGGCTGTTCCAGATGTATGATCAACCCTGCAATGGTGGAGAAACTAGGCCTCAAATTAAGGACTTTGAAAACCCCTATTGTGTTTTGCCAAATCGATGGGTCAATTGCAGGGGGTGGCCCGGCCCATTTCTATACTGAACCTCTAGAGATGAAAATGGGCACCCACGTAGAGTTGATCTCTTTTATTGTGGCTCCTGGAATGGACAGACCCCTGATTTTGGGCCTCCCCTGGCTTCGTAAATGGAACCCTCGCATTAATTGGAGGGAGGGATGGCTGCGCATTCGCACGAGCACAGCTCCAGACGGGGAGGGCGTTTCCCCAGAGCCTGCTGGCTGCAGCCCTGCTTTGGCCGCCAGGGGCCAGGAGAGAATTGAGGGGGAAGAAAAGATTCCAAAAGTGTATTGGGACCTGAGAGGAGTTTTTAGTGAAAAATCTTCAGATAAGCTTCCGCCCCACAGACCTACTGATTGCTCCATCAATATTTTGCCCGGGGTTAAGCTTCCAAAGCCCCAAATATATTCAATGTCCCCTAGAGAGATGGAGGAAATGAGAAAATTCATTGATAAAAACTTGGAAAGGGGTTTCATCGAGTCAGCACGACCCAAGGTAGCTGCACCCGTATTGTTCAGAGAGAAGAAAGATGGTTCCCTGAGATTATGTGTTAATTTCAAAAACCTGAACTGTATCTCTGCTTAAAACCTATACCCGTTACCACTGATGAAGGACATGTTAGCCCAATTGGGAAAGGGCCGCATTTTCACAAAATTGGACCTCAGAGAAGCGTACTATAGAGTCCGCATAAAGGAGGGGGATGAGTGGAAGACTGCTTTCAACTGCCCCCTCGGTTGCTTCCAGTTCCGAGTGATGCCCTTTGGCCGGCAGGGGGCGCCTGCGGTTTTCATGCAATTAATTAATGAGATCTTACATGACCATCTTTACAAAGGCGTTATCGTATATTTGGACGATATCCTTATTTACACTCAGACTTATGACGAACACGTCACGTTGGTCCGCACTGTCTTGAAGAAGCTCCGGGCCGCTGAACTGTACGCCAAGTTGTCCAAGTGTGAATTTCACCAGGGGAAGATAGACTACCTGGGGTATCGTATCTCCCCCGCTGGTATTGAGATGGACCCCACTAAGGTGAACGCAGTCACTGAGTGGGAGGCGCCCCATACACGCAGACAGTTGCAGAAATTTTTGGGTTTTGCCAATTTCTACCGTCAGTTCATCCCTTCTTTTGCCAAAATTGCGCTTCCTATCACTAACTTGTTGAAGTCCAAAGGTGGGCCTAAACCTAAGCCTAGCAAGCCACTGGATTGGACCATGGAGTGTCAGGCCGCTTTTGAGAAGTTGAAACGCCTTTTTGCGGCAGAACCAGTTCTGAAGCATCCGGAGATGGACAAGCCTTTTGTCGTCCAAGCTGATGCCAGTGACGTAGCTGTTGGGGCCGTCTTGCTTCAGACCAACGACCAAGGTAATCTGCAACCATGCGCTTACACCTCCCGTAAGCTCACGGACACAGAAAGGCGTTGGGCAATCTGGGAGAAAGAAGCATTTGCAGTACGCTGGGCCTTAGCCACGTGGCGCCATTTTCTAGAGGGTGCTAAGCACCCGTTTGAGGTGTGGACTGACCATAAAAACTTAGAGGCTTTGAGGACTCCAAGACGCCTCTCTCCTAAGCAGATGCGCTGGGCTCAGCATTTCAATCGTTTCAATTTCACACTCAAATACATCCCGGGAGGGAAGAATTTCATGGCTGATGCTTTGTCCAGACTCCCTCAGTACAACTGCTCTAAGCTGAGTATTGTTCAACCTGTAATTCCCGCATCCAGCCTTGCTGCTCTGGTTGTCACTTGGCAACAGGCGCGCTCGAAAGTTGAAGTGCCTCAAGATTTCCTTTCTGACCTCAAATGGGCCCTTCCCCTGGATGACTGGTTCCAGCAGCATCAGGGTAAATGCACGATGAGGGACGATTTACCGTGGATTGGGGCTAAGCTTTACGTCCCCGCCTCTCTTCGTCTCGTCGTCCTCCAACGGGCTCACGATTCCAAGTTGGCAGGTCACTTTGGTTTTGTGAAGACGCTGCATTTGGTGAAGAGGCAGTTTTGGTGGCCCTCTTTGAAAAAAGACATTGAACTATATGTTGCCAGTTGTCCAGTCTGTGCAGCCACTAAACGGCCACCGGGAAAACCGCAAGGCCTACTCCAATCTGTAGCCCGCCCTGTCGCCCCTTGGAAGGAAATTTCTATGGACTTTATTGTCGAGCTTCCCGAGAGCCAGAGGCACACCGTCATATGGGTGGTTACTGACTTATTTTCAAAACAAGTTCATTTTATTCCGTGCCACAACATTCCTTCTGCGAAGGCACTTGCTAAGCTCTTCATTTCTCACATTTACCGTTTGCATGGGGTGCCGGATCGCATCATTTCCGATAGAGGTGTCCAGTTCACTTCTGTTTTCTGGAAGGAATTTCTTAAATGCATTGGCTCCGCCCTGGCCCTAAGCTCCGCCCACCACCCTCAGACTAATGGGGCTTGCGAGAGGACTAATTCTGTCCTGGAACAATATTTACGTTGTTTCATCAATTATCAACAAGATGATTGGGTGGACTTGTTGCCGCACGCTGAAGTGGCCTATAATAATTCTGTCCATAGCAGCACTGGGTTCACTCCTTTTCGTGTCATTTTTGGTCAGGATTTTGTTCGTATTCCTGAACTTCCCCTTGAGCAGCCACAAGTTTCTTCCGTCTCTGAATGGAGCGAGCGATTGAGCCATGTTTGGCCTTTGGCAGTACTTTGGATGCTGCGCATCGTGCTCATAAGAAACAGGCTGATAAGAAGCGTGCACAGCCTTACCAGTACAGAATGGGTGACCTGGTTTATTTGTCCACAAAGTTCCTTCAAACTACGCAAAAGTCTAAGAAATTGGGACCTAAGTACGTGGGCCCATTTCCCATAATCAAGGTCATCAATCCTGTTTCGGTTCGCTTGCAGCTACCCAAACATCTCAACCGTGTTTATCCAGTTTTCCACATTAACCTCATTAAACCAGTTCATGTCTCCTCTTTACGTCCGCCTGTGGACCCTCCACCTGCCCCCCTGTTGATTGATGGTGAACAACATTTTGAGGTTCGTGAGATATTGGACTCTCGACGGCGGCGGAATCGGATACAGTACCTAGTGGCTTGGAAGCATTTTCCTCCATCTCATACCGAGTGGGTGGACAAGTCCCATGTCCATGCTCCCCGACTGCTTCGACAGTTTTATTCTGCTTATACTGACAAGCCTTGACTCCCCCCCACCTCTTTTTCTCTTCTGTTCTTTGTTGTTCGTCTGTTTGTTTGTGTTTTGTCGTTTTCCAGGCCTGAACGCCTTTTTCCGGGGGACGGCTGGATGTCAGCCTCTGCTTTGCTGTTGCTTCGACTGCCATGAAACGGGGAGGGAGGGCATGGTATTTGGGAGTGGGTACTCATTGTGCTGAAGGAAGGTTCTGGAGTTCAGCTGCCTGTCGGACTACGCGTACGTAGGAGATTCCCGCCAGGACTAACGGCACCGACATTCCATCTTCGTGATGCCTTTTGAAGTTATCTCACACCTGACACTTGGGAGAATTATGATTGGACTGTAACTGTGATGCCAAGGGGTGGGGAATGGGCTATTCTATATATCAATCGCTTTCGCGCCTAAATAATCAGACTTCACTTCGCTATGCCTTTAATCATTTATAATTAGTAAAAGTGCACTTGATTTCTACTCATGGAGTCTCGTGGTCTTCTTTCCTAATTATCTAATGGAGAGGATCTGACAGGAGATCCCTGTCCTAGTCTTCCACCTGCCCTTGTGGGCTTCAGGCACCAAAGGCGTCGGGCGAGATTGCGAGATTGCGCAGGAGCCCTCTGCCCTGCCTGGCTCCCGGACGGAGGGCGAGAGAGAAGCGGAAGCTAGAACGAGGTCCAGTGTGGTCCCCGGCCCTTTCCCAGAGGATTCAGGGACAGACAGGGACCCTCCTTCGACCCCGCTGTTTATGGGGGCGCAGAGCCCTAGGGGAGCCTGGCAAGGTAGGCGAGTCCTCCACTCTTGTTCCTTCCTCGGCTGTGGAAGAAGCACGTGCTTCCTTCGACCGGGCAGGAGGGGTGGCAGCAGGAGGGGGGGCTTTGGGGGCTAATGGGACTTGGGTTTAGCCTACCTGGACGTCTCAGCAGCCCCAAGGGAGCCGATCTTGGCATTTTTCGCATCGGGCGTGTTGCAAGAGGGAGGGAGCAAAGACCTTTTCCAGCCAGCGCAAAGGACTTCCCCGGACTTGCTTTGCTGAGTTTGGGCGACGGACCCGCAACTCCACCAGCAGCAATCCGGAAAAGGTCTTCACTTCACCGCCAGTTGTGGTTGGGGCAGTCAATGGGGAGGGGGGAATCTGGCAGGGCCTGTTAGTTTCTCAAACTGATTCCCCCCCCCAGACGCCTCCCTTCCCAGGTCCTTCTGGCTGGAGGGACAGAGAGGAGCCAACGCCTGGCTTTTCCAGAGGCCTCTGTGGATGGAAGCCTCCCTGGGGCTTTCTATGCCCCTTGACAAGCTCCTCTTAAATGTAGGTTTTCTGGCCATGAAAAAGAGCGTTGAATGTGTTAATTCAAGGCCAATTTGACATTCCTTTGAAAGACACTTTGAATCTTATGGTGCATAAAAGGTCTATTTATATTGGGAAGGAAAGTTGGGTTCTACGAGCTAGAATGTTTCTGATTCGGCCGTTACTAAGTCAATTACAGGGTGTGTTTTTTTATGCTACAGAAGGTGTTGCAAGTGTCACCAGAACCACCAGCTGAAGATGAGGAGGAGGCCTCCATCACTGTGAAACCTCCATACAGGAATCCATCGATCCCAACATCACCATCATTGATGGAAGACAATGTCAGACGTTCAGCCCTGGTCAATAATGTGATGGTTGCTGCAATTTGTCCTGGGGCAAAAGAAACACAGATTGAATATTTTAAAAATAATGATATAGTAAGCAAGAAACAAAACAATAAAAAACAGAGCAACCTAATTTAAGGCTCCTAGTTTTCCTTCCTGTTAGCTTCCATAGTCCAACCACCCCCACCCCAAACCCCAAAGCAAGAAATGCAAACCAACAAAAGGCATTAAGAATTAAACGACAACAACAATAATAACAGAATACCTTTAAAATAGAAAAATAAAGAAAACCTGACAACCAAATTAGTTAACGACATTGTCGTGCAAGGCAGAACGTCCGACATACTTCGCTCATCGATGATGGGGATGTTGGAGTAGATGGGTTCCGATATGTACGGTTCCACCATGATTATGGCGGCTTCCACATCTTCATTTTGTTGTTCTGGTGACACTTGCAGGCATCTTTTTCTAGGGATTGAAGAAGAAGAAAAGAATCAAATATAACTGACTGGTACATTGTTTTCTTAACAATGATAATAAAGATAATTCTTAATGGGGACTCCAGATTATCACGAAAAGATTGGGGTTGGACTAGAGGACCTTCAAGGTCCCTTCCAGCCCTGAGGGATTCTATACTTTATCCTGTTAGTTCCATCAACATTTGGGGGGGCTTTCAGTGCCCCAGGGCTCCCCAGGTTATAATGACACAATTCCCCTGATCAGGAGCAACTTACTTGCACAGGTGACAAAATATGCAGAGGCCAATGAAGACATAGACCCCAAGGACAAACAAAGTCGCCTTCCAGGGGTCCCCAAGGACCTTCTGGGGTCTGTCACTGGATGGCCGCAGCAGTTCATTGGGATCCATTTCTGAAAGAGAAAAGGGATGGAGGAAGAAGAGTCAATTTCTCGTTTCAAGGGTTGGTGCTTCCCCTCTAAGACTCTCCATCCCAAGGTCAAACTCCCAAGGAAGAAAAAAAAAAAACCTGAGACCAGAAACCAAGTTCTGCTCACCTCTCAGTTTCTGACCCTATCTTTTTCTTTTCTCTTTGTCTTTTCTCTTTCTCTTTCTCTTTCTCTCTCTCTCTCTCTCTCTCTCTCTCTCTCTCTCTCTCTCTCTCTCTCTGTGTGTGTGTGTGTGTGTGTGTTCCTGTCTCATCCACTCAAGCTTTTATAGCCTGCATGGCCCCACCCATCAACGGAAAGGAGTTCCAACAGAATCCAGGTAACCTAGAGGTCAAACAACACTTTTTCCCTCTACTCAACCCTTGACCCCCCCTCCCTCCCTTGGAATCCCCCCTTCAGCTCAGAAGGGAAGGTTGACAGTTGAGTGGCACTCAGCAGTGGTGAATCCATAGAGTCCTGCTTAAGCAGGGGGTTGGACTAGAAGACCTCCAAGGTCTCTTCCAAGTCTGCTATTATGTTAAATTCTGTCTGCCTGAAACCGCCAGCAACCAGCCATGGCAGGGAAAGCACAGAGGACCCCCCTGCTCAGGGATGGGAGGCTAAGAATAAGCCCCCTTTGGTGTCCTTGCCTGGGTCACGAAGCAGAGCCCTGAATGTGGAACCTAGGATGGCCAGGTTGTGTGGGGCTTTCTGAGAAGTGACCTTCCAAACCTTGGTTCAATCCCACCTGTGCCCATAGATTCAGCCATCAAATAATAACCTTCACCCTGGGCAGAAACTGAATTCCTCCCAAACAGGCCTGACAGGCTCCCCTGCTCTTTGCAAAGGGCACCTCCTGCACAAGACCTGAGGTGCAGCCTAAAAGAAAGGCTCTCCCACTTCATCCCTTTTCCTTCTTCAGCGATGGAAGAGACTCCGAAAACCCCATCCCTCTTTGGGGCATCTTCAGCGCACACCCCAAAGGGACTTTTCAAAAGACATCTGGAATTTCTTGAGTTTTTTCCTTGAAAATGTTTCTCTTCTCACCCAAGAAGCTTCTTCAGTTCTGACTGAATGGTGGGGGATGGAAGGATTCGTCCTCTTTGCAGTCCTTTGGTGGTTAGCCTTGTGAAGGTCAGCCATGAGCTCTCTGAGAGGCCTTGGGGCCACCTGGGGGTTTATCTGCCCCCTCAGGGTCCCCTGAATCAGAGGGCAAATGGGGGGGGGGCTCCTTGGAACAGGGGAAAGGACCATGTTGCTGTCTTCAGAGAGAGCAAACTCCACCCTCTGGACAGAAGAGACCCCTGATTAGAAAGAGGGTCCAAGAGGGGATCTATCTTAAAACTGAACAGCCCTCTCTCAACAGAGGGGGGGGTACAACCCCCTCCTCACTCCTGTGTACCACACAGTCCTGGGGACACGGAAGGGGGAGGATTGGGTTATCCCAGTCTGTGTGCAGGGAGTCAGCCAGGTCACTGCAGGTTTCAAGAATGGGGAGGATTTATCCCAACCTGACTTGCTTTCTGCCTCCATCCTCCAATGCAGAAGGCAAGAAGATTCTTTGGTGGGAGGAGGACCCCCCAGAGACCCCTTGGGCTCCTCTTTCCAGGACAAGCTTCACATTGGGGCTCTTTCATGCAATGCATGAGAGGCAGAACTTCTGGCTGACCCACAACTATGACCCTCTGTGATCGGTAATGAGATGTTTTATAGATGCTATTGCAAGAAGTCCAGATTATTCTTCCTGCAACGATGAAAAAATGCACTTAAAGAGACAAAGTTACTGACATAGATTAAAGACATCGATAGCCTTTAATGTGGCCCCTGAAGAATTGTTTTCTCTTTTTGGAGACTTTTCATGGAATCCCATTCTCTGAAGGAAATTGCACGCCTTCACCAAATAGTGACAGTTGTCAGACAGAAGACAAAGTAATAGTATTAATATTTTATTTGGAAAATCAGAATTTAGGTTTTGAGAGACAATATCCAGGATAGTATATAATATTCTAAATGTGTTTATCTTCTAGTTCTTTTAACCTCAATGATCTTTTAGGAGAATTGTTGGACACCCAGGACAAATTGTAATTTAAAGGAATTTAGGAAATGTGACAATAATGGAAAATGTGATTGGTCAATTAAAATCCCAACAATTGAATTTACAGCTATTCCCAGCTTTCCCCCCAAAGTTTGGTCAGAAGAGAAGTCAAGGAATAGCTGAGGTCTCCTTAGCGTTACCTACATTCACCCTACAATTCCTCTGCCTTCAAGATGGACATTTTCAATTGGAGTTTGACCGGTCCACCACCCAATTTGGATGTAAACATGGAAAGTACAAAATATAACTCAGATTTGGGGGCTGCAAAGCAGAGATCCAGTCTTTAGGAAAAATTACTTCCAGGAAGGCTTCTATGGCCTACAGGAGCATTTTTAGAAAATACCGGCTGGGTGAGGACACCTCAGGATTTTATCTAGAAGGGAGACTTTCTGCTGCCCTCCGTCCTCTCCCCCCCCCCCCAAAAGGGGCAAAAGCGGAGAAGAAGACATTCTGGTCCAGGAAGGATGGACTGAGATCTCTCTTGTGGTTCAACTTAATTTTTTTTTATTTACAAACATGTAAAATACACACACACACACACACACACAAAACTTAGACGTACACCACATTTACACAATACAATATGAACAGGAGCTTCCTGTTCTTTCTAATAGCAATTATCAATCAATACCACTCACCTTATATTACTTCCCCTTCTATTATATTTCATTTGGATTTCACTATTCTTAACCCTCTTATTTTACTCATAACTATTATTTTTGATTTTTTTGTATTCCTTTATTGATTCTTATTTCTTTCCTCCATCCACCTATACCATTTATCCCATATCTGGTAGAATTCTGATTCTTCTTTTCCCTGGATTTCTTTAATTAGTTTGTCCATTTCAGCACAATCCATAACCTTTCTTATTATTTCATCTTTGCTTGGAGTTAATTTGTTTTTCCATTTCTGGGCAAAGGCAATCCTTGCCGCTGTAATTATATGTAGTATTAAATACTGGATTTCTTTTTTGTATTTCACAGACATTATTCCTAATAAAAAAACTTCAGGTTTCCATTCTATTTTAACCCTGTTATTGCCTCCAGACAACTTAATTTTAAATGTCTTAGTAGAGAATCTGTGACCTGCTAGGCCCCCTTTTCAGGCATGTTTCTTTACCAGGACCCTCCTCGGCACCTCCCACAGGGAGGGGGCTCCCCATGTGTTGCCTTCTCCTCAAAAGCCGGGCAGACTTCAGAGGGAGCCCTGATGGATGACCCAACATAGCCCACTCCGCAATCAGCCCAGGTTTTGTGACACTTTATGTTGTCATAATCTTTGATCCAGCTGTGGAGAGATCCCCCATAGACCCCTCAGCAACTGTCCGTCTTTCAACGTGATGAAGGTTCACAAGAGATTCTGGCAGTCCCAGGCAAAGTCTGTGGCTCCCCCAAGGCTCCCATGAGAGCTGAGCCCACAGAATGCTCCCAAAGTGCTCAATGATTTGATGAGGGGGGAGGAAGGAGGGGAGAGGGAAGGAGAGAGAAATGAAGGGAAAGAGGGAGAGAGCAAGGGAGGAGATGGCAGTTTAGGGGGGATTGGGAGTCATCTTGCTTGAAATGGATGTTTTTTAGGCTGTGCCTGTATGTTTTTGTTTCATTCGCTTGAATTAATAGTAAAGCGTAAAATCTCTTTATTCACTGGTTGGAATGAATGGAACAGAATAGAATAATGAAGAGAAACAATACTGAAGGAATAGAATAGAATAGAATAGGACAGAGTATGAAAGGGCCTTGGAGGTCCTCAAGATCAACCTCCTGTTCAAGCTGGAGACACTAAACAACTTCAGAGAAAGGCTTGTCCAATCTCTTCTTGAAAACCTCCCTCGACAGAGCAGCCACAACTTCCAGGATGCAAACTCTTCCATTGGTTAATAGATTTTCTCTGTCAGAAATTTTCTCCTGGCTTCTCGGTTGCATCTCTCTTTGCTGAGCTTCTTTCCATTGCTCCTTTTTCCTGCCTCCCTGATTGTGTTTTTGGAGCCATCTTGGTTGGTTCTGAAAACTCTCTAAGCCAACATTGAGCAAAGCCTGCGAGGCCTTGCGAATTCAGCCCCTTCCTGGCCCTTCAGACTCAGGCAGAGTTGCAAAACCTTCCCAGATTCTGAGGCTCTCAGGCCCAAAACCTCCCTGGACCAGGAATGGCTGGCAGGACCTGTTCCAGAAACATTTCCTTTGCTGTTTCTCTCCGGTTGCATCCACTGATCCCCTGACTCCTCCTTGGGAAACATGAACCTCTCTAAACCTCTGGGTTTTGCATGCTTATCCAGCCTCTGCTAGCTGCATAGCTGTGGCTGAGGATTATGGGAACTGAAATCCATCCATTAGGAAGGTATGGATGGGAAGGCTGCTTGTGGCTGTTCACTCAATTCAAGCAGGACAGAGATTCATGAATAGGACTTGGAAAAAGACTCATGAAAGCAGCAGCATCCATTATTTCTCTCAATGCCTGGAAGGAGAGAGGGGGAGGGAGGGAGGGAGAGAAGAGGGGAGGGGGGGGTGAATGAGCCAACCCAGAGAGGCTCACAATCATATTTTCCTTTTTTCAGCTGGACTGTATATACATCCAGCCTTTCTGCTGTGGTGAGCAACCCCAGTATCCTGAGGCAAGGCCTTACTGGGAATTATGGAAACCAGCATCCAAAACCATCTGTGGGGTTCTGAGCAGGACAGAGAGGATCAAAGTCACCAGTTGATCCTCTGAACACACATGGACAGATCTCTGTGTCAAGGTTTGTCCAGACATTGTGGGAGATCACAGACCCCCTCCATCTACAAAGATCCATTTCAGTCTCTCTCCCATCAGCCTAACTCTATTGCCTGAATGCCAAACTTTGAGCTGCTGAACAGTAGTTTATAACTAAGTAGGGGGGCCTTTTGTTCCTGCAAGGACTATATTCACACAACATATTTTGACAGGAAAATGTTCTTGCAGCCCCCCTGCAAGACAAAGCCTAGGTGCAAGTGAAGCCTCCGGAGAGCCTTTAACAAACCACAGCCTCCACTCTTCCTCTCCCCTGGGGTCTCCCCTGGGGGAAATCCAGAAATCGGGGTGAGCTCATTTCCAACTGAGAAGAAGCATCCTCCCCTCTGGCCACAACCCGACTTCAGTGAGACAAAGCAGAGACCCTCATAGAGGAGAGAGCCTTGTCATGCATCAGCCTGGCAGTCAAAAACCCCAGCCTGAACCCAGAGCCACCCAGGATCTGGTCTCCAGGCAAGGAGAGTAGAAGCTGAGGGACATTCCATGGGAGAACATTCAAGTGGTGGGCCAGAGATATGGACCCAGCTCTTCTCTCTCATTTAGACTCCCCAGCTTGCCTTCTAGGTGGACATGCACTGAGAGGGCATAGCAGTGGCTTCCCGGAGGACCTTGTGCAGGACACCTCAGTTGTGTGGTTGGCTTGTTTTTCGGATCCTCAATACTCGGCCATTGTTTCCTGTCTCTCTCTCTCTCTCTCTCCCTCCCTCTCTCCCTCCGTCCATCCCTCCCACCCTCCCCCCTCTCTCTTTCTTATAATTATGGTTATTATTATTATTACATTTATGATTTATGACCTGTTGTAGTGATTTACTACTGATGCCTTCCAGGGCAATTGGACAGAGAGCTCTTAAAGCAGCAGTCATGTTAGGATAGGATTATTATTTTTTAGATGTATGATAATTAAAACCTTGCCTACTTGATTGTTTTTAAGTCTACGGGATAATATAGTTATGCAAAGGGAAAGAAAGTTGGGGGTGGAAGAAATAAGCTTAAACTTTAAAAGAAGGTAAGAGGGCACTCTTGGTTGGTTGATGCATAAAGACCTCCATAGGTTTAACATTTTCAATTAGATGATAAGTTTTGTGCAAATAAATAGAGAGTTCACAGAGTGATTTCAAAGCAGAAAGTAATTATTGGATTGGACTGCATTAAAGAAGTTAGAATGTATAAAAAAACAAAAAAGGTGGACATGCTTATTAATTGTATTTAAGAAAATGTATATGGCCACCCACTAGTCTCACCACAATGGATCCAGATAAAACAGGAACAGAGAGACTCCCAGCTACACCTTCAAAGCACCTGGAGGGGTTTTGGTTTGGAAAAGCTGGGAATGTCAAAGAGGTCCCCCTCCCCCAAGTGCCTCCACACCACCAGAGAAAGGGAGACCAGGTGCCCCCAAGCCATCTTCTGGGGGGGGGGCATGGCAAGAAACCAAGTTGCTCCAGCCATAATGCTGTCGGCACCTCTACCAGCTTAGCTGCAAACCTCTTTGTTTATTGATTTCTCATCCTGCATCATCATTTTCTGGACATATCCTGACAGGAAGGACCACAAATTCACAATAGAACAGTGACCCCAGGGGTATATCACTAACTTGCTTTTCTCCAGCCTCTCCTCTGCACATGGAGCCCAGAAGAAGTTCAGGATCCCAAGAGGAGAAGTTGCTTCTCACTGTAATTATGATCCTCTGGGCCTTTGAGATTTCTATACACCTTTGATGTAAATGTCATATTGAAGCAACATGGAAGGGATTTTGCATCAGAAAAGGATAAATTGCTTAGGTCAAGCTATGTGGGAAGAAGTTTTAGGAGAGGCGGGGTCTGTGCTCTTGAACCTACTTTTCTCTCCTTTCCAGGTGAAGCTCTGATTGTCTCTGGATCAGAAAAACCTCTGGCATTTCCACCTTCTGAGAATGCTTTAAATTCTTCCAACTCTTCTTCATGGTTAGAAGCGGTCAGGGGATTCATTCAGCCCATGAATTATGGACCTCCTGCTCCTGCTTCTGATGCTGCTGATGTCTCAACCAGTCTCTGGGAAGCTTAGAATGAAGTGTGCGATCAATTTGGAGCACCAAGATGGGCAGAATCCATGGACCTATTACAAGCCAGGAGACCATGTCATTGGTATAGTCACAACTGAAAAAACAACATCGCCTATAATGTTGCCTTTTAACAGTGTTCCTACTATTCAGTCTGATCCGTAAGTCATTCAGGGTGATGGATCTGCAACCCCTCCATTTGCAGTTCTAACTCTCTCCTTCTTTTCCTTCTTATTTCATTTATTCCTTTTTTTGTTAAACTTTTTATTTTGTTTATGCAAACATAACATCCTTGCAACACATTTCACCTTTTACATAACTGTTGTGTTTCTTTTATCTGTACATGTAATTCTTATATAACTATACTTATATATATATATATACAGTATTTTTCAGAGTATAAGATGCACCTTTTTCCTCAAAAAAGAGGCATCTTATACACCGAAATTGTCTCCCAAAACTCCGCCCACTTCACCAAAATGGCCGTGCATAGCTTGTAGGAGGCTTTCAGAGAGCTTCTGGGGGCTTGGGAGGCCAGAAATGAGCAACGGGCCATTTCTTTGCTCAATTTTGCCCCCCGCAGCGCCCAGGAGCACTTTATAAGCTTCCTAAAGGCTATTCATGCTTCTTCTTTTTTTTTTTTAAAAAAAAAGGGCACATTTTTGTGAAAAATGGGCCATTTTTGGGAGGCTTGCAGAGTGCAAAAACTTTTTTTTTATTCAAAACCTTGGTGCATCTTTGTTTTCCCCAGCAGATTTTTATTGGTTTTTTCTTTTCCATAACATCTTACAATCATCACATCAACATTGTTATATCATCATACCTGTACATATCAATCTTATTTTGCTTCTGTATTTATATACATTTATCTATTGTTTCTTGGCTGAATTAATTTTATTCCTGTTTTGCAATCATTTGCACCAATTATCCCACATTTCATAATATTCAGACTTCTTTGTTTTTAATTTTAGTGTTAACTTGTCCATTTCTGCACAATCCAAGATTTTATGAATCACTAATTCGTCTGGTTGAATATTACTTTGTTTCCAACATTGGGCAAACGTTATTCTAGCTGCAGTCAGAAGATGTATTAGTATGTATTTAATTTTCTTTCTATATTTTCTCTTGGTTATTCCCAGCAGAAAGAGTTTGGGTTTGTATTCTATTTGTTCCTCTGTAATTTGTTGTACCCCTTTCCAAATTTTCATCCAATATTTTTGAGTTTCCGGGCATGTCCACCATATATACAATACAATACAATAACAGAATTGGAAGGGACCTTGGAGGTCTTCTAGTCCAACCCCCTGCCTAGGCAGGAAACCCTAAACTGTTCCAGACGAATGGCTATCCAACATCTTCTTAAAGACTTCCAGTGTTGGGGCATTCAAACATCTGGAGGCAAGCTGTTCCACTGATTCATTGTTCTGACTATCAGGAAATTTCTGTCAGGAAATTGTTCTAACTGTCAGGAAATATTTCATATTCTTCTGCATCTTTATTGTATCTCGGTTGTACCAATCTATTTTTATATTTTGCTCCTTTAATTCCTGATTTGTTTTCAAATTCCTCTGAATGTCTAAAATTTCACTGTTTCTAACCATTTTCGATAGATCTAGTGTATTGGGATGTGTCATGGCTTCCATAATGGAAAGCCATGTTGGCATTTTCATGTAATGTTTTTCTTTAATTTTATTCCAAACCTGTATCAGTGCGTCTCTAATATACGAAAATATTTTTGTTTCTTTTTCCCCTCTTCCCATAAGAAGAAATGCCATCCCTTTTGCAGATCGTGGCCCTCTAGTGTTAATATTCTTTGATTTTATTTAAAATTTATCCAATCCCTGATCCATGTTAACACGGCTGCTTTATAATAAAGCTCCCAGTCAGGGAGTCCCATACCACCTCTGCTTCTGTCATCCTGTAAAGCTTCCAATTTTATCTTGGCTTTCTTCCCTTGCCATATAAATTTTAATATAATCTTATTCAATTCAATAAAAAAACTTTTTCTCTCATTTTATCAGTATTGTTTGAAATAAATATAGAAGTCTTGTTAATATATTCATTTTTATCGCAGCTATTTTGCCTAATAATGACAATTGTAGCTTCCCCCATAATTCTAGATCTTTTTTTATTTGTTGTACTAATTTTGTATAATTATTTTCTTTTATAGTTGAGCACTTTGCAGTTAGCCATATTACAAGATATTTAACTTTTTTGTCACTTGCAGTCCTATTACCCTTTTTAATTCTTTATTTTGTTCTTCCTTCAAATTTTTAATTATCATTTTAGTCTTTTCTTTATTGATCTTTAACCCTGCTACGTCTCCATATTTTTCTAATTCTTGAATTAAACTACTTCCTGTTTCTAGCGGATCTTCTATAATGAATACCAAATCGTCTGCAAAGACCTGAATTTTATACTACTCCCTTTTAATTTTAGTTCCTCTTATCTCCGAATTTCATCTAATTCTTATTAGCAGACTTTCAAGCACCAGGAAAAAGAGCAGAGGTTATAGTGGGCAGCCCTGCCTTACTCCTTTCATTATTTTGAAGGTGTCTGTACTTTCCCCATTTAATAATATATTTGCCCTTTGGTAGAGTATATCGTTTCTATTAGTCTTTCAAATTGTCCCCCAATTTCATATTCTTAATTTGTTGTATCATGAATTCCAAATTTAAATTATCGAATGCCTTCTGTGCATCCAGAAAAACAAGTGCCACTTGTTTCTGTGGATGCACCTCATAGTACTCTAAGATATTGGCTATTATTCTGGTTTTATTCCTAATTTGCCTTGTTGGGAGAAATCCGTTTTGGTCTGGATGTATATAGTCATTTAGTAGTTTTTTTTCCATCTCTCCGCTATTATTGTTGTGAATATTTGATAGTCGGCATTTAACCATGAGATTGGCCTATAATTTTGAATTTGTTTTTTATCTGCATCTTCTTTAAATATTAATGTGAATTCCCTCCATGAATCTGGGATTTTTGCTTTCATCAGTACCTTATACATCTCCAACATCAAGGGTTCTATCAAGTCATTCAGTTCATCTAATATTTTATACCATTCTGTTGGAAATCCGCCTGGGGCTGGTGTTTTATTATTTTTCTGTTTTTGGATCGCCTGTTTCAATTCTAATCTTATTATTTCCTTTGACAACATTTATTTTATGTCCTCTGTTATTGATGGGCTTTCTTCTCCATTCAGATATTCCTTTATTTGTTTTCCATCTACTTGATCCTCTTTATACAGATTCTCAAAATATTTATAGGCAATCTTTTTCTTCCCTTCCATTGTATGTTGTAATTCACCATTTTCCTCTTGAAGTTGATATATTAATCTCTTTTCTCTCCCTTTTCTCAATCTATATGACAATCACCTCCTCAGTTTATTTGCTTGCTCAAAGGAGTATTGTTTTGTTAATTTTAGGCCCTTTACCATTTCTTCCTGGTCTAACATATTTAATTTATGTTTTGCTAACATCCAATCCTTCCTAATTTTGTCATTCTGTGGCTTATTTAGTAATTTTATTTCTAAATTTTTAATTTCCTCCTCTAGTATTTTCTGTTGTGCCCATCTTTGTTTCTTTTTGCTGAATACGCTATAATAATTCTGAGGGAATAAGCTTTTATGGTGTCCCATAGATTTTGTATAGATGTCTGTTCTTTTGTATTTTCCTTAAGGAATAACTCCAAATCATTTCTACATTTTTGAATATTTTTTTTCTTTTAATATTTGCAAATTTAACATCCACCTTCGTCTATTTTTTTTAACCTTTCCAACTTATTTTAATAGGGTTATGATTTGCCCACATATTTAGTAATATTTCTGCCCCAATTTCCCCATTCATCCATGCCATATCAATCTGTGACCAGGATTGAT
Source organism: Thamnophis elegans (assembly GCF_009769535.1). Taxonomy (NCBI): domain Eukaryota; kingdom Metazoa; phylum Chordata; class Lepidosauria; order Squamata; family Natricidae; genus Thamnophis; species Thamnophis elegans. Next base: position 33,208,338 of record NC_045555.1, read on the forward strand.
GTGGATTGGAGTAAAAGGTAAATTGCTTTTTTTTCCTGGTTCCATTTTTCTCCAAATATCAATTAAATTTAGCTCCTCCATCATCTCAAAGCAAGTTATTGGTAATACTTTCTTTTTATTTTTAGTTTTTTTTGTCATTTACGTAGTCTTTTTTACTGTCCACTATGGCATTACTATCTCTTATTATACAGATATTCCTCACTCCAATTTCTCTAATTTTTTCGTTTAATATTTTATAAAAGACCTTCTGATTTTCATTAGGTGCATATATTGCTACCAATAATACCTATTTTTGGTTTATCTATACCTCTATCATTAATATTCTTCCCTTTGGTTCTGCATAAATTAAAATTGCCTTTATCCCACCTTTAACATATATCACTATCCCCTTTCTCTTTTCTTCTGCTGATGCTGTATATAATTTTCCTAATTTAGGATATTCCAGGTATTTAATATCTTGTTTTTTGACGTGTGTTTCCTGTAAGCATATTATATCTGCCTTTTGTTAATTTTGCCCAGATACACTTTCTTTTTGTTGGTTAATTTAAACTGTTAATATTTACTGACAATAATTGAATTTCCTCTTCCATCCTCCTAATTCTCTGCCTGTCTTTCTTTTTTAATTAACTCTAATTTCTATTTTGGCTCCTTGTTTTTGGTCTCACTTCCTCTTCTCTCTGTCGCTCTTTCTCCTCCCACCTACTTTCTCCTTGTTCTTCCTTTATTCTCTGTTGTTCTTCCTGGCTTCTAGATTCCAACTCCTCCGTTCCTCTTCTGGGCCTACTAGTTGCTCATATAAATCCTGTGCCTTCTCCAAATTATCAACTTTAATCCTTTTCTCCTGCCAAGTTACCAGCATCCCTTCAGGTACCAACCACCTAAATAGTATATCTCGTTTAATCAGTTGTGTCACCAGAAATCGATAGTCTCTCCGTTGCTCCCTCACTCTTCATGGAATTTGTTTCAGGGTTTGTATCTCTTTTCCTTTGTACACCATCGGTTCATCTCTTGTTATTCTATAAATTATACCTCTCACTTTTCTCTAGACAATCGGTGTCTTCTGGCATAATTGGTGCTTACCCTGTATATATTGTCCAAATCATTTAGAATCTCATGCTTGTCTCTTTGTAACATCTCTGCTATTAATCCCACCATTATCATTTGTAGATCTTCCTCTTTTGTCTCTGTTATGTTCTGGAATCGGAGATAAAATGCTGCACAATCCATTTCCAGATGGACGAGGGAGTCTTCTAAGTTTTTGCTCTATGTTTTCATCTGCTGTTCAACTAGCTCTAATTTCTTCTGTTTGTTCTGTTCTTTTTTCTACCACTTTTATTGACTGTTCATTTTTTTCCAGCGTTTGTTGTATTAGTCCCATTTTATCGTCTAATTTCTGTATGTCATTTTTAACTTCATTTTTCATTTCACTCATTCATATCCGTTTTCAATTCACTGTGGTTTTTAGTTACTGCCTCTTGGAGCTTAGTCATAGTTTCTTGGATGGTTAGCAATGCTACCTGCACATTTTGGATATTCGACGCTGTATTTTGTTTTTCCATTGTAGCCATTCCCTCTGTTGACCTTTGGAATGCTGGAGAAGCAGTCAATACCGTTGTCGCTGGATTTACAGTTGTCTTTTTCCCAGCTTTCAGTGATGTTGTTGTGATACCGTCATCTCTCTTAAAATTTTATCTTGTTCTTTTAATATATTATATATGTTGTCCCAAAGTAGCATCCAATTTCTTGACTGTTGTTTTTATTTCAACTTATCTTTTTTTAATCTATCAATATTCTTTTTTTCTCTTTTGATCACAATCCCAAATTTGCTACTAATAGGCTATACACTGTTTCACTAGGTATTACTAGGTATGACTGATAATATAATATATTTGTTTTGCTGTTTTTTTAATTACTCCAAAAAAGAATGTTTTTTTAAAAAATAATTCCTTAATTTAGCTTATTCTATCTATATTAATCCACAAACAGTAGTCCTAAAGCAGTATAAGAAATTTAAATAATGTCTATATATATATCTAAATTATTCAATAACAACCGGTAATAATAAGAAGGGAAAAGTAAAGAGAGAAAGAGAAACACAGAGAGAGGAAGCCTCAATACCCATTTATACCAACAGTGCTATATCTTAAAAGTGCAATTATTTCATTAAGCTTTCCATTTACTTGTTAATAAATATAAATATAGATTTGAGTACTTGTTTATAGGTATTGTAAATATTATATATTAATATTGTATATAATTGTAACTTAATTGTTTAAATTCTATTTATCATAACCTACAAAATGTTCTTATGTATAGCTTTCAATAAGTATTTCACCAAACTATTAATGCAGTCAATTCATTCAAAACCTTTTCTTTTACATTTTTTAAAGTTCTGGGTTGAATTACTTTTCTTTTCAGTGTTTGCAAAATTGTCTGCTCTAAACAGTTCTAGATAGTTTCAGCACAGCTGTTGCACCAGCCTCTTCCCCTTCCATTTCGTTGTCCTCTTCTTTTTCCTAACTGCTATCCGTCAGCCGCCGCCCCCAAGCACACCACAGCTCTCCAAGTCCTCCTTCTTTCTCAGTTTCTTTTCCTCCACTTGAGTCTGTATGAGAGTCAGTTCATGCTCTTTCTTGTTGTTTCCCTTCCTTTTTGTTAAAATGTGTTTTTATTTTCCATTTTTCATTTTCATACAGTCACATATATACTGTGCATAACCGGGGCCATACAACATTAAACAATAAACACAGCAATTCCTCTTGTCAACAATACCCCCAAAAATAGAAACCCACTATACCGCTTCAACCCTCCATACACCCTTTCTTTCGCCCCCCTCCAACTTTCCATCTTCCCTCCATCATTCCCCTCTACCCTACTTCCCCTCCCCCTCTACCACTCCTCTCTCCCAGTCCACTCCCTCCCTTCCTTCTCACCCTCCCTCCAATCCTCTCTGCCGCCCTCTCTACCCCTCTTTCTTCTATCCCGCTACTCCTCCCTTTGGTGTATTTCTACTATATGTCAATATATTCAGCTTGTCCTATTTTTACACTGAAATTAAAGAGAAACAGTATACATGTGAAATTGCATTACATTGAAATCTAACACATACTATATATCCCCCTCCCCCCCTCCCCCCTAACACCCCACCTCCCTTCCCCCCCGACTTCCCAGAGCCCGTACACAGTATAGATTTTTAACAAACACAGTCTAAAATATATTAAGACAAAAGAAATAAAAAAAGAAGTTAATAACATCTCTACATTGAACTCAGCTTCTTAAGCATAAGCTATCTGGAATTTCTTAGTCCCGTATTTGTTTTGTATATAGTCAATCCATTTTTTCCAGTCTCGTTTATATCTCTCATTTGAATGATCTTTAAGATATGCCGATATTTTAGCCATCTCGGCTAGGTTTGTAACTTTCAATGTCCATTCTTGAGTTATAGGCAAGTCTTCCTTCTTCCAGTATTGCGCCACCAACAGTCTTGCTGCCATTATTAGGTGCAGAACCAAGTTAGTCTCTACTACTGTAAAGTCAGTACATATACCTAGTAAAAATAACTGAGGAGTAAACTTTATCCTTCTTTTAAAGATATTTTGCATAATCCACCACATTTTTATCCAAAATGCCTTAACCTTTTGACAGGTCCCCCATATATGAAAATATGTAGCATCGAGAGAACCACACCTCCAACATTTAGGCTGTACATTCGGATACATAGAAGCCAGCTTTTTAGGATCTAAATGCCATCTATAGAACATCTTATAAAAATTTTCTCTCAGGTTTTGTGCTTGTGTAAATTTCACATTTCTTACCCATATTCTTTCCCATGTGTCCAACATTATTGGTTCTTCAATATTTTGAGCGCACTTTATCATATAATCTTTAACTAATTCTGTTTCCGAATCCATCTGCATTAGTACATTATATATCCTCTTTATATGCATTAAACTTTGATCTCTTATTTGTTTAAACAAATTATCCTCAAATTATCCCCAAACAAATTATCCTCAACCACTTTTTTGGTCTATTTTCCACCTGCCCTCTAATTGCCCATACTGGAACCATGTTTGAACTACCTTCTCCTCTTTCAATACCTCTAAAGATTTTAATTGTAGTACCCCCCTTTCCAAAGTGAGAAGCTGTCTGTAGGTGGTTCTATCCTGTTTTTGTGTTATATTCATATTTTCAATTGCATGTCTAGGAATTGCCCACATGGGTATCTTGTCATTTAGTTTATATTGGTATTTTTTCCAGACCCGCAGTAAAGCATTTTTTAAAATATGACTTTTAAAATTCTTATCCAATTTTTTGTTGAATAACAAGTAAGCATGCCAACCATATACCAGATCGTGTCCCTCGATATTCAGTATTCTATCGTTGGTTAAATGAGTCCAACCACTAATTGCAGATAGCGCCACTGCATCATAATATAATTTTAGGTTAGGTAATTTCAAGCCTCCTCTCTCGTGTACATCTTGCATTATTTTCATCTTTACCCTCGCCTTCTTTCCTGCCCATACAAATTTGTTGATACCCTTCTGCCATTCTAAAAGATTCGCATCTTTTTTAAGTATAGGTAACATTTGGAAGAGAAATAAAAATTTGGGTAAGATGTTCATTTTCACTGCCGCTATCCTACCCAGCAAAGATAAGTGCAATTTCTCCCATTTTTTCATCTCTATCCGTATACTGTGCCAAAGTGGTTCATAATTGTGCTTATATAATTTCCCGTTTGAGGTTAAAATATTAACCCCAAGATATTTGACTTTTTTGACTACCTCACATCCTAGCATCCCTCCTAGTTCTTCCTTTTGTTTAGTATTCATATTTATAGCTAATATTTTTGTTTTTCCTAAATTTATTTTAAAACCAGACACTTGACCATATTGATTAATCGTATTCATTAAAACCATACTAGATTCCTGCGGTTGTTCCAATATTATGACCAAATCATCCGCAAAAGCGCGGACTCTGTATTCTTGCTGCCTAATCTTGATGCCTTTTAGACCATCCAAGCCCCATATTTTATTCAACAATACTTCCAAAGTTATAATGAACAATAGTGGGGACAAAGTACAGCCCTGTCTTGTACCTTTTCCAATTTGAAAAGGGTCTGTTGTTTCCCTTCCGATCGCTCACTTACACCAATTAGTTCTTTTGGGCTGGTATTTGCCTCTAAAAGCTGCCACTCTCGCTCCTACATGTGGCTGCTTGGTTATAGGACTCTCGCCCAATCTCTAGAGACTCATTGCTTTGCCCATTCTCCTCTGCTATCTTCCTTTTCTGCCAACGCTCACTGCTGTTTCCACTTGCAAGCCGATCCACTAATCCTCTCAATGACACAACAAGTTGGTTATTCTTCCTTCCCCTTTAAGATAGTTTGTCGAAACTTCAGGTCCACCACTGAAACAAGGCAGACTCTTGCATGCCGGATTACAAAATATCCCCACGCCGTAGCACGCAGTTGCCCTCCGCCTCGTTACTCCTAGGGTTTCCCTACTCCCCCATGTATTTCTCAGCGTACCCCCACAGGGGTCTTCCAAATGAGTAGATTGAGATAAGAAGTCAGAACCCTGATCTTCTTCCCCACACTTGTCCCGACGTCACCACCGGAAGCCCCACCTTAGTGCATCTTATACTCTGGTGCGTCTTAATACTGCGAAAAATATGGTATATATACATATTTTATTTCATATATCTTTTCTCTTCATTCTATATATAACAACCTTTATATACTTTTAAATCATCTTATATCCATTTCTTCTTCTTTATTTGCTACAGTCTATTTTATATTTCTATCTTTTATTCATTTTCCGGTTTTGTAATTATTTTGTGATTTGTTGATCTTTCTTCTTTTCTTTTTTTGCTTTCCTACTTTTTTCTCTCTTTCCTCTAGCCAATTATACCATAAGTCCCATACTAAATAATATTCAGATTCTTCTTCGTCTTTTAATTCTTTCGTAAGCCTATCCATCTCGGCAAATTCCAATATTTTTTTAATTATATATTCTTCTGTTGGTATGTATTTATTTTTCCAATTTTGCCCAAATAAAATTCTCGTTGCAGTGGTTATATGTAACATTAAATATCTAATACTTTTCTCGTAATTTCCCCTTATAATTCCCAGCAGAAATAATTCTGGTTTTAGCTCAATTTGGGGTGTGGTGATCTCTTCCAGCAAGTCTTTTATTTTATACCAATATTTTTATGCAGATGTGCAGGTCCATCATGTATGATAGTACCATTCCATGTTGTTGCTTGCACTTCCAACATATAGGTGCACACTCCGGGAACATTTTTGCAATTCTTGCCAGTGGGAGATGCCATCTGTAGAACATCTTAAACGTGTTCTCTGTATGCTGTTGCCATCGTTAATTTATATTTTGTTTCCCAATTTTTTCCCCTTTCTGCCAATTCTATAGTATACCCAAAATTTCTCACGCAATTATTTCATTTATTTCTATTTTGCATGATTTTCCTGAATAATTTCAATTTCCATGGCTTTCCTCTTACCATAGAAGAGACTCAGATCCAAATACGGGGCTGAAAAAACCCTGAAAGAATTCTAGATTATTTTCCTTTCCCATTTCAATCCTGAGTTCATCACTTGAATTCTGACTTTTGTTTAAAATAGTGATATGCAACAGTTGTAGTTGCCTCAGACCAGCCTATTTCAGTATTTTTATAATTGATCAGAAAGAGGTTTACATTTTTTTAAAAAAAGCATATTTTGTTACTCTTGATAATAATTTGAACATTTTTCTACAGTATACTTTCTTTAGATTTTTTATACACCTTACAATTAATTTTCATCTTTCAAGTGGTGAACAAGAATTCCCAGCTCCTGCACAATCTCACACTTGGCTACAACATCCATGACAACCACTTGAGCCCTTTACGCACTTCAGATGCCTTGCTAGACATTCTCTCCACTGGAGAAGCCAATGTCCCCAACTACGGCTGTGGAAGGAAGGACAACCTCTTGGCTCTTCTTGATGCAGCTGACAGGGACATCTCCATCCAGGTGTCAACAATAGCAGACACCTACAAAGTCCCATGGGTTTGTGTGTGTTTTCTCTAACTGGTAAAGTGAGTGGTGGGGTGGGTGGGGGACGAGGTCCAATATCTTCTCCACGGAATTCAGGAGGTGTTTTTCTCCATACTAGCAAGTATGTTAACTATTTTTCCCTATTATATTCATGTTCAAATTCATCATAAAAGGCCTGAAGAGCAATAAGGTCCCAGGAGAAGAGTTTCTACCAGTTATTCCGCTATTCAAAAAACATCCCTCATTGTAGGACCCTCTATTGGCAATTACAGTTAAGCGCACATATATGTCACATTTCTCTTAAGTAAATTTGAGAGTGGGTAGAAAAAGAAGACAGGGCAGAAGAACAAGAACATTTTAGGGAGAGTTATATAAATTTGTATAATAAATTAATAATTTAATATTGACAAAAATTGTCTTGAAATAATTACAAAATATGTCAGTCAGATAAACCACTTTTTGCTGGCTTTATATATATTAGTGCAGCATTTGACACAATAAATGGTGAAATGTTATGGAGGAAATTGATTGCCCTCAAAATGGAGCTCAGCCTGTAGGCCCTGATCCCAGCCTTTTCTCCAAGCCCTTGTTTGAGAGGGAGATTTGGGCTCAAAGGAGCCCTGAAAAGAAAGATGGATACTTACCAGGGTGGGGGGAGGAAAAGGTGCATATTTGAACCCTTGTTATTCAGTCTAAATATTAATGACTCACCTGCACTAAGGAAGGATCCTGAAGTCTTCATGTCTAATGTGCTAAATGCATATTGGAACACCCTGATTTACACTGATAATATGAGATTACTATCATGATGTTGGATTGTGTAGGCTGTGAAGGAGTCTTTGATCATGTTGTCATAATTCTCTGATCATTAATAAATCAAAGTCCAAAGTTTTGGTCTTGAAAAATGACATCATAGCCACAGATGGCTATTCAATGGTGAGCCAATAGAGCAAATTAACACCTTTGCTTACTTGGGGAAGTTTTCTCTGAGACTGAATCTTGCATCCCTCATCATCAAAGGAGCTCATTTAGAGGAAGGACATGAATGAATCTAGTGCTTAAATTTACACCTCACAGCTCTCCAACTACTTTAGCCCCAACTCTTAAAGTATATAAGCCAAAGTTCCCCCATGTTGTTACATTGAGCTGATATTTGGGGCTTCAAAAAGAATCACTAGTAGAACAAATCTATCACTACATCTGAGGAGAGTCTTGGGGGTAGATAAAAGGACTTCAGCTGCTGCCCTTAGAGCCGATTTGGGAATTTACATGACTTCCTCTTTGCCTAAAATCAGGCTATATTAGTATTGGTTTACATTAAAGCTATGGAAACTGACAGATTCCCAAAATTATATCTATCAGAACAGACAAATTTCACTTAAAGTCCAATCTTGGATGGTATAACCGATAAATTCTATTAGGAGCTGAAGTAGTGGTGAGTTCCGGATTCTGCTGCAACCAGTACGTTTGCAATGGGGGCCTGCGCGCAGCATGCGCGCACATGCGTATGCGTACTTACCTCTTGCGACGCCTCTGCAAGCCTCTGTGACACTCCAGCTGCTCGGCGTAGTGTCATGCAGGGTCGGTGCACTCTGTGCATGTGCATGGAAGTGCTGAAGAGCTCAAATAAAGATAAGGAGCTGGGGGGGGGGGGCTTCCAGAACACTGTACCGGAGCTGTACCCGGTGCTCCAGCCAGGCTCCGGTATGCCCGTACTGGGGCATACTGCCTGCAACCCACCACTGAGCTGTGGTCTCCCTGTCACTTGTATAGCTGGAGAAGGTAAAAAGATGCTTCCACAAAGAATCTGGGCTACTGAAGCAGAGAAAAATGTTGCAATCTTCAAAAATAACATTCAGCATGGCCCTTTATTTAAATAAAACACTTCATTTGAGATTTGCACATGTAAGTCAAAGTGTGATAACATGTAGGGGTGGTACAACAATATGATTTGCATTTTTAATGTTATTCTTTTTTACTTTATTTTTTTCTTATATTCCATTTTTATACAGTCTTGTTAATATTCTCTTAATATTTTAAATGATGGCTAAACAAACTATTCTAATATATGCATCCAAATGAAGTTGGATTAATTTAAAGCTAATATTTTGGGCCTGATCCAATTACAACATTCCTCATTGTATTTTTCCAGTTCAGAGATAACATTGTTTCAGAGGCTCTGAGTGATAAAAGGAAATTCCCCTTTTTCCACCACATGTACCCCAAAGAAGGGATCCAGTACCCAGCAATTGTGCAACTGCTTCTCCATTTCAGATGGACGCTGATTGGCCTCTTTGCTTCAGACACGGAGAAGGGAGAGAATTTCATGAGGATTTTTACTCCTATGCTTGTCAGGAATGGAATTTGTGTGGTTATATCACAACAATTCTCAACAACTGGACATACAGCAGCCCTCAGGGATTCCCTGTCTAAGTGGAGACAAGTCAATGTCTTTGTTCACTTCCTGGAACTTGATTCCATTAAGGTCAGAATCCTTCCTTTCCATTTAGCAATTCTGCGTTTGCCAGGACCCATTGAAGGGAAAGTCTGGATCCTCACAAATTTTCAACTGTATTCAATAAAAAAGCACAGACTTCTCAAATACATCCATAGTATTTGGAACTTTGGTATTTTTGAAAAAGAAAGCCCAAAAGATGATGCCTTTGAACCCCATTTCTTTGTGGAAGATCAGTTTGAAGACCATTATTTTCACTGTTCTCTTTCAAAGCTCGTCTTTTCTGTCAAAGGCCGCAGAAGATGCATCCAGAAAGCCCCACTGGAGACCCAGGAGAAAGGGAACAGAAGAAGGTTCACAAGTATCTACGAAAATTACAGTATCATGAAGACTCTGGCCCAGGCCTTGAATACTGCTTATTCCTCCAGATTGAGGAGGAGAAGGAAGGAGGGGGAAAAGATCTTGGGGTCTCCAAGGCTGCAGCCATGGCAGGTATGGGGGTGCTGATATGGATCTGAGTTCTTTTGGAGAAGGAATCCTGAGGAGAAGGAGGGGAATCAACTCAACCTACTGATGCTACTAAGGTTGGAGAGATTTGGCCAATCTAATTGCTGAGGGGATAATGCTCCAAAGAATAAACACCATGGCAGATAAATTTTCATATCCAACATAGCTCATTTTAAAGGGCTGTTATGCATTTTTAAATAAATCCCTGTATGCATGGTTTCATGCAATGTTACCTTTATAAATTTGGAGGAGATCCTGAGACCATCTAGCCCAACCCCCTCCTCTCTGTAGGAATCCCAGTTGAAGCTTCTCTGACTGATGGCTGCTCAGTCTTTGCCTTAAGACAGGCATGTCAAACTCAAGGCCCACAATGTGGTTAGATCTGGCCTGTGGAGCCATCTGAGATACAGTGAGGGGCCAGCCCCAACCGTCCCCTGCCCTGCTTCCATCTGCATGCAGTTGACATGTGATGAGCACTTTCTTGACCCCCAGACTGACCATGCTCTGGCATCAGGTAGCTGCCACGCTGCCATGCTCCCCACAGAATGTAGAACCCCAGCAGTTCTGCCACTTCTATGGCTTGCTCACAGGCCCCACAGCCCACAGCAGAAACTTTCTCCTCTGTGCTTCCACGTGCAGAAACATCGTCCTTTGCCTCTGAAATGCCAAGGATGTCTGGGATTGGGAGAAGAACATCTCCTTTGGCGAGCTGCGCTCTCTCTCTCTCTCTCTCTCTCTCTCTCTCTCTCTCTCTCTCTCTCTCTCACACACACACACACACACACACACACACACACACACACACACACACTTGGAGACTTTTAGCCACATCTGAGCTTACAAACTGCTAATCAGGCCTGGGCTTGAGGAGAAGTCCCTCTCTTTCCTCTTTGGATAAAAGTCCCCACACTTGGAATGCTGTGTGTGTGTGTGTGTGTGTGTGTGTGTGTGTGTGTGTGGAGAGAGAGGGGGGAGGGAGGGAGGGAGGGTATGTGCTTGGCTGCCAGAAGTTTGGGGAGGTGAGGAGCTTGTGGGGCACCAAATTGTCCCCACATCAAGTTAGCTGATACAACTTATTCCATCCCAACTCAGCTGCCCCAAGACAGCCACGCCCAGTGGGCGATATTGACCCAGCCTAACCCTTCCTCTGCTGGAGACCTCTGGATCCCCCCTCGAAGCCTTGCCTGTCCCCCAATCAGGAAGTGGAGGATGATACTGCTGAGTGTGGAAGCCTGGAGGAGAAAGTTTGCAGGAAGCAGTTGTCAGGGTTCCAAATAGCATCCAAAAGTAAATCAGTGTCCAAGACAAAGTATTGCTCTAAGTTCCAATTTATGAAGAGAGCCATGTTGGGACATCTGGGAAAACCCGAATCTGAAAGCTTTCCGGTTTCCCCCACCCCGTTGAAAGTTCAAGATCTTGCCCCACACCCACAAGTCCATCACTTGGTACAATCTCCCACTGCCATGCTGGCAGTTCTACCCATCAAATTCCAGTCAGGTGCAGCGGTGCAGAGACAAAGGCTTTCTAGAAAGGATTTGTTGTGGCTACATAGTATGTGACTCCTTACAACCCCCCGTCCCATTTTCCCACAATAGAAAATGCATAGTAGAATAATAGAAAATGTGGCAGGCCAAAGACCCAAAAGAAAAAATGGCTGCAGGCCTGACAGCAGTTTCCTCCGAGTGCAACTTCTGCCTTGAGAGATCTCTGGAGATGAGGGGGGGAGCTGTATGAGGGAAGCGGCCCCAACAAGCCAGCATCCTTTCCACCCATGATTGGAAATTGGGATTCCCTCTCAAGAAGGCCCAGCCTCCTTTGTGCTGCTCCCCTGCCTCCTCCTCCTCCTCCTCCTCTTCCTCCTCCTCTTGCTCTCCAGAAACTCTCAAGGCAGAAGTTGGACTCAATGGCTTCCTTCAAACTTTCTCCTCTGCGCTTCCACCTGCAGCAGCCTCGTCCTCTGCCTCCCAAATGCCAAGGATGTCTGGGATGGGGAGAAGAACCTCTCCTTTGGGTGAGCTGTGCGCGCGCGCACACACACACACACACACACCATTCCAAACCTGGAGACTTTTATCCACATCGGAGTTTACAAACTGACATTCATGCCTGGCTTGGGAGAAGGCCCTCTCTTTCCTCTTTGCATAAAAGTCCCCACACTTGGAAAGTGGTGTGTGTGCATGAGGCTGCACACACGTGTGTGTGTGTGCGCGTGCGCATGCGCGTGCACGTGCTTGGCTGCCAGCAGTTTGGGGAAGTGAGGAGCTTGTGGGGCACCAAACTGTCCCCACGTTGAGTTTCTTTTTTTTTATTGAACATTTATAGGCCGCCCTTTTCCCTGAGGGGACTCAGGGCGGCTTACAATCACAAAGGAAAGGGAGTGTAGGACAGTGCAAAAAGAAATGTGAACAAAGGTAAATTAAACAATAAAACTCAACATTCACTCAACATTCGGGAGGGGCGAAAATAGACTTATCCCCAGGCCTGACGGGCTAGCCAGTTCTTGAGGGCTGTGCGGAAGGCCTGGACGGTGGTGAGGGTACGAATCTCCACGGGGAGATTGTTCCATAGTGTCGGAGCCGCAACAGAGAAGGCTCTCCTCCGAGTAGTCGCCAGTCGGCACTGACTGGCGGATGGAATACGGAGGAGGCCAACTCTATGCGATCTGATGGGACGCAGGGAGATAATTGGCAGAAGGCGGTCTCTCAAATAGCCAGATCCACTACCATGGAGCGCTTTATAGGTGGTGAGTAGGACCTTGAAGTGCACCCGGAGATCGACAGGTAGCCAGTGCAGCTCACGGAGGATCGGTGTTATGTGGACGAACCGTGGTGCGCCCACGATCACTCGCGCGGCCGCATTCTGGACTAGCTGAAGTCTCCGGATGCTCTTCAAGGGCAGCCCCATGTAGAGCACGTTACAGTATTCCAGCCTAGAGATCACGAGGGCTCGAGTGACTGTTGTGAGGGCCTCCCGATTCAGGTAGGGCCGCAACTGGCGCACCAGGCGAACCTGGGCAAATGCCCCCCTGGTCACAGCTGAGAGATGGTGATCAAAAGTCAGCTGTGGGTCCAGAGTTAGCTGGTGCAATGTATTCCATCCTGACCCAGTTGCCCCGAGACAGCCACGGGGGAATTCTGGGAGTTGAAATCCACAAGTCTTAAAGCTGTCAAGTTTGAACACCCCTGGGGTTTTTTTCTAAAGGGTTAGGGGTGGCAAGGGTCTTGTAACTTGACAGCTTTAAGATTTGAGTGCTTCAAATGCCAGAGTTTCTGAGCCAACATTTTGGTTGCTAAGCAAGAGCGTTGTTAAGTGAGTTTCACATTTTACAAGTTGGCCACTCCCACCTGGTCACATGGCCAGTAAGCCACTCCCATAAAGTAGGCCACACCTACAGAAGAGGTCCTAAACAATTTTGAAACCCACCACTGGCCCCACCCAATGGGTAATATTGATACAGCCACACCCACCCAGCCACACCCATCTGGCCACTATGAGTCGTCATAGTGTTTCCTGCTACTGGCCCTTTGAGGACAACCATGAGGCTGATGTGGCCCTCAATGAAACTGAGTTTAACCATCCGTGAAGGGGAGACTGAACTTCTCTGCTTGACTGGCTCAGCTCTAAAAGGGCTCCTTCTTTCAGCATTTCCACCCTCTCTGTCAGCCAGAATCTCCTCTCTTGTCCCTGAGTTCAAGTTACCAGGACTGACCTTCTGGAATAACTGTGAAAAGATTCCAAGCTTTTGTCTGAGAATCTTTCAGTTCGACTGAATCCTCCCTTCTCCCACTGGGAGATTTTGTAAGTTGGAGAAGCTGCTCCCAGACTTCTTTCTTTCCACTTGCGTAGAGCAAGATGGCTCTTCTCCTCCTCGTCTTTCTTTGAGGCCAAGAGCATCTCCTTTGAGCTCTTCCTTGGCTTCCTTGCCTGACCCAGGTTTTGTGCAAGGTCTTCTCCAAGTGTGGGGCCTCCAAGGGGACCTGGGATTTGAGTTGGGGTCTCTCCAAACCAGGATGCTGATTTCCCGGGAGTCTGATGGATGCATTTGCCTTCTTTCCTGCTGACTCACATTCAGTTTGCAATCATCTAGTATTTTGATATTGTTTTATTAAACACACTTATTAAGTTTGGTATCCCTCATCTGTCTTCCACTGCCTTCATTAATCTTATATGAGATACTATAGTTTATCAGGTCATAAAAATCAGATATTTTTCCACTGCTTTTTACTCATACACTCTTTTCTACTAGGGAATCAGAAATAATTCCTTAGAAATTTGATACTCTTTAAAACACATCAAATTAGCTTTATGTGAGAACTGTAATAAATATTGCATCAAATCTTGAATTACAGAGATTTATCAACTCTTCTGTATTAATGACAGCGTAGAAAAATGGATCACCAAGGACAAATTATTATTCATATCTACTCAGTTTTATGAGAAATATTAAAAAGATTAAAAATTATTTGAGTACAATTTTTATGAAGGTTTTATCCACTTAATTATAACATTGATTCTTCACTTAACTAAGTTTCTAGTCACAGCACAAAATTGTTTATTAGTACTTTACTGAAATCAATTTATATTACAAGCATTGCCATAATCTGGGAGAATTGCAGCTTCAGATGTATGAACTTCTGTTAAAGTAGCATTACAATAAAGTTGAGTTAATTCATCTGGTGATGTTTCCTGTCTGGTCTACCAGGGAGAAGATTACCCTGACAACTTTCTTATTGACTAATCCACCTTTCTGATAATCAACCTGTTGTTTCCAATGAGTTTGAGATTGAGATTATTCATAATCTCTTTTTATCTGTTATTCATTTTATTTGTCATCTGCTCTAGAAGGTTCACTATAATTGACCAATTGTATCAATTATATTTTTCCAATATATGTCTTCTCAGTATATAATTGGCAAACCTTGCTGAACATTTTTTCTTTGCTTTTAATGATAATGTTCTCCTAACTAAGCATATTTGAAAAATAGAAAATTGTAGAAGAAATATTCAAAACTGTGACAAGAAAACAAAGTTTTCTGCATTTCAAATTCTTGGATGTTTCAATACTAGTTTCATCCCTTTCTGGACAAGAACGTGTTTTGCAATCTTTCCCACTTTAAACTCTACTTGGACCAAAATGGAGAAATAGCAGCAGATCTGACAATTCAGGGCTTCTTGGTTCTCCCAAAGGAGGATGCCAGGCAAGAGATTCTGGGGATTATTGAAAGACAGAGACTTGTTATCAGACAAGATACTCTTAGACAGTTTAAGCTGCTCAACAAGGTGGGTGAAATTATGGTGCCTTTTCCCTGTTTTCCAAATCCCGAGGTCCCATTTCAAGTGAGCTCAGCCTTGTCCCCAGGGTGGTTGACCTTCAGGTTGAATTGAATGTGGGGAGTAGACACCTGATAGTTTTCTTAGACTGCTTGGAAAAGTTTCAGTGTTATTCCATTTTGTAGCATCTACAATTCAGTATCTCCATCAGAAACCAGAAGGGCTGGGGAATGGGTAACCAACTGCTTTAGCTTTGTTTGCTTCTTGTACACAAATAGCAAAGAAGGCAAATCAGTTGACCAGTGCCTGAATTTAGGGTTGGACAGGTAAAATTAAATCATGATTGGATGGAGGTCCTTTGGGTTCCATTGTGAAGAAGTTTCATCTTGTCCTGCTTGGAGAAATTGTTCATGAAAGGACAAGTTCATAGTCTGGGATGTTCTTCCACAGACCAGACCTGGTCAGTGTTATCTATGTCTCCCTTTCACACACACACAAACACACCCCCCCCCCCGGAATAGAGCAATACGCCTTATGCTCCTAGGAAGGAGATCCAAGGCTTTCAGTTCATATAAAATCACCATGCCTCCTCTGATGTGCCCTGGCCCAAACAACTGAAGCACTGAAACAATACTTTGATCCAAAGGAAAGCCATTCTTCATCTATGAAGTTACAAGGGAGAAATTGAAAAGAAATGCTAGATTTGGCCTTTGGCTTGTAAGAGGATCCATTTTGAGGAACACTTTCTCATGAACTCACCTCCATCTTATCTCACTCCAGTTCTAGGAACTAGGGAGTCAGTTCTGGTCTAATTTTTCCAGTATGATAAACACAAAAATTGAAGAACTAAATATGCAAATCAACAAAGAACATCTCCATTAAAATTGGCAGTCCTAATTTCTAAGGAATATTTCCTTTGTATTTTAAATTCAAGGCAGTGTTGGACTACTTCCAAAGGAGAGGAGCTTTGAAATGCTTTATATACTCCAGAAGAAAACTTTCCAGATCCTACTGGTCAGAAGTTTATTTCTTTATCACAGTCCATGATGAGGAAGTACTGGCTTTCGCTTACTGTTTCAATCTTTCCTCAAATTCCATCCACTCAGATTTTATTAAATAGAAGCATTTTTATTGCTATATGATATGCCACAAGCAAAAGGGAGGAATTAAGTGAAGAATATGTTGTAATTACATCTCCTAAAATTATTTTGAATCACTTAGATATTTCAGATTTTCCCTATTGAATCCTAGAGACTACTTGGGTAATGTCCACATCTGCCTCCATTTTCCATGGATGGTGAGTCCTAACGCATTTTCTTTGCCATTCCGTTTTTTTCTGCTCAGTCCCTGCCTGAGTCCAAATGTGTGGAAAGTTGTCATCCTGGATTTGTTAAGAGGGCTCGAGAAGGAGAACCATTTTGCTGCTATGACTGCGTTGCTTGTGCAGGGGGGACCATCTCCATTCAGGAAGGTGGGTCACACTGGAGGAAAGGAAGTGGGACTGATTCATTAAATACATCAAATAATAAAGATTTCTATGATGGTTCTGAACATCACACAGGAAATTATTTGGATCTGAATTGTTATCTCATTTTCATAGACAATTAAACAAAAAATGCTTTTTTTAAGTCTTATATTTCTTATCTTCTCTCACTGGCGGTTCTGGACAATCCTCCTGGTATCACTTGTTGTCCAAATAAGGTATTTCTTGAAAGGTAAAAGGAGAGAATAGTAAGAGAATATGTTTCCCCCCTCAGATACAGAAAAATGCACCAAGTGTTCGGATGATAAATATCCAAATGACAAACGAGTCCAATGTATCCCCAAAGTTATAACATTTCTGTCTTATGAAGAACATCTGGGCATCATCTTGGCCTCTTTTGCCCTGCTCTTCTTCTTAACCACAGGCCTTGCCTTAGTCATCTTCATTGAATACCGAGAAACTCCCCTTGTCAAAGCCAACAACCGGGACCTCTCCTACATCCTCCTGATCTCCCTCCTGCTTTGCTTCTTGTCTCCTTCTCTCTTCATTGGTCAACCAAGAAAAGCCACCTGCCTTCTCCGACAAACAGTTTTTAGCATCATCTTCTCAGTTGCCGTTTCTTCTCTCTTGGGCAAAACCATCACGGTGGTGCTGGCTTTCCTGGCCACAAAACCAGGAAACCAAGTGAAGAGATGGTTGGGGAAGAGCTTGGCCAATTCCATCATCCTGTCTTGTTCTGCTGTTCAACTTGTCATCTGCTCCATCTGGCTGGGAGTTTCTCCCCCATTCCCTGACTCTGACCTCCACTCCCAGCCTGGAGAGATCATCCTGCAGTGCAACGAAGGGGATGTTGTCATGTTCTACATCACCCTCAGCTACATGGGCTTCCTGGCTGCCATCTGCTTCACGGTGGCTTTCCTGGCCAGGAATCTGCCTGGGGCTTTCAACGAAGCCAAGCTGATCAGCTTCAGCATGCTGATCTTCTGCAGTGTCTGGGTGACTTTTGTGCCCACCTACCTAAGCACCAAAGGGAAATACATGGTGGCTGTGCAGGTCTTCTCCATCCTGGCCTCCAGTGCTGGTCTGCTGGTCTGCATCTTCATTCTCAAGTGCTACATTATCCTTCTGAGGCCAGATCTGAACACGAAGGAGCACCTTACAGCGAGAATAAATGTAAAAACATGAGATATAACGCCATTATGATATTGGAAGAATTGCTAAGTTTTCTTTTATTTGAAAGAAAATATTATTATTTCTCTAAAATAGTATGCAGTAATCCAAGAAGAATATATGTCTATGTTTGTTTAATCCCCTTCCCTTTCAACTCAATAAATCTTAATAAAGAGAACTCTGTGAAGGAGAATTTGATGTTCAGCAACAGCCAATGAACCTGATGCCTTATAAATATAATTGGAGCAGGTTTTCCTACTGACAGAGCCAAAAAGTGTCTGTATGTGAGAAAAAGTCCAGAGGAGGAAAAATGGCAATATGGAAGCTGTGGGAAAGAAGCTCCAGTCATGTTGTGTGATAATCTCTGTGAGAACCCATGAAATCCCCAAAATGATGCGAAATGCAAGGTTTCACCTGCTCTCCGCTGGCGAGGAATATCTGCACACCTATTCAATGGTTCCTCCTTGATGTCCTGATGAAACCGACTCTAGAGAAAGTGTGGATCACAACAGCTGTCTGGGATTTCACTTTGGGATAATTTTCTAGTTCTGTATTTTTTTTCCTTATTCAAGAAATAGAGCAATATCTGACTATATTCAGGTCCTTTAATTGTCCACTCTATCACTTGTACCTAAAGCATTTTACGGTTCCTTTTCCAAGCTTGTCTTGTCAGTGAAGTGCTGGAGAAGATGCCCAGAGAAAGGGGACCTCCAACCACAGAGTTTGCTGATTAATTAGAAACCAATTTTTATGTTTCAGAATGGCTATCCCCTCCCCCGTTATTTAGAGAACCCTGCCCTGTTCAGAGGGGTTTGTGCTTTGATGAGGTCACTAGAAGGAAGCCTGTTTCTCTAGACTAAGAGCGTGGGGGGGAGGGGAGAAAATGCACGGGGGATCACTTGATTGGTGTCGGAGCGGGGCGTGTCCTTCGCGGATGGGAGGCTGGAGAATGTAGAGAGCTCAACTCTGCAGCTGCATTGAAAGTTCCGCAGTGATGCCGGCGCTCTTCTAACCTCACCTGGACGCAGGTAAAAAGGGGGGGGCTGTGGACCCTTCCCAGAGGCAGGAGAAGATCCACTTCCCTCCCGCCCGCAGCTGCTCCGGACCTTCCCCAACCGCCGGCATAGAAGCACCAAGCTGGGCTCCATTTGGCCTCAGCCTGAGGCAGCGCAGCCTCGCAAGGAGAGGAACAGGTGAGGCTGACCGGAGCTGGAGTCTGGTGAGAGTCGACCCGCTCCTCCCGAGAACCACTTTCTTGCCGCCTTGCTCTGCCTCCACACACACACACACACACGCACCATCCCCCATCTCAGTAGCCTCGTCTCCCTGCCTGCCTGGTTGCGTCCTGCGGGGAAGCGCCGAGTGAGGCTGTCGCCCCGCCGGAGGATCCCGAATCGGCTCTCGCTCCCCCCAGACCCCCTTTCCCCTGCCTGGGGCGCTTCTCCCTCGCCTGCCCGTCGGAGGTCTCTGTGCTCGCCTACTCGGCGGGGTCCCCGCAGCCTCTGGAGACGGAGCCCCGACGTGGTCCGGGAGGGAAGAAGCGCAAAGCTGCCTGCGATCCCCGCAGTTGGGCTGGGAGGAAGGCCATACAGACGCCCCCAACTCCGCGCCCCTCTCGCTCCCTGCGCTGCCACCGGGTTTCCTGGAGAGGCTCCGGGACAACCCCGGGGGGGGGGGGCGAAAGGGCCAGGAGAACGGGCGGGAGGCGGAGTGGAGTTCATAGAGGACGCCGAGCGGACGAGGAGCCCGGACAGAACACGAGGCAAGAAAGCCAATAAAGAGAAATATTGACTCGAGAAAAGAGAGGAGAGTTAAAGAAAGGGGAGGACCCCAGTCCCACCCCCTTCCTTAACGTCCATGGAGCAAGGCAGGGGAATTGGGGCTTTTGTAACTTGAGGGGTTCCCTCTTGCATGGAATCCCAGCGAAAATGCCAAAGAACAGCAGCGTTTGGGACACCCTTTTATTCAGAGAAACAAGCAAAGGCCCAAACATGAAGAATGCAAGAGAAAAAGCTCCCTGCCTGTCTTTGCCTGAAATCCATCACAATCCTGCAGAGACCCAGGAATTCCTCCTCTTTACTTCTCTGATGAAGCTTCCCATGTTTCTTTTGGAATCCAATTGACAGGGAGACAGATCTATTAAAAGAAATCATTACTCAGGTGTTTAATGGCATGATAGTATTTATCTGCTTCTTTTTTAGCTTTGCTGGCTTCAGATTTCAGCCTTATAAGATAAAATAATTGCAGCAGAATTGATCAAATGGCTGTCCGGTCTCTTCTTCAAAGCCTCCAGGGATGGAGCCCCCAGAGCTTCCGGAGGGAGGCCCTTCCACGGGTTAATTGTTCTCCCTGTCAGGAAATTTCTCCTTAATTCTAATTTGAGTCTCCTGGATTAGTTTCCACTTGTTCTGCATGTCCTGCCTTCAGGTGCTTTGGAGAAGAGCTCAACCCCCTTCTGTTCCTTCCCATCCTTATCTTCATTAGCCTAGAATATATTCTCAGTTCCTGCCATGGTAATTGTGTGTGTGTGTGTGTGTGTGTTTGTGATTTTGTTGTCTGCAATCTAGTTGATTTTCTCACAAAGTGGGTAACTCATTTGGGCACTTCAGAAATGTGAAAAATAAAAAATATCTGAGACTCCCCCTCCTCTCTGATCCCCCCTCCCCCTCCCCCTCAGAGCTCCATGCAGCTTCTTCTCCAACAAGGTCTTTGCCCGTCCTCGGTTTACAGTCCGAAGCACCTGCATGATTGGGATCCCTCACTCCCCCCAGTCTCCTCTGGACCCCTCCTAGAGGCCAAAAGCCAGAGCCAGACCACCCTCATCTCCCCAAACATTGGACTGTCCAGCAGATCAAGGGAAGGCCTGGAGGGCAGAGAGGATTAACTTCTCCATTTGCACCCAGACTGACCAATCCTAAGCCAATAGGATCCCTTGTGATCTCCTCTCCTCTCCTGAAATGCATCAGGTGTCTTTGTCCATTTCCCTGGGCTCAAGATGACCGCCGAGTCTAACTCTACCCACTGCTTCAGACATTCAGCCAGACATGGAATTCCCCACCGGTGTATCCAAAACCATCAGGAGCCCCTGTGGATCCCCCTGCGAGACCCCCAGAGTGGACAAATCTCCCCTTGCTTTTCTCCCAGAGATTCTGAGAGATTCTCTACAGATCAGGATCTGTTTGATCTCAGTCCCTCTCTGGAGTTGTAGGGACTTCCTGGCCAGCCTCCCCTTTTCCTTCCCTGCACTGATTATTGTGGTCCTTGGATTCACATCTGGGGCTGTTTCTCTTCCCACCCAGGAGGAAGAGTTTTCATCCTCTCCAATTTCACCCTCTCCCTTTCTTTCTCTGGCTGTGGAGGCACCATTTGGGACCCCGGACCCCCTCCCAGCCCTGGGACACAGCGGGTTACTCTGTTTCTTTGGGAAAGATTCCTTCCCCAATCAGAGTCTGCCTGAGCCCCATCATCCACTTCCCCCCCCCTCTAGGATCAGCTCAGGTAATTCTTCTATTCAGACAATAGGAAAAAGAGCCTCTGGTCAGTCTCTGGTTTTCAACACTGAAAGGTCTGACCCTCCGAAGCCAAATCCCCCCTGATTTCTTGGACACCTCTGGCCATTGCTTAGGGCCTGGGTGGCTGAGAATTGGGGTGGAAGGAACCACGTACAATCCACAGCCAGAAGAAAGACTCAGACACAGATTGTGGCCTCACACACAATCCCCAGTGGTGCCTTTATGTGGTGTCAGGAAGGCACATGGGATCAATTTCACAACCCTCACCCTATAGGGGTGCCCCATTTGTTGTCCCTGGTGGCAGATCAAAGATTGCGAATCCCACTCCTGACAACAGTTTCTGTGGAATCAAACACAGGAGGACCCAAAAAACCAACAGTCAAAATTCACTGCAGTTGTTATTTATTCAGTGTCCACTGGAGGAATTTCCCTCCCAAACATAGCAGGACAGATTCACACAGACAAAAGGATGCACTCAAATTTATACATTTCAGGGAAAAAGGAGAAAATGATAATTATCAATATGCAAATCTAATGGACAATATAACCATAGATATTCATAATTAGCATGCATCAAGGTACTTTCATGGCCATCCACTGTTACTATCCTCAAGAAAGAGATACCAGTTTGGATAAAATCTATTGAGAAATGAGGGCATAAAGGTTGCCTCATGCATTAATTCTTTATTTCTCTTGTTAACACATTCTCATTCCTTCAAGAAATTGGTTTCCTCACAATCTCCAGACAATCTTTATTTATCTGAATAAAAATCATTGCTCCACTCATGTATGGAGAATAGCTTGGAATTGTAATCCCTTTGTCTCACATTTCCACATTTCTTCTGCTTGTAAGCTGCTTCTTTGTGTTAAGGTCTGGCCTCAGAAGGATAATGTAGCACTTGGGGATGAAGATGCAGCCTAGCACACCAGCACTGGAGGCCAGGATGGAGAAGACCTGCACAGCCACCATGTATTTCCCTTTGGTGCTCAGGTAGGTGGGCACAAAAGTCACCCAGACACTGCAGAAGACCAGCATGCTGAAGGTGATCAGCTTGGCTTCGTTGAAGGCCCCAGGCAAATTCCTGGCCAGGAAAGCCACCGTGAAGCAGGTGGCAGCCATGAAGCCCATGTAGCTGAGGGTGATGTAGAACATGATAACAGCCCCTTTGTTGCACTGCAGGATGATCTCTCCAGGCTGGGAGTGGAGGTCAGAGTCAGGGAAGGGGGGAGAAACTTGGTCTGCTGTCACTTGGACAGCAGACCAAGAAAGGATGATGTAGTTGGCCAAGCTCTTCCCCAACCATCTCTTCACTTGATTTCCTGGTTTTGTGGCCAGGAATGCCAGCACTACCATGATAGTTTTGGCTAAGAGAGAAGAAACGGTAACTGAGAAGATGATGCTGAAAACCATTTGTCGGAGAAGGCAGGTGGCTTTCTTTGGTTGACCAATGAAGAGAGGAGGAGACAAGAAGCAAAGCAGGAGAGAAACCAGGAGCATTTAGGAGCGATCCCGGTTGTTGGCTTTGACAATGGGAGTTTCTCGGTATTTAAAGAAGATGACTAAGACAAGGTCTTTGGTTAAGGAGAAGAACAGGGCAAAAGAGACCAGTATGATGCCCAAATGTTCTTCATAAGACATGAAGGTTACATCTTTGGGGATACACTGGACTCGTTTGTCATTTGGATATTTGTCATCTGGACACTTGGTGCATTTTTCTGCATCTGAGAAACCAAAAAGCAATTTTCTTTAACATTATGTTCTTTTATCTTACAAGAAATACCATCTATGGATAGGTATATGAAGTTAAGGGAAGTTCTAGGATGTTAATTATTACTGGTGTAATGTGTAGAATCTTCATAGGAACCTCATTATTAGAATATTAACCTCTATGAATCATATAATCTTTTTAGACAAACATCTTGAGTCCTGCCACATGGACTTGGAAGATACTTACAGTATCCTGTAAAATCTGGAAGGTATATGGAATTCAGGAGAAACTTCCTAACAATGAGAACAATTAACCAGTGGAATAGCTGGCCTTCAGAAGTTGTGGGTGCTTCAACATTGGAGGTTTATAAGAAGAGACTGGATAAACAGATTGGATGGTATAGGTTCTCTTGCTTGAGCAGGGGGCTAGACGAGAAGACCTCCAAGGTCCCTTCCAGCTCTTTTCTGATTGATTTATTGATCTACGTGACTGGAAGAATATTTGTGTATTGAGTTCCCCCCATAACTATCCACAGCACCACATTATGGATCAGTGACACCTTCTCAGTGAACCTCAAGGGGAGGCCAATATACACTGGATTGCAATGTTTTTCAGAGGGTGGACCTAAAACATAAAGTTTCAAAGAACTCAAGTGTTCATAGAAAGGTAAACTTAGTAGCACATAAGAAAACTAAAAAGCAGGAGAGATATTTCCTCTGCTGTTAGTAAAGCTTGCCCAGTCTGCCACCCCCTCCTCCTCCCATCTCCTCCCAGCCCCTCCTTCAAAGTTTGATTTATTTCCTTTTAGATAAGAAATTGTGCAGGTTAAAATAAGTCAGGTGAGCTTTGATCTGTCTTTTAACTTGCACTTTCACAAAAATGCTCTGGATGGATCCAGTTCCACAAGGCCTCCTATTTTCCTCAGTGTGATCCACCTTCCTGAGTGGAGAAGGTCCCCTCCGGGACTTCCGGCGAGGGGCCTGCTGATGGAAGCAGCTCATTATAGCTGCTCCCGAATTCCTGGTCGCGTTATCTGTAGGACGATCATCTATCAGACGTCTGGCAGTTTGTTTACCTTATTCTTCAGGCAAGGAGATGAGGTGAGCCATTTTTGTTGAGCAAAGTGCCATCTGATCCTCACAGTTTGTGTCTGCGAGGGGAGGAGGGCCAGCTGAGGGCAGAACTGTCTCCGTGCCGTGAATTCCAGCTGCAATTTGCAGCACGAAGCAAGCTCTCTCTTCCTCAGAACAAAACTTGATTTATTGATTCCAAGGTGAGCAGGACTGGTATGCGTGAGCCCCTAATTGTTTGTTTAAATCTTAGCTTCATTTTTACAAGACCTTCTTCCGATAACTTAGATATTAGAGACACTTAAAATGGTGATGAGCTCGCTGAACTGCTTCGTAACAATGTTTATGTTTTGAACTTCTACCTTCAAAAAACTCTCTATGGAATTTTAAAATTTCAAGGGAAAGGAGTGATTTATCACCTCGCTCCACAGCTGCATAACTGGCCAGCAGAGTTTTCACATCGCCCACACCTTGCACAAAGCTGCAGTCTCTGGTTCCTACACCCCCTATAGGTGACCCACTAACGAAAGAATTCTTCCTGAAAGAGCTGACTGATAAACTGACTGAGGCATTTAATACTCAGACAATTAAGGTGGAAGCAAAATTCAAAGAACTCAAAGAAGGGCTCAAAGAAGAGATATCCGTGAAGATGGATCATCTCTCTCTCTTAGAAGCACAAGGAGCTATGGAACAAAGACCAAACCGTATGATTACCAGACGAATGGAGCAACAATCCAAAATGCAACAACTCCAACAACCGCCTGCCATCGGTCAAGAGCTACAGTAACCAGTCTAGCAGCAGTGGGAGGAGCCAGGCCAAAGGTTAAACAGGTTATTCAGGAGGCTCTAAAAAAGCTTCAGGAAACCAAAGATGACAACTAAGCTTCTAACATGGAACGTCAATGGATTGAACTCTATGTATTAGTACAGATGGATTCTGAAACAGAATTAGTTAAAGATTGTATGATAAAGTGGGCTCAAAATATTGAAGAACCAATAATGTTGGACACATGGGAAAGAATCTGGGTAAGAAATGTGAAATTTACACAAGCCCAAAATCTGAGAGAAAATTTTTACAAGATGTTCTATAGATGGCATTTAGATCCTAAAAAGTTGGCTTCTATGTATTCGAATTTACAACCCAAATGTTGGAGATGTGGTTCTCTCGATGCTACATATTTCCATATATGGTGGACTTGTCAAAAGGTTAAGGCATTTTGGATAAAAATATGGTGGATTATACAAAATATTCTTTAAAAAAGGATAAAGTTTACTCCTCAGTTATTTTTGTTAGGTATAATTATTGACTGTACAGCGGTAGAGATTAACTTGATTTTGCACTTAATAACGGCAGCAAGATTGTTGGTGGCGCAATACTGGAAGAAGGAAGACTTGCCTACAATCCAAGAATGGACATTGAAAGTCACAAATTTAGCCGAGATGGCTAAAATATCTGCATATCTTAAAGACCACTCAAATGAGAGATATAAACAAGACTGAAAAAAATGGATTGATTATATACAAAATAAATACGGGACTAAGAAATTCCAGATAGCCTATGCTTAAGATCAGGAATGATTTAAATTGTTTAAAGTTAGTTTAGCAAGGAGGAGCTAAGTTCAGTGTAAAGATGTTATTAATTTCTCTTTCCTTTCCCCCCCCCCCAATATATCTTAGACTGTGTTTGTTAAAAATCTATACCGTGTACGGGTTCTGGAAAGCCGGGGGGAGGGTGGGGGGGAGGGATATATATCAGGTTAGATGAGATGTGTTAGATTTCAATGTAATTTGACACCACATGTATACTGTTTCTTTTTTGTTTTTCTCTCTTTCTTTATTTTATATTCTTACTACTATTACTATTATTACTTTTTCTTTAAAAATAGGATAGGCTAAGCATATTGACATGTAGTGGAAATACACCAAGGAGAGGAGGAGTGGGAAAGAAGAAAGATGGGCAGAGAGGGATGGGAGAGAGGGTGGGGGGGGAGATGAGAAGGATGGGGGGGAGTGGATTGTGGAGAGAGGAGTGGTAGAGGGGGAGGGGAAGTAGAGTAGAAGGGGATGATGGAGGGAAGATAGAAAGTTGGAGGGTGGTAGAAGAAAGAGGTGTATGGACAGCAGAAGAGCTATAATGGGTTTCTATTTTGAGGGGCATTGTTGACAAGAGGAACTGATGTAATTATTATTTAATACTATATGATATGGGCTATGTATAGTATACATAGGTTTCCATAAAACATGGCAAAGCCCCTCCTCTTAGGTCCCGTTTGTTGAAGAACTTCCATTAGATTCCACCCAACTGGCATGAAAGGCCAACCACCCTGGAGACTATAGGCTTTGCCCACTTGAAATGGGACCTCAGGCTTTGGGTAACAGAGGAAAGACAACAAATTTTTTTGTTGTCTTTGTGTGTGTGTGTTATGAAAAGAAAATAAAATATTTCAAACAGAGAAGGTCCCCTCCGGACAAGGAACGCAGTCATAGCAGCAAACTGGCTCTCCTTCTCGAGCCCTCTTGACAAATCCAGGATGACAACTTCCCACACATTTGGACTCAGGCAGGGACTAATCAGAGAAACAAGGAATGCCAAAGAAAAAATGTTAGGACTCTCCGTCCATGGAAAACAGAGGGAGAAATGAAATGGAGACAAGTAGCCTCTGGTCTTCACTGAAGTAAATATGAAACCTCTGACTACTTCTAAATGGATGCAGGAGGTATAACAACTGTCATATTCTTCATTTAGTTCCTCCCTTTTGCTTTTGGCATTTAACATTACAATAAAGTACTTTTCTACTTAATAAAGTCTGGAGGTATGGAATTGAAAAAAAAGATTTAAGTATGATGATATATTCATTTTAAAACTGAGAATAAAGTTTACTGTAAAAACTTTAGGAAACTTTTATTCCACTAGATTTTTTTAATGTGGAATAAAACTGTGATGAAGAAACAAACCTCTGACCAGTAAGATCTTGAAAGGTTTCCATAAAACATGGCAAAGCCCCTCCACTTAGGTCCCGTTTGTTGAAGAACTTCCATTAGATTCCACCCAACTGGCATGAAAGGCCAACCACCCTGGAGACTATAGGCTTTGCCCACTTGAAATGGGACCTCAGGCTTTGGGTAACAGAGGAAAGACAACAATTTTTTTCCCACCTTATTGAGCAATTTCAGCTGTGAAAGAGCATCTTGTTTGATAGTAAGTCTCTGTCTTTCAAAATACACCAGAGTCTCTCTCCTGGCATCCTCCTTGGGGAGAACCAATAAAATGTTGATGCCCAGATCTGCTGCTATCTTTCCATTTTGGTCCAAGTACAGTTTAAAGTGGGAAATATTCAAAACCTCATTCTTTTCCAGAAAGGGATGAAACTAGAATGGGAACATCCAGGAATTTGAAAAGCAGAAAACTTTGCTTCTTATCCCACATTAAATCTTTCTTATATCTTCATAAATGAATGAAAAGGTTTGAGAAAAAATTGTGAATCATATACTGACAAAATATAGAGAAAATATAAGTGACACAATTGGTCAATTATAGGGAACATTCTAGAGCAGATGACAAATAAAATGAACAGCGAAAAAAACAGATGATCCATAAACTCTTTGAAAACAACAGGTTGATTCCCAGAAAGCATCTGTTGATCGAGAAGAAATTTGTCAGGCTAATCATCTCCCTGGTCATCCTGATGGAAAACACCTCCAGATGTGCTAATTCTACTTGATTGTAATGGGACATTAACAAAATTTTGCAGATCTGAAAGAACAAATCTCCCACCAACTCTTTTCTTAGCCTGAAAAGTTACCAAGGATCCTTTCTGAGTTTCTTTCTCTCCCATTATGCAGCTCCAGGATTCTCCCCTCTTATCTGATCCTTCCATACACAGTCTCTCTTCTCCTCATCCCAAAAGCCATTGTCACATATCATCACACTTCCTAAATAGATTATGGGAACTCTGGTGATAGAACTGGATTTCAGTAAAGGACTCACAAACAATTTTGTGATAGGATTAGAAACCTGAAGGGTGATGGTATGATAACGGTGGATAAAAAGTGTCTTCAAAATGATATTTAAATAATTTGCTAACCCTTTTTAAATCTTTCGTATGAAACCTGAAGGTGATGAATAACAATTTGCTATTGGTCATCAATTTTTCTGTATTGTCATTAATACAGTCATACAGTAAGCTGATTTGATGTGAGTTAAAGAATTTAAAGTCTTTCAACTTACAAGCTTTATTTGAAAGTTCATTTAAAAAGTTTGATAAAATAACAATGGTTTTAAATCAACTTAAAGGCAATAATCAGAAGCAAGCAACAATTGAAGTAGGAGCCAATGTTGCGATGATATGGTTGTGTGGTCTTAGTGCTCTGAGACCACAGCCAACACTTTTGCTGCTGGGTGGTCCAAACAGACCTAAACCGTCTCAAAGAGATGGTGAACAGGAAGAATACATCTTGCTGATCTCGGGGATATCGCAAAATCCCTGAAAGAAGCAAGATAAGTTCTTCAAGCTGGCGACAAAAAATCCAGCCAAGCCTGACAAAGTCAGGGCAGCTCCAAAACTGAAGGATACAGAAAGAGAAAGTGTTTCCAGTTAGTGAGGAATTTTTATTGTTTTAAAAAAGAGACTGCCTATAAAAACTCAAAAATCAATTTAAATTGAAGAATAGAAGAATCAACCAGCGGAATTAAATTTGGAATGGTTTTCAACAGTGGTTATCTTACTTTTTAAATGTTATTTTCATAAATCGAATCTATGCAAACCTTTTGAAATGGATGGATTAAGTTTTCTTCTTCTACCTTCTCTTTGTGACTCTCTGTAATTTATAGACTAAAGTTTTCCTCTTTTATTGCTGTGGGTATTTTTCTAATTCATTTAAAGATTGGACCTCTTTTTCTAATTTGAAATACAAAACACTTTAACGGTGTTTCTGCTCAGAGACTGGGAGGTTTTGTTGATCGGAGCTTTGTGTATTCAAAATGGAATGTTTTTTTTCTTTCACGGATTGCTTTGACTTGGCACCACAAGGTTTTACTGTTTGGCTACAGAATGATAAGAACACACAGATGTCCCTTTGAAGTATATTTTCAACCAGAGAAAAGTGAAAATAACGTTCTTTGTGAATCTATGCTTTAATTTTATTAACCTTCCAAGCTAGAGCAGCTGTGTTTATTAGAATAACACAACCTCAAGAGAAAATAGAGGTCTTAACTTTGCAAAATATATTTTCAGAACTTATCAAATATAGTACAGAAAAAACTGGAATACCTAGAGCACATAACAAGAAAATATGATGAAAAAATTGAAAAGGTTCATCAAATGCAAAACGGGGTGATTGAAACTCAAAAAACCGAAGTGGAAAATGAATATAAAGAGACTAAACCTGCTGATATCTGTGGTAATTGGTTTGTTCCTGAAAATGGAAAGAATGGAATGCAGAAAGAGGAATTAAATGGAGAGGAAATCTATTCCAAAGGTCAAGATATAGAAGAAGATAAAATTAAAGAATCTATGGACTTAAAGAAAGAAATTCTATTAGCAAAAGCATTGATAACACTGCTGACAATCCAAGACAAACTGAATAAGGAAACAGAAAGAGGGCATCAAGATTATATGAGAGATTTTATAAGCAAGGAGTTGCTAAGACAAGTCCATACAAAGCTGATCAAGAAGATGATTAGAGGATTGGTACCACAAATGGTAGAAGATATGAGATTGTTTTGTTATTGGAAAGATACAGGTTGATAGTTGGAAGAATATAACTTAAAACTATTTAAACTTAGTGAAATTTAGTGATAACAGATATAGTTAAATAAATAATTGATAATGATAATAATGTATACAATGTGTAGTGTTATAAGTGATAATTGGATATGAATATTGAATGGTACCCATGAAAGGAAGATCAGAAATCCTTTTGGATTATATACAAAGGTTAATAAAAAGAACTAAGTTAGAAACAGTTAATTTTGATTATTGGGGGGAAATGTTATGATACAGGATATAGTCAAATAAAGGAAGGATAATGATGACAACCTATATATATGTATTGGTACAACATAACTGGATGAAAATTGCAAACAGTGATTTGGAAAGGAGAATTAGAAAAGTTTGTTATTAAATATTATGGATGTTTAGCTAGAATAGGACATAAGGATTCAGTGTTATTGGAGGATTTTAGAAATATTAAATGAAATCCCAGTATGTGGTTATGTATTAAATCTTGGTATATTTTATGATGAAGGACATTTAAACAATTATAGTCAAATAAAAATGGAGGTATAAGGGTAACATGTATAAATATCTGAGTTAAAATACTTGAGTTAATATGAATTATACTTGATGACTGTGAAAGAGAAAAATAAAAAAATAAAAAAAGAAGCAAGCAACAATTGTTGAATGGGATAGATTGGATGGATGGACTGGAACTGGAGTTACAGGGCTAGCCATTACTGGGGAAGGAGGGTTCGCTACATCACAGCGATCCCTTGTTTCAGCCCTGTAAGCTCAACTCAAGGACCTGGTGACAAGGGAAGTCCGGGCCCTGGTCTCAGGTTGCTGCTGCTAAATGCCAGGTCTGTGATTCATAAAGCTCCCCTTGTCCGGGACTTAATATTAGATGAGGGGGCAGACCTGGCATGTATTACTGAAACCTGGCTGGGCCATGAGGGAGGAGTCTCCCTCTCAGAAATGTGCCCAGAAGGGTTTCAGGTGCTCCACCAACCACGACACCAGAGAGAGTCATTAGTTCCTCGCAGGATCCCTGCTCCAGAGACTGTCGGGTGTGAGTCTCTTCTAGTGAAGTTGGACCTAGGGGGTCAAGTGGGCTTGTTTTTGACGTACCTACCTCCCAGCTGCGTCTCAACAGCCCTGCCTGCACTCCTAGAGTCAGTAGCCGGACTGGCGATTGAGTTCCCCAGACTGATAGTACTGGGGGACTTCAACCTGCCCTCTGTAGGCAAACACTCTGATGGGGCTCAGGAGTTCATGGCTTCCATGCCAACCATGGACTTGACCCAAGTAATTCAGGGTCCGACTCATACAGTGGGACACACGCTTGACCTCGTATTTCTCTCGGGGCAGTGGAGACGTTATCTTGAATTAAGGGGAATAGAGATCTCGCCCTTGTCATGGTCAGATTACTTCCTGCTGAGGCTTGACTTCTGGAAACTACTCCCACACTGCAGGGAGGTGGAACTGATTAAATGGTTCCGCCCCAGGCGCCTGATGGACCAGTTGGGATTTCAGAAGGAGCTTGGAGAGATACCTGACTCCCTTGCCCACAATCCGACAGAGTCCTTGGTCGCCGCCTGGAATACAGCGGTGATTGAGGCACTAGATCGGATTGCGCCTTTGCGGCCTCTCCGCGGCAGTGGATCCAGGAGGGCACCTTGGTTTACCGAGGAACTCTGGGAGATGAAGCGCCAAAAGAGATGCCTAGAGCGACGTTGGAGGGCTAGGAACTCCGAATCCGACCGAACACAACTAAGAGCCTTTGTTAGGACTTATTTAGTGGCGATATGGGTGGCAAAATGTATACATTTTTCCGCTGTTATTGCGTCTGCAGAATCTCGCCCGGCTGCCCTGTTTAAGATAACCCGCTCCCTCCTGAAAGGGGAGGACGCGAGAGAACCATTACAGGGAAGGGCTGAGGAATTTGCTCAGTTTCTGTCAGACAAAATCACTCAGATTCGGACAGACCTTGACTCCATTTGGACAGTACCAGTGGAGATGCCGAGGGAGGGCCTTGATCAGATTTCTTGGAATGAGTTCCAGCTTGTCACCCCTGAGGAAGTGGACAAGGCCATGGGAGTGATGAGTGCCTCCACCTGTTTACTGGACCCGTGCCCCTCCTGGTTGGTCTTGACCAGCAGGGAGGTAACACGAGCTTGGCTCCAGAGGATCACGAACACGTCTCTGCAGGAGGCGTGCAGGAGGGATCTTTCCTGCAACCTTTGAAGGAAGCGGTGGTAAGACCCCTCCTTAAGAAGCCTTCTCTGGACCCAGCTATCCTTAAAAACTATCGTCCGATCTCCGACCTCCCTTTTGTGGGGAAGGTTGTTGAGAAGATGGTGGCCCTTCAGCTCCAACGGACCTTGGATGAAGCAGATTATCTAGACTCCTTTCAGTCTGGTTTCAGGCCTGGATACTGCACCAAAACCGCCTTGGTCGCACTGACCGATGATCTCTGGTGGGCCAGGGATAGAGGACATTCCTCTATCCTGGTGCTCCTTGACCTCTCAGCGGCCTTCGACACCATCGACCATGGTATCCTTCTGCGACGGCTTGAAGAGGTGGGAGTGGGAGGCACCATTCTCCTCTTACCTCTCCGGCAGGTCACAGTCGGTGTTGGTTGGAGGACAAAGGTCGACCCCTAGGCCCCTTAAATATGGGGTGCCACAGGGCTCGGTCTTGTCCCCCCTCCTATTCAATATCTACATAAAGCCACTGGGTGAGATCATTCGCTGGCATGGGATTAAATACCATCAATGTGCGGATGGTACTCAGTTGTATCTCTCCGCCCCATGCCAACTCAGTGTGGTGGTGGAAGTGATGTGCCAGTGCCTGGAAGCTGTCAGGGTCTGGATGGGAGTGAACAAACTTGCACTCAATCCTGACAAGACCGAGTGGCTGTGGATGTTGCCCCCCAAGGACAGTCCAGATATTCCATCCCTTAGCCTGGGGTGGTGGTGGTGAAACTTTACACCCCTCAGAGAGGATCCACAAGTTGGGTGTCCTCCTGGATCCGCAGCTGACATTAGAATACCACTTGTCAGCTGTGACCAGGGGGGCCTTTGCCCAGGTTCGCCTGGTGCACCAGTTGCGGCCCTACTTGGATCGGGAGGCACTTCAAACGGTCACTCACGCCCTCGTCACCTCAAGACTTGACTACTGTAATGCGCTCTACATGGGGCTGCCCCTGAAAAGTGCAGCTCTTCCGCGAGCTGCACTGGCTTCCTATCAGTCTCCGAATGTCTTTCAAGGTGCTGGTTATTACCTTTAAAGCCCTAAATGGCCTAGCACCCAGATATCTGCGAGACCGTCTCTTGCCGCATACCTCCCAACGGCCGATAAGATCACACAGGGTGGGCCTTCTCCAGGTGCTGTCGAACAGACAATGTCTGCTGGCGGCTCCCCGGTGGAGGGCCTTCTCTGTAGCTGCTCCGACCCTATGGAATGATCTACCCCCAGAGATCCAGTTCCTTCCCACTCTCACAGCCTTTCGAAAGGCTACCAAAACCTGGCTATTCCGGCAGGCCTGGGGTTGTTGACCTCATGAATGAGGTGCATGAAATGATCTTTTAATCTGTTTTTCTCTGTTTTCTTTAATTCTTTATTTCTTTTAAAAGTGTATTTCTGTAAGCCACCCGGAGTCCTTCGGGATTGGGCGGCCTATAAATTTATTAAATACCTTAAAAAAAACTTAACTTGCTGCTGGCATCCCTGAAGAAAGAGTCTGGTTTGAAGGGAGGCTGCTTGGAGATGGCTGGAGAGGCCATGGACCCTGAAGACTCAAAGTGGACAGAACAGATGACTGATGAAATGGATTCTTTCAAGAAGATTGAGGGAGATTGGGGAATGAACCAAAGGTGGGTTCCTAATGGTATGGTACGGTATGCCAGAAGAGGTAGTGAAAATCTGGCGGACCAGACCGGTAGCGATGGTGGTCTGGCCACGCCCCATACCGGCGAAATAAACAGCTGAGGAAGGAAGAGGAGCAGAGGCCTTGGCCCATGCTTTGTTCTCTTTGAGAGCCGCCTTGCTTGCCATGGGGAGAAATCGGGCAGAGAGGGAGGAGAAACCAAGCTTCTGCTAGGGATGACCTTCTCCTCCCTCTCTCCCCGATTTTTCTCAGCTAAAGAATGCTGGGATGCTGGCCGGTGCTCGCTTCCCTTACCACTTGCCGCCGCCACCCCTGCGGGTTGGAGCATTACCACCCCTCCCCGCCGGCTGCAGTCCCACCTTCCCTGCTTAGCTGGCTGGCTGGCCAAGAAAGCAGCGAGGGGGTGAGCACCAGCCAGTATCCCTGCTTCCTTTATCCAAGAGCCGCAGCAGCAGGGAAACAGAGGCTTCTTTGCCAGCCTCCCAGCTGATCTGTCCCATCTAGCCCCACTTACACATGCGCTTCATGCTGGGGCAAACGGTGTGTATGTATAATGGAGGCTGGATGGGACAGATCAGCTGAGAGGCTAGCAAAGAAGCCTCTGTTTCCCTGCTGCCATGGCTCTCGGAGGAAGGAGGCAGGGATGATGGCTGGTGCTCGCTTCCCTTACCGCTCACCACCGCTGCCCTTGTGGGAAGGAGCATTGCCTGCCTCCCCTCGCTGGCTGCAGCCTGGGCCCCTCCTGCTTTGCTTACCTGGGCCACTATCTGGGAAAGTGGTGAGGGGCCAGTGGCAGTGAGCAGTAAGGAAAGCAAGTGCCGGCCAACATCCCTGCCTCCTTCCTCCAAGAGCTGTGGCAGCAGGGGAAACCGAGGTTCCTTTGCCAGCCTCCCAGCTGGCAAAACAAATTTTTGTGGTTCTGTGGGCGTGGCTAGGTGGGGGGCATATGACTGTGCATGAGTAATATCAACTAGGCCACCCCCACTCAGTCACATGCTCCCCCACCTAGCCACGCCCACAGAACCGGTAGTAAAAAAAAAATGAAAACCACCCCTGGAATGAACTTGTCATATTTACCTGAAAAACAAGTCTTAAGAGTCGTCATGTTTCAATTTCCAGGAGGTCCTATGATTTGGGGAAATGGAAAGCAGTTGTTAGGAAAGAGCCTAGTTAAACTTTAAAGGAAATGTATTATTATTAAGAATCAAACAAAGATGTTTAACCCTGGACAGATTCTGGATGGATCAGAGTTAATGATTGTGGTGGTCTTTGGTAGATATGAAGCTCCTGCAAATTTTCTGTGAGTTAAATATAATAGCAGATAACAGACAATTTTGAAATTTAACTTTATCGTTGGATTTATTTATTTATTTATTTATTATTTTATTTATTTAATTTATTTGTATGCCGCCCTTTTCCCTGAAAGGGACTCAGGGCGGCTCACAACTCAAAGGGAGGGGAAAAACAAACAAAGTTACAAAAAACATAAAAACCATACATAGTTAAAAAAAACACAACAATCATACCATTCGAAGTGGGGCAGCAAGTCTTTAGCCCCAGGCCTGTCGGAGCAGCCAGGTTTTAAGGGCTATGCGGAAGGCCTGGAGGGGCGAATCTCCACGGGGAGTTCGTTCCAAAGGGTCGGAGCAGCCACAGAGAAGGCCCTCCTCCGGGTAGTTGCCAGTCGACACTGGCCGGCTGATGGAATTCGGAGGAGGCCTAGTCTGTGGGATCTAATTGGTCTAGTGGAGGTAATTGGCAGTAGGCGGTCTCTCAAGTGCCCAGATCCAATACCATGAAGGGCTTTGTAGGTGACGACTAGCACCTTGAAGCGTACTCGGAGATCAACAGGCAGCCAGTGCAGCTTGCGGAGGATAGGTGTTACGTGGGTGAACCGAGGCGCACCCACGATCGCTTGCGCGACTGCATTCTGGACAAGCTGAAGTCGCTGAATACTCTTCAAGGGCAGCCCCATGTAGAGCACGTTGCAGTACTCCAGTCTAGAGGTCACAAGGGCACGAGTGACTGTTGTGAGAGCCTCCCGGTTCAGGTAGGGACGCAACTGGTGCACCAGGCGAACCTGGGCAAATGCCCCCCTGGTCACAGCTGACAAATGGTGTTCAAAAGTCAGCTGTGGGTCCAGGAGGACTCCCAAGTTGCGGACCCTATCTGAGGGGCATACTGTTTGACCCCCCAGCCTGAGAGGTGGAACACTTGGCCAATTAGTAGGAGGGAAGCACAGCAGCCACTCGGTCTTATCTGGATTGAGTACAAGCTTGTTAACCCCCATCCAGTCCCTAACAGCCTCGAGGCCCTGGCACATCACGTCCATCGCTTCATTGAGTTGGCACGGGGCGGACAGATACAGCTGTGTATTGTCTGCATACTGGTGGTATTTTATCCCGTGCCGTCGAATGATCTCACCCAGCGGTTTCATGTAGATATTAAAGAGGAGGGGGGACAGGACCGAACCCTGCGGCACCCCATACATTAGGGGCCTAGGGGTCGATCTCTGCCCTCCGACCAACACCGACTGCGACCTGTCCGAGAGGTAAGAGGAGAACCACTATAAGACAGTGCCTCCCACCCCCACCTCCCACAGTCGTCGCAGAAGGATACCATGGTCGATGGTATCGAAAGCCGCAGAGAGGTCAAGGAGTACTAGGATGGAGGCATGACCTCCATCCCTGGCTCTCCAGAGATCATCGATCAATGCGACCAAAGCGGTTTCCGTGCTGTAGCCAGGCCTGAAACCCAACTGGAAGGGATCTAGATAACTGGTTTCCTCCAAGGACCGCTGGAGCTGAAAGGCCACCACCTTCTCAACAACCTTCCCCACAAAGGGGAGGTTGGAGACTGGACGATAGTTGTTTAGGACGGCTGGATCCAAAGATGGTTTCTTCAGGAGGGGTCTCACCACCGCTGCCTTTAATGCAGGGGGAAAGACCCCCTCCCAAAGGGAGGCGGCAACAACCGCCTGGATCCAGCCCCGTGTCACCTCCCTGCTGTTAACAACCAGCCAGGAGGGGCACGGGTCCAGTACACATGTGGAGGCACTTACAGCTCTCATGGCCTTGTCCACGTCCTCAGGGGTAACAGCTTGAAAATCAATCCAGTGATGTCCTACCAGATTATCCCTTGGTGCCTCAGCTGGTTCTGCGGGATTGGAGTCCAGGTCTGCCCGAAACTGAGCAACTTTATCCGCAAGGAATTGGACGTAGTCCTCAGCTCTGCCCTGCAAAGGATCGCTCGTATCCCTCCTATTTAGGAGGGAACGGGTTATCCTGAACAAGGCGGCTGGGCACGACTCAGCGGAAGCAATCAGAGAGGCAATGTGTGTTCTTTTTGACGTCCTAATTGCCCGGATGTAGACTCTGATGCTGGATGTTAAAAGTGCTCGGTCCGACTTGGACTTACTGGATCTCCATCGGTGCTCTAGGCGTCTCTTTCAGCGCTTCATCGCCTGGAGTTCCTCAGTAAACCAAGGGGCCCTCCTGGATCCACTGCCTTGGATCGGTCGTAAAGGCGCAATCCGGTTAAGAGCCTCTGTCGCTGCTGAATTCCAAGCAGCAACCAGAGTCTCCGCCGGACTGCAGGCGAGAGTATCAGGAATAACCCCAAGCTCCGTCTGAAAACCCAACGGGTCCATAAGTCACCTGGGGCGGAACCACCTGGTCGGTTCCTCCTCCCTACAGTGGGGGTTTGGTCTCCGAAAGTCAAGCCTCAGTAGGTAGTGGTCCGACCATGACAGGGGTAAGATCTCACTACCCCTCAGACCAAGGTCACAACTCCACTGCTCCAAGAGAAATACGAGTTCGACCATGTGACCTGCCGAGTGAGTTGGGCCCCGGATTACTTGGGTCAAGCCCATGGCTGTCATGGAAGCTATGAACTCCTGTGCCCCATCAGAGTGTTCACCGAGCGAAGGCAAATTGAAATCCCCCAGCACTATAAGTCTGGGAAACTCAACTGCCAACTCGGCTACCGACTCAAGGAGCGAGGGGAGGGCTGTTGCAATGCTGTTGGGAGGTAGGTACATTAGCAACAAACCCACTTGACCTCCAAGGTCCAACTTCATCAGCAGGGACTCACACCCGAAAAGCTCCGGAGCAGGGATCCTACGAGGTACTAGAGACTCTCGGATAACGATAGCCACACCCCCACCCCTTTTCTGGGATCTCGGCTGATGAAGCACCTGAAAGCCTTCTGGGCACATCTCTACGAGGGGGACTCCTCCCTCCGGGCCCAGCCAGGTTTCAGTAATACATGCCAGGATTGCCTGTTAGCTACAATTTTTATATACAGTAGATAGATGACAAGTCAAGTAATTGCAAGTAGATGTGTAGTTTATAATTGTGGGCCTATTTTGCAAGGGGCAGAAACTATTATTGCTGTACTGTATTAAACTGGGGGACAATCTGCATGTTTTTGTCTGTTTTAATGCACATTTTAAAAAAAAAATGTTTTGTCTAGTTTTGTTTTGTCTTTGTAATAGTTTTATTTTCCAAAACTTATATTTTACCTTTTTGAATAAAATAAAATAAAATTTTATAAGAGGAATATCAAGTATCCAGAAACAATATTTATTATTTCCACACAGAGAAGGGTTCATAAGTAAAAAGCAGGAGAAAAATATCTGATTTTTAGTAATTAGGATAAGGTGACCAGACGTCCTGCTTTTGGCGGAACAGTCCCGATTTTTTAAAATTTGTCCCCCGTCCTGTGGCGGGTTCCACCACAATACCACGAAGCCCTTATTTCTCCAGGTATTTACCATTAATTCTTTAATTGACAATCGCTCAATTCCACTAATATATGTTCTCATGAAAACAAAATCACAGGCTGACTATGAGAGGGTTTTCCGCAAAGTAATTGAACTGCAACCTTCTGTCACGCCTGACAGCATTCTAATAGATTTTGAAATAGCAACTATGAATGCACTGACAACTGTATTTCCAAATGCTACCATACTTGGTTGTCTGTTTCACCTTGGTCAGTCCTTATGGCGTCGTATACAAAATGAAGGGTTATCCAATTTATATTGTGATGATGATAACTTTAAAATGTACTCAAAGATGCTAAATTGCACTGAGTTTCGTTCCTCCGGAAGATGTTGGCTCTGCCTTCGATGAACTGAATGACACTAAACCTGACAATCTACAAAATATTTATGATTACATTGATAATTACATGGAGACGCCATCGAAGAGCTAATCCGTTGTTTCCTATCACTATGTGGAACATGCGAGAACGTGTTGCTAATGGCTTGTCATGAACAAATAATTCTATCGAGGGTTGGCATCACGTTTTCCAATCATCTGTAGCATGCCACCATCCAACCATTTACACATTGCTTCATCATTTCCGGCATGAGCAAGACATGACAGAACAAACCATCACACAAATTCAAAGTGGAATCACCAACAGTCAACCAGCCAGCAAATCTAAATATATACAACTTTCAAGACGTCTTGCTGCAATTCTGCCAACATATGCAGGGCGTGAACGTACAGATTATCTACGTGCAATATCTCATAATATTGACTTCTAAATTAATTGATTTGTTGACATAATAATTTTGAATAATTTAAAACTTAATAAGCATAATATTAAGACATAATAAGCTTCTAGTTCTGGCTTTTTATCTTATTTAATGACATAATATGCTTCTACTGCTGACTTGCTGACTTTTTATCTTATTTACTGACATAATATGCTTCTACTGCTGACTTGCTGACTTTTTATCTTGTTTACTGACATAATATGCTTCTACTGTTGACTTTTTATCTTAGTGACATAATAAGCTTCTAGTTCTGACTTTTTATCTTATTTACTGACATAATATGCTTCTACTGCTGACTTGCTGACTTTTTATCTTATTTACTGACATAATAAACTGATTTATTGATTCTGTAATCGATATCTTTATTCCATTTGATGCAACATAATAAACTTTTAGTAGTACATTTTACTGTCTGTAATTGATATCTTTATTCCGTAACCCCTAACCCTAACCCTAAACCCTAAACAAAACAAAACCCCTAAACCTAACTTATTTAGTGACATAATAAACTTAATAATAAATAATAAATAAATAATAATAAAACTAGTCAACAAAACTGATTGATTTGATGCAACAAAATAAACTTTTATTTATATTTCACTGTTTCAAAACATGCATTTTACATTTAAAACAAGATCTTTTCTCCCTCCTTCCTTCCCCTCTTCGACCTGGAGGAATATGCAGCATTCAAGGCATGGGCCAGAGTCTTCATGACACTGTAATCCTGGACATAATTTTTCATCCTGATCCTGTTCCACTTCCACTGCGCCTCCAGTGGGGCTTTCTGGGTGCACCTTTTATGGCCTTTAACAGAAAATACATGTTTTGAAATAGAATAGTGGAAATAAGGATCATGAAACTTTTCTTCAACACAGACCAGAAGAGAAAAGAGTATACTCCAAAAATATTTTACAAAACTCTATTCACAAGATAACATACCAGAAGACAAGCTCAAACAATACCTAATTTTGCAACCATAAATCCAATCCCAGACGAACACAGAGAAATGATAAACAGACCAATTACAATAAAAGAGTTAGGGATGAAAAAACAGAAAAATACCAAACCTCCAAATCCATATGGAATCCTGGTGGAATTATACAAAAATGCACAAGAAATATTAGAAGAACCTCTATTAGAAGTATTCAATGAATCGCTAGAAGAAGCTAAAATACCAGCATCATGGACAGAAGCAACAATAACTCTCATACCAAAAGAAGATTCAGACCTTCAGAAAATTCAAAACTGTAGACCCATCTCATGGGATTATAAAATAGTTGGATTATAGTTGGATGCGATTTCTCCACGGGTCGCCCATGAGGCCAATGATGAAGGAAGACACGGACACGAGTTCCCTTCGGGATGAGACGACTCAGAGCAATGTCTGAAGGCCTCATTTATTGAGCATACACAAGGAAAGGGTGGAGTTGCAAGGTCTATGTGGACCAATCATGATTGTACAAGTCTATGGTATATGGTAACTCATTTACTGCTACACAGACCTCTGAACCTAGAGAATGCTCATAGTCAGCAAATAAATCTTTTACTAGCATGCAAACTTTTGACCCCTACTTAATACTTCAGAGTCAGCAGGTTGTGACCTCTGCCCTACTTAGTGCTGAGAGTTAACAGTTTGTAACCTCTGCCCTACTTAATGCTTCAGAGTCAGCAGTTTGTATTACTGACCATATGGTAAATCATTACAGCTGATCTGCATAGTGTTTCAGCATACCTATGCATGCCTATACTTATGCTACAACATCTCCTCCTTTGTTTTAAATTTTGAGGAGTCAAAAAGGAGTATCGTCTTCCTCTGGTCCTTCATCGGAGAGGGCTGTTAGCAGGGCTTTGTGTTGCGAATCAAAGGTTGCTGTGTTAATGTTTTTGCTCTGTGTCATACTTTCTACTGTGGACTGAATGATGCTTTGAAGCACTGGGATTAAGCAGGGCAAAAGGAGAAACCCTAGGAGCACCATGCCTGCCATGAAGGCGGCTTGCTTCCAATTGCAAAAAATTACTCCCAGGAAACCTGCATCATCCATTAATCCTGTCCACTTTTGCACGGGTATGTGA
Source organism: Thamnophis elegans (assembly GCF_009769535.1). Taxonomy (NCBI): domain Eukaryota; kingdom Metazoa; phylum Chordata; class Lepidosauria; order Squamata; family Natricidae; genus Thamnophis; species Thamnophis elegans. The sequence continues at coordinate 33,249,808 of NC_045555.1, forward strand.
ACCAATTTCCGCAAGTCCACGGTGAGATCGGCCACTACCTTGCCAGTTTCATCCATTTGAAGACAGCAATTTGTAAGATTAAATTTTCCACATACTCCCCCTTCCTTAGCCAGTAAATAGTCTAAAGCTAGGCGATTTTGATAAACCGCAGTACATAACTTATCTTGTGCTGTAGCTATAGCAGTGAGTGCCCTATCAATACGATTTCCGGCTAATTGTAAGACAGCTTGTAATCGTATAATCCTATTAAGCATATAAATTGGGGTTCGGTAACCCCACGACCCATCTTCTGCCCATGTTGCGGGGTCATAATAAGCAATAATGCATTCGGGGGGGGGGCATTCGTTATCTTTACAGTTGCTAACCTGCACCCCCCCAAAACCCTCCCCCCGGTCTAGGGCTCTTTTCCTTCTCCAATCATCATACACGGAGATTCCCATGTTTTGTCTAGCAGTGAGGGGTAGCAAGAAAAAGGAGGGTTTAATCCATGCTAAAATGCAGGAGCCTCCCCAATTGTGAGGGAGATACTCATAAGCAAGATTTCCACACACCCAATACATCCCCACTGGGGCAGTCCAGTTTCGTGTTGAGGAGGAAAGGTAGGAAAAAACCTTGGTGTTCCTTGCTCAGGCTGGGAGATGTTGGCAGCCAAGGTCCATGAGGAGTTGGCCCACTGGCCTTTGCAGAGGAGGGTGCCTACTGCAAAGGAACCATTGCGGAAGTAACAGTGGGTGCCTACAATGTTGGTAGTCAATGTCCAAGTGGTATCAGAAGCGTGGGGTCGTATTGTGAGATTCCCAGCCCGGGAGAGATTATTCAGTAGTACTGGGTCAGCCTCTAGGGCCTCCCAGGGCCATTGTTCGCCCATGTTTGTGCCCCCACATACAAAACAATTTGTTATCCCCAGGGTTTGGGCGATTTCGGTGGCAAATTCTAGGAACAGATTGCGAGCTTTTTCAGAGACAATTGGTTTTGCGTTGGTTTCAAGTTTTTCGATGGTGTCATAAACGGACTATTGTATGCTTCTGGATTCTTTAAGACTGGCAATTGTGATTGTAATATAGGTAAGTGGATCACTGCCCGTTCCATCAATACCCAGGCTGTAGACTTCAATTTTAGGATGGTCTTTTGAGAGGGTGAAAGAAACCCTGTTGCTGTTAGGTATCCGACGGAAAGATTCAATAGTCTGTTTTGCTGTGTTCAAAGGGTTGTAGCACCCTCGGTAGCCGCCACCAGTGTGATCACAAACTCAGCACCAAATGGTCTTCTCCGGGTCTCCCCATGATGCGCAGGGGTGAAGAAAGTATTCAGGGGGGGGGTTGGCATGTTACGGGTGCAAAGATATTTATGGTTATGTTTGTAGGTTTCTCGCCAGGCGTGGGAGCCACAAGAGCGAAAGGCTATTTTGTCCATGGCCAGACAGACATCAATGTCAATAGTCCATTGTGGGTGGAAGAAGGCGGGGCTTAGCAGTGAGAAGATGGAGTTTCAGGCTACTCCTGAAATTCCTCTATACCGAAGGATTTTTGGATGGGTTCTTTGAACTCTAGCTGTCTTGGAGACGACAGTGAAGGTGAGGAGAGACCCAGGACCTCAGAGACACCCGCAAGTCTCTGGGGGGGGGTATTAACTCCTCGTGCCAATTCCTTTCTGGATTAGCTGCGTGCTAACTGAAACTGCAGGTTGCCCCTAAGAATGGTAGAAGTGATGTCATCTGGTAAGCTGATTTTATTATCCAAGAGAGACTGTCCGCGTTAAAAGCTTAAGCTAACTGAAACCAAAAAGAATAGGAAAATTTAGCGGCGAATTGGTTTTTTTTAATGGATTTATGGCTGGTGGCTACTTTACTTCTTAAATGCTTCAAGAAACTCCTCGACATCCTCCCCCCTCTGACTCTCCCTAAGTGGATCGTAAAATTTATTTTCTACTAATTAGCCCGTCACGATTCGACATTTTTATTACTTTATTACTTGGCTCTGTTTACGATCAGATAAGATTGCACAGCCTGCAAGAGACTAAGAAAAGTGCTTCGAAGTCTGTGGAAAAAAAAAGAGCTTGCAATTTTTAACTGCGACACATCATGGCGTCTCAAAATACCTCTAAGATTTCATTTCAGATTCTTTTTTCCGCATGTAGAGAGCTTTTTGATTCTTATCAGAGGCTGGAAAGAAAATTGGATCATCTGATTTTAAAATATGAAGTAAAAACTGAGATTGTTGAATGTTTAAATGTTCCTGAAATACAAATGGAAAATGTGAGAAATGGTGTCTGGTCTATCTCAGAGGAAGAAAGGAGGGGGGGAGCTATAAAGAAGACTCATTTAAAGAGACAGAGTGCAGGAGGAATGGAAAATCCACCCTTGAGAATTAAAGTTAATTTGGAAAATTTTACAAGCCTGGGACAACATTATTATTTCATCATTGACATTCAGAGTCCAAAGGTGCGAAGATATCTTTGTCTGGATTTGCTTATGAAAACATTTGGTAAATTTATCCAACGCGTGGCAATTGGTTTGAGAAGATTTTGCTATTGGAGAGACACCGCCTGACAGATGGAAGAACGCAATTTAAAATTAGCTAAATCTGATTACCTTAATGTGTAATAGATATAGCTGAACAATGACTGATATGGATAGTAATATATATAATTTGGAACTGGCTGATAGATTGAAGAATACAATTGAAAACTAGCTAAACCTAATTGCTCTTTTTTGTAACAGATATAGTTGAATAATAATTGATATTGATAGTAATGTATATAATGTGGAGTTGATATGATAACTAACAATTGGATATGAGAAAACATTTTTAGATTATACATAAAGAGTATTAACTACAATAATTATCACTATTAAAAAAACTAAATAAAATACATACAATCAAATGTTAATCAATACTGGGAAAATGTTATGATATATGATATAATTAAATATTATGGATGTTCAGCTAAAATAGGACATGAGGATTTGATGATAATAGAGGATTTTACAAATAAGTAAATGAATTGTCAGCATGTGTTATGGATTAATTCTTTGGCATAGTTAAGGATGAAGGATGTTTAAATAACCATAGGTAATTAAAACTGGAGGTATAATGATGTTGATATGGTAAATATTCGAGTTAAGATATTTGAATTAATATGAGTTAATGGAAGAGAAGCACCAAAGCATGTTGTAACCAGTTGATATACTTCTTTTTTTTATATAATAGACACCTGTGCTTTGTTTTGTTTTCCTGCCTTGTCTCTTGTCGTTTTTGTCTTTTTTTGTATTATTTTTATTTTTTATTTTTTATTTTAATTTTTATTTTTATTTGCCCTTTTTTTTTCTTTTCCCACCGGTGTGGGCAGGTACTGTTCAAGATTATTACTTTTATTAATATTTCTAAATAATAATTACAGTTAAATGAAAATGGATATATAATAATGCTTGAGTTAATATGAGTTATGTTGGTTGACTGTGGAGGAGATGTACCAAAACTTATCTGTAATTGATTGACACATTTTCTACAGATGTAAAGAAAGATGCTGTACCTGTTTTAAATTAAAATTAAAAAACATTTATTAAAAAAAAATGTCAATAGTCCATTGTTCTGCTTTGGAGCTAATGGTGTGGTTAAGGTATGCAAGGTAGACTGCCCCTGCGTTCCCAGCAACAATGCCGAGACCGGCCCATATGGTAATGTTGTATTTGGTAAGTATTTCTGGGCTGTGGCATGTCACTGCATTGCCCTGTTTACAGACACTATATTCAGTCTTGATAAAAATGCACTTAGGGAGATCCTGAGTACATCCCTCGGGAGGGATATTAGAGTAGATCAGCGTGCTGGTGGTTGCCGACCCTTTGGATACTCTAATGATGCATTGGCTGCAGTTGAAGTTGCTTGTAGGGGGGGTGTTTCTGCGGGACACACAGTGTGGAGTGGAGACGTCGGCGTTATGGTGACTTAACAGGAGCAGAAGGAGGAAGACAGCAAACACGAGGATCACCAGGGTAAGAGTCTGGGTACATTGCAGAATGACACCAGATTTAGGGGGTGAGGCTGTTGGTTTTTTGCAGCACCGAATCCAGCGGGATGGCAGTTGGTATGGCGGAGATGCGTCCAACAGCAGGTGGGTGGTATGGGTGGACCCCTCACCCCAGAACCAATATGGTGGTGTTACCATGTTGTACTGCTGCGTAGCCTCTTCCCCAAGCAAGGAGCTTCACGGGTCCTTTCTAGTCAGGTTCAGGGGGCTGACGGAAGTAAACAAGAGGTCTCATTGGGTCCGTTGTTGGCACAGTGAAATGTCGTTCCGCCGCCGTCGTGGGAGGGACTCCCGTTATGTTTAAGAAATTAATGGTGTGAAGGCATAAGTTGAGAAAATTTTGGATGGCTGGTAAATTTGGAGGATTTAAAGAGCCTTCGCTGGCGAGATGATGGTTCAGGGCAATTTTTAAGGTCTGATTAGCCCGTTCAATCACTGCCTGCCCTTGACTATTATAGGGTATGCCGAATTTGTGGATGGTGCCCCATTTCTTAAGAAAGGCAGCAAAGGCCGAGCTTGTGTAAGCCAGCCCATTGTCGGTTTTTAATTCCTCAGGGCAACCAAGCACCGAGAAGGTACGTAGGCAGTGATTAATGACATGTTTAACAGTTTCCCCTCTCTGGGGAGAAGCCATGATAAAGCCTGAATAGGTGTCAATGGTAACATGCAAGTAGCACCAGGGTTTGAATAGTTCAAACCGGGTGACATCCATCTGCCATAACTTGCATGCCTCCGTCCCTCTGGGGTTTACCCCCAGGGGGAGGCTATGACCTTGTTTGCTGCATGTGGGGCATTGTTGAAGAATTGCAGCAGCTTCAGTTGCGGAGAATCTGAATTGTTTCATTAGTGCCTTTTTATTCTGATGAAAGTATGCATGGCTCTCCCATGGAGTGGATTGTGAAAGGGTAAAAACCTCCGCTGATGGAGAAAGAGCGGAGGCTGCAGCATCAGCCCGTTCGTTGCCCATCGTAAGGGGCCCAGGGAACGGCTGATGGCTGCGAATATGCGTCACGAAAAAGGAGTGGTGGTGAGTAGCTATAAGCTGTTGCAGTGCTAAGAAAAGACTTAATAGAGCAGGGTCAGTGGAAGGGGAAATATAGGCTTCATGGATAGTCTTTACGACCTGCATAACGTAAAGGCTGTCCAGTATGAGGTTAAAAGGCACAGAGGAAAAGTGTTGAAAGGGAAGAATAGCGGCTGAGAGTTCTGAGCGCTGTGCACTGGTTTGGGGACCAGTTGTCCTGGTAACCCAAGAGCCGTTTTGCAGCCAGGCGCAAGCTCCATGAGTCTTTCCCCCATCCTCAAAGACAGTGGGGGCGGAAGGCAAAGGAGCGGACAAACAAGGCCGTGAGACAGAGATCGGAAGTTGTATTAAGAGTCTTAAGCGAAAATCGCTCGGGGTGGTGACATGAGACAGTCCCACACCACTCATTGGTTGCCCATTGTAAAGGTTCTGAAGTGCTCAAGTATTGCTCCCATGCGTGAAGTGGGAAAGGAACTTATATTACAGTTGGCTCTTTTCCAATCATCAATTTAGAGCGGAGACGGCCCTTTATTACCAGTTGAGCAATCTGATCAATTTTAGGCACTATAGTGTTTCTTGGAGTGTGAGCTAGATGTAGCCACTCCACTATTAGTGCCTTAGTGTCATTTTTTTGGATGAGTGCTCCTGTGGGCAGCAATGGGGTATTTAAAACAACCAATTCAAGCGGTGTGTTGTGTATGCAGCGGTCCACCCAATTTTTGCTAATCGCTTCCTGGACCAGCTGTAAGGATGCAAGTTGGTCTTCTCCCAGCTCAATTTTGTCAGCGGGGTGCTTCCCCCCACTGAGCACAGCAAATAAGTGGGTCAACTGGCTTGTGGTAAGCCCCATATAGGGGTGTGCCCAATTGATTGTTCCCAGATATTGTTGTAATTGCACCAGGGTGGCAACCCTGGGGAGAGCAATCTTGGATAATGTGGGAACCGACCTGGCCAGTGACAGGCGGTGACCCAGGTATGAGAACGGTGAAGTGGTTTGAATTTTTTCAGGGGTGACTGTCAATCTCCCCCGTTCGAGAATGCTGTCGAGCTCTGGGAAAATGGCCTTGACTGAGCCCTTTGGGCCGGGGGCTGCCACCAGGATGTCATCCATATAGTGGTACACCAACAGTTGGGGGTGCAATTCCCGGAAGGGCAACAGGATTTGATGCACGTAATGCTGGCACATAGTGGGGCTGTTAAGCATTCCCTGGGGAAGGACAGTCCACTGGTAACGAGCATTAGGCATGGAATTATTTGGCTCAAGAAGAGTAAATGCAAAGAGTTGCCTATCTTTAGGATGTAGAGGGATAGAGAAAAATCAGTCCTTAAGATCAATGACCATGAGATCGTAACTTTGGGGTATTAGATTGGGGTTGGGTAGCCCACACTGCAGGGGGCCCATAGGCTGTATGACCTTATTAATAGCCCGCAGGTCTTGTAGCAAGCGCCATCTGCCGGATTTTTTCTTTAGCACAAATACTGAAGTGTTATATGGACTAATAGAGGGTTCCAAGTGCCCTGCCTGTAATTGTTCCTGAACGAGGATTTTTAAGGCGTGTGATTTTTCCAAGGGCATCGGCCATTGATCTACCCAGACTGCTGTTGAAGAGGTAAGGGTAAGGCGGAGAGGAGAAGGCAGAGTCATTCAATAGTAAGAGTGGTAGTCAACCGAGACATCAGGTCTCGTCCCCATAGGTTGACGTGAAGAGGCAGAACAACAGGTTTAAGATAAATTACAGAGGAGGTGTTAGCAGAGGATATGGTGAGCCAATGGCGGCTGGTGCAGGTGGGCTGGGATCCCCCACCCCTTTCACCAGGGGGGAAGGTTCAGTGTCCCAGTCCGCAGGCCATTCCTCCAAGCGAATGACAGTAACATCCGCTCCCATGTCAAGCAGGCCAGTAAAAGGTCGGCCATTAAGCAAGAAGTAGCATATGGCTTAGCCGCTTTTACGGTCTGTTCAATAGCAAAAAGCTCCGGGTTAGGGTATTGCATAGCCGGGGTGATAGGGATAGCATGAGCAACCAATTGGCCCGCCAAAATAGTCAAAGGAGTGTTAATAGTAAAGATAAACCTGATGGAGGTAAGATCCTTCGGATCAGTTAGAAAAGGGGAAGCCAAAATGCCGTGGGTAACAAAGTCCCTATCGGGGAAAACCAAAAGCGGTAGCAAAGGCAGCGGAGAATCAGAGCATAGCGGCAGGAAATAATTATGACCCGGCAGACTGACAGAGATCGTTTTTGAGGCCTTAAGGGGTAATCGCTGTGGAGTGGGTTCAGTCTTTGTAGTGGGGCTAGCTGAAGGCCCCACATCTAGTTTCCCTGGTCTGCGCTTGGTATTGGATTGGATCTGCATTGATTCGCCCAATGGTAACCCTTTTTGCATCGGGGGCAGACCGTTCTGGGTTTAGTTCCTTCGTCACGGCGAGCGCCCGCCCCCTGGCTGCGGGGTTTTGTTGTTGACGTGGCGCTCGACACTGACTACGGAAGTGGCCGGGCTTCCCACAATTGAAGCAGTTTCTGTTCCTGCTTGTTGTTTGCAATGCTGCCGCAAGAGCCTCCATTTGGTATGCCTGGGTTCCAACCACCCGGCATGCTTTGATAAAGTCGGCCAGGGTGGAAGCAGGGTTGGCGGCAATGGGTCGGAGGACTCACTGACAGTCACAGTTAGCATTTTCCATGGCCAATTTCAACATCAACTCAGCTCGGGCCTCTACGTTGTCAATCTGTCGGGTCAATGCTTTTTGCAACCTGTCAATGAACTCCGGGTATGGTTCGTTTGGACCCTGCATTATTTTTGAGAAAGACTTCGTGGGGCTGCCTACGTCGTCCAGCTTTTCCAAGGCGGCCACCGCAGCTTGCCCCACCAAGTCCAGTACTTCACAAGGAGCGGTAGCTTGTAAGGGACCGGTATCAAAACCGGCGTCCCCCCTAAGATGCTCCGTGGTCACATTTTGCGGGAGAGGGCCCCTTGCTACAATTTTGTTAACCTCCCTGTAGTATTCAGAATTCCATATAGCGTATTGAGAAGGAGTGAGTATCATGCCAAATAGCAATTGCCAATCTGCTAGCACCATGGGGGGGGGGAGTCAACAGACTTCTAACTAAACCCCTGGTGTTCGGGGATTGCACGCCATACAGAGAAACGGCGTTTTTAAGTGTCTTACAAGCTTTAAAAGAAATGGCTTTGTAAACCGGGACCTGGGGCCCCTGTGGATTAGCCTGGTTAGGTGTGTACTCAACAGGGAGGCAATGCTGAGCCAGATCCATTTCCCCTTCTTGTTGTTCCATTTCCAAAGCATCGGCAAAAGCGCTCCGCCAAGGCATAGGGCAACCTAGCGATGGCGGAGGGGGAGAGGGATTTTCTGGGGCGGTTGGCACAAAATGAATTTCAGGGCCCTCGTATGGCAGCAGGGCTGCGGGGGGTAAGGGGGGCGGCAAAGGCTTCGCAGCCTCTGTGACTGTGACCAGACCCTCCTCGTGAATTTGGAGGCATTTGATAAGCAAACGCCATGTTGTTAAAACGCCCGGAGGGGCTCGGGGTTCCTCATGGAAGTAGGTGCCCAATTTTATCCATAAGGAGAGCTTTAAAGACCCCTTTTCCAGGTAGATTGGACAGTGATTTTTGACATAAGTCAATAAGTCAATTAAATGCTTTCGGGGGGGGGGGGGGAACGGGAAGCGACTTGCCCGTCGCTTGAATAATTATACTAGAAGATTTGCACATATCCCGAAGTTCATGAAAGTGCGCTACCTGTTCTTTCGAGAAACCCGACCCCATACTCACGAAATGAGAGGGTGCTCCGTTCGCTGACGGCCGTCCCTGGGTGCGAGGCTCTCCCAGCTGGGGGTGAGATGAGGTGGGCGACACGGATCACGTCGGGGTCACCAGATGCGATTTCTCCACGGGTCGCCCATAAGGCCAATGATGAAGGAAGACACGGACACAGGTCTTCTAGGGATGAGACGACTCAGAGCAATGTCTGAAGGCCTCTTTTATTGAGCATACACAAGGAAAGAGTGGAGTTGCAAGGTCTATGTGGACCAATCATGGTTGTACAAGTTTATGGTATATGGTAACTCATTTACTGCTACACAGACCTCTGAACCTAGAGAATGCTCATAGTCAGCAAATAAATCTTTTACTAGCATGCAAACTTTTGACCCCTACTTAATACTTCAGAGTCAGCAGGTTGCAACCTCTGCCCTACTTAGTGCTGAGAGTTAACAGGTTGTGACCTCTGCCCTACTTAGTGCTGAGAGTTAACAGTTTGTAACCTCTGCCCTACTTAATGCTTCAGAGTCAGCAGTTTGTATTACTGACCTTATGGTAAATCATTACAGCTGATCCGCATAGTGTTTCAGCATACCTATGCATGCCTATACTTATGCTACAACAGTTGGATTATAAAATATTTGCCTCAATTATGTCAGAAAGGATTAAACAGACTCTAAATCAGTGGTTCTCAACCTGTGGGTCGTGACCCCTTTGGGGATCAAACGACTCTTTCACAGGGGTTGCCTAAGACCATTGGAAAAGACGTATTTTCAAAGAAATACAGAAAACAAAATAATTTTATGGTTGGGGGTCACCACAACATGAGGAACTGTATTAAAGGGTCGCGGCATTAGGAAGGTTGAAACCCACTGCTCTAAATGAATAGATTCACCCAGATCAAAATGGTTTTCTTCCATACAGACAGATTAAAAATAACATGAGGACTATAATAAACATCCTAGAATATTATGAAACACACCAGGAGAAACAAACTGCACTGGTTTTCCTTGATGCCCAAAAGGCATTTGACAATGTAAATTGGAAATTCATAACATTACAATTAGAAATTACAAAATTTGAAGAAAAATTCATAAAAGTGATAGAAAAAATATGCACAAACCAAACAGCAAAAGTGCTTATGAATGGGGATACAACAGAAAAAATTGAGATAACAAAAGGAGTAAGACAAGGATGTCCTCTCTCTCCACTTCTTTTTATTCTAACCTTAGAAATAGTCCTAACCAGAGTTAGGAAGGATCAAGAGATAATGGGACTAAAAATAAAAAAGAAAGAGTATAAAATGCAAGCTTCTGCTGATGATTTAGTATTCATATTGGAAGACCATTGGAATCCAGATTTAAATTAATTCAAAGGATAGAAGAATTTGGTGAGGTGGCAGGTTTAAAAATCAATAAAAACAAAACAGAAAATCCCAAACAGGCAAAATCCAAGGAGACTGATTGCTTCCTTGGCATTAGAAGACAGGCAGCACAAGAGTTAAAGGTCACCAACCTCGAGTGACACCAAACTCCATAGCTCTGGCTGACCTCTTCCAACAGACTCTGGAGACAAAGAGACCCAATTGAAGTCAATTCCATGGTGTTTGAAGTTTCTTTTTGCAACATCCTTTTCCTGACATGTTCTGACATGAAAGACTACAGAAATTGACCCCAGGAGTGTAGTTGTAGCTTTTCACTAACATGTTTTTCTCCAGCCTCTCCTCTGCACATGGAGCCCAGAAGAAGCTCAGGATCCCAAGAGGAGAAGTTGCTTCTCCCTGTAATTAAGACCATTTTGGGCCTTTGAGATCTCCATATCTGTGATAGAGACAGCAGACTGAAGCAATATACAAAGGATCTTGTATCAGAAAAGGATAAATTAATTAAGTCCAGCACTGTTGGAACAAGTTTAGGGAAAGGCAGGATCTGTGCTCTTGATTGTACCTCTCTCTCCTTTCCAGGTGAAGCTGAGTGTTTCTCTGTATTAGGAAAGTTGCTGGCATTTCCATCTTGTGAGAATGCTTTGAATTCTTCCAAATGTTCCTGCTGTTGGTGTCAGAAACAGAAAAAGGATTAATAAAGCTCCATGAATTATGAACCTCCTGCTTCTGCTTCTGATGCTGCTGGTGTCCCAGTCAGTCTCTGGGAAGCTTGGAATGAAATGCCTACTGAGTCTGGAGCACCAGGATGGCAACAATCCATGGAGCTATTATAGGCCAGGAGACCATCTCATTGCTATAGTAACAACTGAAACACTAATATTGCCTATAACGTTGCCTTTCAACAGTGCTCCTTCTAGTCCATCTCCGTAAGTCATTCAGTCCTAACACTCTCCTTCTTTTCTTTTCTTATGTCACTTACTTTTATATTACATAAACTCTCTAATTTCCTGAATGATTCTGATTTCCCTAGCTTGCCTATTTTTTCTTATTTTGTGGAAGATTCAAATCTAAAGATGGGGTTATAAAAACCTGAAGGCAATACAGATGATTTTTCTATCCCAGTTCAATTCTCAATTGATTCACACTTGAATTCATTTTGTTTAAATGAGTGATTGAAACAGTTGTAGTTGCCTCTGCCCAGCCCATTCCCAGATTTCTATAAGTGATTATTGATTTTGGATCAATATTGGCTTAAGACTCAGTAGGCTTGTGGAAGCAAAAAGGAATAAATTCTTTTTAAAAGTTACTTGTTAGTGTTGATGAGAATAACATGAACATTTTTTTACAGTAAGGATTCTTTTGGTTTTTTAAACACTCTACGATTAATTTTCAATATTCAAATGGTCAACAAGAACCCCCAGCTGCTGCACAATCTCACACTTGGTTACAACCTCCATGACAACTATTTGGACACTTTACACACTTCTGATGCCTTGTTGGACATTCTCTCCACTGGAGAAGTCAATGTCCCCAACTACGGCTGTGGAAGGAAGGAGAACCTTCTGGCTCTTTTTGATGCAGCTAACAGTGACATCTCTATCCAGGCATCAACATTAGCAGCACTTTACAAAGTTCCACAGGTTTGTGTGTGTTTTTCTCTCTGATAAAGTGAGTGGTGGGTGTTGGAGGGTGAGCAATAGATACAACCTTATCTTCTTCATGTAATTCAAGAGCTGATTTTCTCCATGTTAGTGAATGTGTCGATTATAGCTTTCTTCTATTATGTTCTTGTTCAAATTCTTCATAAAAGGCCGGAAATGCAATAAGGTCCTTGAAGAGGACTTTCTCCTGGCTATTCCATTTCAAAAAAACATCCCTAGTTGGGTGAAATATTGGCATGTTCATTTTCACATAGAAATAACACCTGCAGCATGTGTGTGGGTATGTATATATATATGTGTATGGTTATGTATATCTATGTATATACGTGTGTGTGTGTGTGTGTATGTGTGTGTGTATGGAATAAAAAAGTTCGTAGCAATTACAGGCCAGTTAGTTTGGTTTGTGGCTAAAATATTTGCCATGTTCCTCTAAACTTGAGATTGAGTAGAACAAAAGTGCATTAATTGCAGAAGAAGAAATAGAAGGTTTTTTTAAAAAGTTTTATAAAATCATAATAATTAATCAATGCATTAATAATCTAATATCCACAACATATTTGTTTTGAAATATCTAATTACATAATATGTCAGTTGGGTAAACCAGTTTTTTTTTGGCTGTATAGATGTTAGTGCAGCATTTGACACAGCAGAAAGATATGGTGGAGGAAATTGATTACCCTTAAAATGGAGGTCAGACTGTTGATCCTGATCCCAGCTCTTTCTCAAAGCCCTTGTTTGAAAGGGAGGTTTCAACTTTATCGAGCCATGAGAAGAAGGATCTATAGTATAGATCTATAGATTCTATACTTACCAAGGGGTAACACAGAAAGGTGCATATTTGAATCATTGTTATTCAGTCTAGATATTGACATACCAGGTCTAAGGAAGGATCTCAGTACATGGCTAAAGTGCTAAATTGTTTATTTATTTAGCATATGGCAAAGGCATAATTAGCTAGGAACTACAATGTTAGTACATAGTATTTGTTTGTACATAGTATCTGCCGTAGAGTGCTAGTCCGTTCAGTTTGTGCTCATGAGCGTCTCCAGGGTTCAACACAAGGGGTGAATTAGCTCCGCACCAGAAGGATGAGAGGTGTCCTGTGGCATCATCATGTGAGCTTCTCTCACCACTGATGTCACCTTGCATTTGGCTGTCACATCCGAGCAAGTCCAGCACTGGCAGGGGCCCAACCATCTGCACAAAACATACCATATTTTCCACCAAAGTGGTGCCTATTTATCTACTATTGTTGTCACATGTTTTCAAACTGCTAGGTGGGCAGAAGCTGAGGCAAGTGATGGGAGCTCACCCTGCCATGCAATGGTAGGACCAGTGGTGGGTTCCTAACCAGTTTACTACCGGTTCACTAAGAGAGGGCGTTTTGTACGTACGTAAAATTTTTGCCCCCCACCCCTTCTCTACAATATGGCTTCAGTTCATTGAGGTTTGTGGGGTTTGTTTCTACACAGCCCTCTTGAGGTCTCACCACGATATTTCAATTGGGGTGGGGTCTGGACTCTGACTGGGCGATTGCAACATCTAGATTCTTTCTTTTTTCAGCCACTTCCTGGTCTGCTTGGGGTCATCAGCCTCTTGCATGACCCAAAGTCCCCCAAGCTTCAGCCGTCAGATAGATGGCCTTACCTTGGGCTCTAGAACACTTTGGTACCCAGAGGACTTCATGGCCGTGTCAATGATCACAGGGTCCCAGGTCCTCTGGCTGCAAAAGAAGCCAAAATCATCACCCCTCCATCCCTGTGGTTGACGGTTGGTGTGGCATGTTGGTGCTGATATGCTGTGTGTGGTTTTCACCAAATGTGGCTCTGTGCATTATGGCTAAACTTCTTCACTCTGGTCTTGTCTGTCCAAAGGAGAATGTTCCAGAAGTCTTGTGGTCTGTTCAAAGGCAACATGGCCAACCTCAGCCATGCTGGCATGTTCTTTTTAGAGAGCAATTTCCTCCTGGCAACCCTTCCCAACAAATCAAAACTATTCAGTCTTTTTCTGATTCTGCTGTCTTGAACTGGAACATTTAACAGGCTCACTGAGGCCTGTGGAGTCTGAGGTGGAACTCTTGGGGTTGTTTGTCATGTCTCTGAGTATTGCATGGTCTGATCTTGGGTGAACTTCCTGCAATGGTCCTTCCTGGGAAGGTTGGCAGCTGCCTTGAATGTTTCCCCCTTCTAAATAATCTTCTTCACTATAGAATGATGGATGTTAAATTGTTTGGAAATGGCCTTGTAAACCTTTCCCAGATTGATAGGCAGCAACAATGGCTTCTCTAGGATCACTGCTGGGTTCTTTACCTTTTGGCATTGTGTTAACACACACCTCAGTGCTGGAGACCAGCAAAATCCTGAAACTTTAGCTTTTATAGAGGTAGCCACACTTGTGATGATGGATGAATGAAGGTCCCTTGATCAGCAGCACCGAGCTCCCTCTTAGTCTCTTCACACCTATGGAAGCAGTAAGTGTGTCCTTGGCCTTTCACACCTAGCTTCTCCATTTTGGATCTCTTTCTGTAAAATACATGATGACAGGATGTAATATGTCCATTGTTGTTGTTCATCTGAGGTTGCATCTATCTACTTTTAAGAAATGCTTAAGACCAGATGCTTTTTACTATGTCTTGTAGTTTGAGAAATCATATTAGGAGCTGTGGTCTCCCTATCTCTTGTATAACTAGGTGAGACAGAAATAAAAACAAAAGTCAAAATATTGCTTCAACAAGCATTTGGAATATTGAATGTCAACTGCATAAGAAAGAAAGAGCTCAGAGTCTTGGCTTGCACATTAGACAAATAACCTATTGGGATAGATTTGCTGTTCAATCAGAATTAAACATTTACATATAATACAGCCCTTTATTGGAAAAAGCATTCACTTGACATTTGCATATGTGTGTCTGATTGTCCCAAAGGTGCTTTTTCAAGAGGCCACTGGACTTTCTGGTTTTTCTTTGAAGACATTTTGCTTCTCTTCCAGAGCTGAAGAAGCTTCTTGGATTAGAAGCGAAATTTCTTCAAAGAAAAAACAAAAAGTCCAGTTGCCTCTTGAAAAAAGCATCTTTGGGAGAACCATGACCTGGATGACTAAGATTGTACATAGACATGTGGGTCTGATTACAATCTTTTTTTATTTAATTTGTGTATTCCATTTTCATATAGTGTTGTTAATACTCTGTGCTTAATATTCTATTTCTTGCTATGGCATAATTGCTAATTTGTTCATCAATACCAAGTTGAATTTATTAAAAAAATAAAGTTTCAGACTTTATCTGACCCCTCCCCCCAATGTAACACTGCTTTCTTCCTTACTTTTTTCAGATCACCGATAACATTGTTTCAGAGACTCTGAGTGATAAAAGCAAATTCCCCTTTTTCCACCAGATGGTCCCCAAAGAAGGATTCCTGTACCCAGCAATTGTCCAGCTGCTCCTCCATTTCAGCTGGACCTTCATTGGCCTCTTTGCTTCAGGCACAGAAAAGGGAGAGAATTTCATGAGGACTTTCACTCCCATGCTTGTCAGGAGTGGAATTTGTGTGGTTATATCACAACTTTTCTCAAGAATTGGATATACAGCGCCCTTCAGGGAGGCCCTCTCTAAGTGGAGACAAGTCAATGTCTATGTTCACTTCATGGATCATGTTCCCGTTACGGACAGAATTGTTCCTTTCCATTTAACACTTATGCGCCTCCCAGGACCCATTGAAGGGAAAGTCTGGATCAGTACAGCTTTGGGAGGATTTCAGTTTAAAAAGCACAAGCACAGACTTGTTAAATACATGCATAGTTTTTGGACCTTTGCTTTTCTGCCAAAAGAAAGGCCAAAAGATTCTGCCTTTGAATCCAATTTCTTTGTGGAAGATCCATTTCAAGATCCTTATTTTCACTGTTCTCTTTCAAAGAACGTCTTTTCTGTCAAAGGCCGCAGAAGATGCACCCAGAAAGCCCCATTGGAGACCCAGGAGAAAAGGAACTGTGTCCGGATCAGAAATCACTCCCATTTATACAGTTTTATTCAGACTTTGGCCCAGGCCATGAACGCTGCCTATTCCTCCAGATTGAGGAGGAGGGGAAGGAAGGAGGGCGAAAAGATCTTGGGGGCTCCAAGGCTGCAGCTGTGGCAGGTATGGGCTCCCAATATTGTGTAATATGAAGTATTGCTTCTAAAATAAAGTTTCATTATAGCTTCTGCATAATAAATAGAGAAAATAAGGAACTGGGAAGTTAAGGAACTTTTTGAAAAGCTCGTGAAAACCATCTTGTTCTTACAGTCAACAAAGTGATTGAGAAAAGTCTAGAAAGAAAAGGGGGAGGTGCTTTCTGAGCAATAGCTTAACTGGCACATTTAAAAATATAACCGATTTACACAAAAGAAAGACGGAAAGTTGGTGATGTTAGATACTAGCTTCAGTTATAATGGTTTCCACCCTCTGTTCTGGTGGGAACAGAGGTTTAATCTCATTGGTCGAAGGGTCTGACTGCTCCCTATAAAAGGGCTGCTGTCAGACTCAACCTTCGCTGGATTGTTCTTACTTGTTGTGTTATAATAAAGAGCTGTTGTTGCCTTTAGCCTGAGTGTGCCTTTCCATTAACCGATCTAACATTGGCGACGAGGGTGGGATTGGAAGGCAACTAGGTGAACCAAAAAGAGCATAGCAATCCAGCACGTACATCCAGCCCGGAGCTCAGTGCTGCTTCGAGCAGCCATTTTTGAGCGGCAAACTCAAAACGCCCCCAGAAAACAAAATGGCCATGCACGCCCCACTGACTCCATATGACCCAGTCACCGAACACTGGGACTCATATATGCTCAGGTTCGACTGCTTCCTCAAAGCCAATGACCTCATGGGCCTTTCTGAAGGCCACAAGAAGAACATGTTCCTTGGTTATTGTGGACGGGAAGTGTTCAAAGCTGCCAAAGACCTGTCAGAACCAACACCGCTACAATCGGTCGCTTGGTCCGTGCTCCAGCAGATGCTAAGGACCCACTATGCTCCCAAGCTATCTGAGTACATCCGCCAGCATGAATTTAATATTCGCAACCAGAAAGAAGGCAAATTGATCAACGAGTACATTGCGGCACTACGAAAGGCTGCAGCGTACGGTGAGTTCCGAGACATAGATGAACTTATTCTTGACCACATCATATGCAGTGTGCAGGACATTAATTTACAGAGGAGGTTACTTGCCAAATCTGACCGCACTCTGACCTCACAAATTGCCTTGGACGAAGCCAGGGCATCAGAATTGGCTGTTAAATCTTCAGAAACACTGCAGCACCAAAGCACTCCACAAGATGCGCGGAAGAGCGCACATGGATATCACAGGGCTGCAGAGGCCAAGAACTCAGAAGACGAAGATGACAGCTGCTGCATGGGCAGTAGCCGCACCAAACTGGAGCGCAAATTCAAACTGTGTCTCCCACCTTGTGCTAGCTGTGGAGGATACCATACCAGAATGTTTTGCCATTTCCACAATGCTATCTGCCAGCACTGCGAGTGAAAGAGACAAATCGCCAAGGTATGCAGAAGCGATCACCCCACGATGACCTGGCAGCCAAGAAGCTGACCTAACCTCCAGCAGAGGCCCAACCAAGGGGCATGGCAGCCACTACCATGGCGCTCAGAGGGCGACACCAGAGTCACCCACCACATCTCAATCGGCCAAGTGTGCACTAGGCAGCCAAAAATGCTGAAGGTCACAGTCCTCATTGAGGGCTCTCCATGCGAGATGGAGATCAACAAGGGGTCATCATTGACCATCATGCCATGGTCTACACAAAAGCAGGCTATCCCTAGCCTGAAGAAGCAGCATCTATGTGCCCCTGACATCTTCCTTCGTGATTACCAGGGAAACCGAGTTCCCATCGTGGGCCAGGGCACCTTCCGGGTGAACTTTAACAACTTCAGCAGCAGCTCCCAGTGACGGTGGTCAGCAATGACCTGCAGAGCCTCCTGGGGCTTGACTGGTTCAAAGCCCTGGGCCCAGAAGTGACCGGTATCAATGAGAGTGCCGACGAGCTACTGGCAGACCCTACCCCCGAGATACCAGTCCTTTGTATTGACTGCTTAGAGACTGGTCCCATCTCATTTAGTGATGTTGCCCTCCACTCTGCAAGAGACTCCACGATCAAACTGGTAAACTGGGTGTGGAGGGGTGGCCCAAGGGGCCTGTTGGGTCTGATTTCAAAATGTACTATTATAATAGAGATGAATTGTCTGTTGTTAATGGCTATTTGCTGTGGGGG
The DNA here is from genome assembly GCF_009769535.1 of Thamnophis elegans. Lineage (NCBI taxonomy): Eukaryota > Metazoa > Chordata > Lepidosauria > Squamata > Natricidae > Thamnophis > Thamnophis elegans. The sequence continues at coordinate 33,267,931 of NC_045555.1, forward strand.
GACTGGGTCATTGTTCCACCCAAACTGTTCATTTCAGTATTAGAGGCTTTACATGTAGGGAATCCTGGAGTTGTCAGGATGAAGGCTTTGGCCAGGAGTTATGTGTGGTGGCCTAACATGGACAGGGAGATTGAAGAATGGGTGGCTACCTGCACACCCTGCCAGAAGTCTAGACCAGCTTCCCCAGAGGCGCCCACTAAGGAGTGGAAGCCACCTCAAGCACTGTGGTCTAGGGTGCACATTGATTTTGCTGACCCAGTTCATGGCCAGACTTCCTCGTAGTTGTGGATGCCTACTCGTAATGGCTAGAGTAGCCCTGATGACCTTCACTATGGCAGAAGCGGTCATCAAGGTACTACAGAGTTAAAGTCTCCGTACGTGGCCTGCCTAATGTCCTGGTGTCTGACAACAGGCCCCAATTCACGGCCATGCAATTCGAGACCTTCTTAGCAGCACAGGGAATCAGACATGCCCTGGTCACGCCATTCCATCCAGCCTCCAATGGTCAGGCGGAGAGAATGGTGAGATCTGCAAAAGAGGCCCTATCCAGGATGGGCCCGGGAGATTGGCAAACATGGGTTGACCACTATTTGCTAATTCAACACATCACGCCAAGTGCCACTACAGGGAGAAACCCCGCCGAGCTTCTCATGGGTCGCTGGCTAAGGTCCCACTTAGACCAGCTACACCCAAACTATTCTGCAGCGTTGCCCCCTGACTCCACAAGCAAAATTCAGAACTTTAGCATAGGGGATTCAGTTTACACCCACAACTACACTGGGGGAACTCTGTGGATTCCTGCCACCGGGCCTCACTCTTATCTCGTAGAGCTCAAGGATGGTCGGAATTGGAGAAGGTACAAACTTACACCTTTGGTCTGTGTTGCTAATCACTCACCCCACCCCCTGTTCCCTGCTGCACAGCCCATGCAGGGCTACAAGGAAGGCATGGCCCGGGGGGGGGGAGTATTGGGTACTAAGCTGATGTCTCTAAAGGTATAAAAGGAGGCCATGCCTTCTCTAAGGTGTGGCCTTCCTTACATGTCTCTTTTGTACATGTTTGGGCCCAGCTCTTTGCTTTGATCAAATTAAATGCTGATTCTTTCTCAAGCCTCCACTTAAGTTCTTCTCTTGGCTCTTTGCTGACTTAAGCACATCTCCAAAACTTACACGTTAATAAACTTTTGCTACTTTTTGGTACCAGATTGCCTTCCTTGCTTTATTTCCTATTTCTAACAATATGGAGTTCCTTTGCGGAAGGAACCCAGAGGAGAAGAAGGGGAACCTTCTCAACCACATTGTCCTTCAGAAGGTCAACACTTGGGCCAATCTAATTGCTTGAGACATAATCTTCTAGGCACCAAGCACCACAAGAGATAAATTTTGGTTTCAAACACTGCTAATTTTAAAAGCATGTATGCATTTTTAAATACATTCATGTCTTTATGGGTTTGTGATTAGCAGAGTAGAATTATATATCAGTAGCTTTGAAGGACACACTGAGGTCATCCAGCCCAACCCTCCTCTCTGCAGGAATCCCAGTCAAAGCTTCTCTGACTGATGGCTGCTCAGTCTTTGCATCCTCAGTGAAGGGGAGGCTGAACTTCTCTGCTTTACGGGCTCAGCTCTGAAATGGCTCATCTTTTCAGGGTGTTTTTCCTCTCCTTCAGCCAGAATCTCCTCCCTTCTGACTGAATTCATCCCCCCATTTCCCTCCCTCTGGAACAACATTGAGAAGATCTGGAGGTTCTGGGCAATTTCTTCCAGTTATCGGAAGAGACAGGACGGGATTTACGACCACAACTAAGCTCAGCATTTCTGTTGCTAAGCAAGACAGCTGTTAAGTGGGTTTTGCTCTATTTTATGACCTTTCTTGCCTTTTCTTGTGAATCATTGCAGTTGTTAAGTCAGAAACATGGTTGTTAAGTGAATCTGGCTTCCCTATTGATTTTGCTGTTGTAACCTTCATAAGTGGATGCCAAGAATTCTGATTTTGATCCCCTGGAGATGCTGCCATGATTGTGGAGGAAACTATCATAGGTCACTTTTTTCAGTGCCCTTGTAACTTTATACAGTCACTAAATTAATGGTTTCCCATAAACAACTTGATGTTTTCTAGGCGTTTATTTATGAATCTTTTTTTTCTATGATTCATTTTATTTGTCATCTGCTCTAGAGTGTCCACTATAACTTACCTATTGCATGAATTATATTCTGTTAATATATATTTTGCCAATATGTGGTTGAGGAATTTTGCTGACTGTTTTTTAATTTATGAAGATAACAGTAAAATCTATTTTTTTCTAAATAAGAATACTTTGATGTTAGAAATCTGTAAAAGGAAGATACAAGCATATAAAAGCTAAATGGGATTTTTTTTTTTTAAAAAAAAAAGCTTTCAGATTTTAAACTTCCTGGATGTTTTCGTCCTAGTTCCATCCTTTCCTGCAGAAGAATGAGTTTTGCAATATTTCTGATAGGAAACTGTACTTGGATCAAAATGGAGATGTAGCAGCAGATCTGATAATCCTGAGCCAGTTGATTATCCCCAAGGAGGATTCCATCAGACACTATATGGGGACTTGGGAAAGACAGAGACTTACTATCGACCAAGGAGTTCTTTCGCGGCTAAAGTTGTTCAACAAGGTGGGAGAATTTTTGGTGTTTTCCCCCTCCCCCCCCAAAGATTTAGGACCCATTTCATGTGGACCAAGCCTCTTAATCTGTTAAATCTGTTAGAGTGCAGCAAGTGAAATATCAGCAGAGAGCCAGAATGTGCAAAGACGAAACCAGGAAAGCAGAGTCTCAGAACGAACAGACCTTTTAAAAAAAGTTCCTTCCAAGATATTAATAACAAGAAAAAATATCAAGGAAACAGTTGGTCCACTTAAGAGAGAAGATGGCAAGGAAGTAAAAGGCAGCAGAGAGAAAGCAGAGCTGCTCAACTCATTCTTTGCATTGATCTTCATGCAAAAATAAATTATAGCCCCATCTATCAAAAAAGCAACGGTAAATGACAAACTAGAAATAAAAATAAGAAAATGGTAAGAGAGAAGCTTTCTTACCTTGATGAATATAAATCACTGGGACTTGACAGATTACATCCCAGAGCTGTCAGATGTCATCTCAGAACCATTGTACCATATCTTTCAAAAATCCTGGAGCACCAGAGAAGTTGGACTTACTTTGGACTTAATCTTCGTAAATGTCAACGTCCATAAGGCAGTGACCGTTGCATTGTGAAGGCCAGAGGCAGGACCTCACGGATTACAGCACGCCATTGTTTCCGATTTAGGGCGGCTTGTTGGGCATCGGTTATCGAGAAATGGAGTGGTTGAAGATCGTGAGCCACTTGGGATATCCACGTTTTCTTTGGGGCATTTCGTGCGATTTTCCACCCATCTGGTCGCAGCGAGTTAATCGATCGGTAAGGTAATCGGCTATTGTCCATACGGCAAACGTGTCCAAACCATCTAAGTCGTTGTCTTCTTAGGTAAAGTTCAATTGTAGTTTGGTTTTTACACAGCTGCAATACCGTTTTGTTTTTCCATCGGTCCCGTAGAGTTATGTGCAGAATGTTGCGCAGGCATCTTAGCTGGAATCGTTCTAATAGGTTCAGGTCGCTTTTAAGTAAAGTCCACGATTCCGAGCCGTACAGTAAGATTGTGCGGATGGAAGCATTAAATATCCTCATCTTGGTCGCAATCGTCACGTCATTTTGGCTCCACAGGCACTTCCTTAAAGAGGCGAATGCGGCTGTAGCATTGCCAATGCGGCTTTTGATGTCATTTGTAGCCACTACACGTTGGCTGTCGATGATCGACCCCAAATATTTAAACGTGTCTACTCTTTCGATAGGGTTGCCTTCGAGGTGCAGTTGAGCTGGTTGAGTGCCCGTGAAAATGAATTTGGTTTTTGCACCATTTATCACCAGGCCGAGCTTGTTAGCATTTGCTTGTAATGCATCCAGGGTATTTTGGGCGGTTTGGGCTGTTTCAGCAAAGAAGACGATGTCATCAGCATACACCAAGTCCGTGAGAGACAGCTGAGCCCCGATTTGAACGCCTGGTGTGTCTTTAAAAGTTTGTCTGAGGATCCAATCCATGGTTATATTGAAGAGCATTGGTGAAATAATACAGCCTTGTTTGACGCCGGTAGTTATTGAGAATGGTGGGGACACATTTCCCAGGTATTTTGTCCAGCTCATTCCACCTTCGTAAAAAGCTTTAAGCACGTTGAGTGTAGCATAGGGGATTGATTCAGCTTTAAGGGCGCACCACAACGATGAATGGTCTATGCTATCGAAGGCGCATGAAAAATCCACAAATACTAAAAAAGTGTCCTTTTTGTAACGCAGGCGTGATTCGGCTAGTTGTCTCAGGGTAAATATTTGGTCTGTGCAACCTCTTCCTGGTCTGAAACCGGCTTGCTCTTCCCTGCAATTAGTTTCTCTGACTTTCAGTAGTCTGGATCGGATTATAGAGGTTAAGAGCTTGCCGGATGTTGATAGCAAACTTATTCCTCTATAGTTTTTGCAATCGGCTGGGTCTCCCTTTTTGTGGATTGGTACAATAATCGAGTCTTTGAAGTCTTGAGGCATGACTCTTTGGTCCCAGATGGCAGAGTATATACATTTCAATTGTTTTACTATCGGTTCTCCTCCCGCTTTCAAAGCTTCAGCAGGGATATTGTCTACCCCAGGTGCCTTCCGGTTCTTAAGTCTTTTAATTGCAGCACGGATTTCCTCCTCTGTCGGAGGGTGGTTGTTAATTGCGCTTGGTAATTGTAAGTCCGCATTCTCCATCAGACGTTGGTCTAGGCTGGTGGGGTGGGGGCGATTCAGTAATTGGCTAAAGTGTTCTTTCCACCTATCCAGTTTACCCATTAGTGATTTTATGGGGTTTCCGAGATGATCTTTGAGGTTTGAGCTCGTTGCTTTAAATTTTCCATTGCAGCTTCGCAGGATGCTGTAGAGTAAGCGTGAGTCGTGGTTTTTGCTGGCCAGTTCCATTTCTTGGGCTTTTGCGTTCCACCAGGCCTCCTTATCCACCTTAAGCTGCCTTTTAATTTGCCTGTTAAGGTAAAGGTATAGTTTGTGGTCAATGTTCTTTATTTTTGCGCATTGTTCGACAAGATTTAGGGTATTAGTCGAAATCCAAGGTTTTATTTTCCGTCGTTTTTTTGGGCAGATTTCATTAAGTGAATCAATGATGGAGTTTTTTGTTGAGTTCCAGTTTTCGTCAATGTTGTCCGCTAACAGAGGAGAAAATCTGTTCTGTAGCAAAAGTTGAAATTTGGCTTGGCTGTTGGGGTCGGATAAATTTGCGTAGTCGAGGGTATCTGTGGGCTTAGTAGTATTGGGTGCCTTTAGGTGCAGTCGGAATTTTGCCCTGACCAGATGGTGATCCGATCCGATAGAGGCTCCACGCATTGCTCAATCATCATGAGTAGCGCTCTGGAATCGTAGAGAAGTACCGGAGGTTTAGTCTCCAGACAGGCAAAATCAAAGGTATAAGTACAAATTAGGTGAGACCTGGCTCAAAAACGAACAAAAACTGTGAGTCCTAGTGGACGATCAGTTAAACATGAGCCAGCAGCGTGCAGTGTCCATTCCATTCCCCCATCTCCATCTGTCTCGTTCTCTGCCTCTCTCTGTCACTATCACTATTTGTCTGTCTGTCTGTCTGTCTGTCTGTCTGTCTGTCTGTCTGTATCCAGAGGTGGTATTCAGCAGGCTCTGACCAGTTCTGGAGAACTGGTAGCAGAAATTTTGAGTAGTGCTGGAGATTGTGTTGTTAATAGCTTCAGGTTGGCTTCTTCCTTGTCCTCAAAGAGCAAAGCAGACCCTGAATTCAGGCGTGGACTGAATGCAGTGGTGTACTAACCATTAAGCAGACTAAGCATGTGCTTAAGGGCACCAGGCCCAAAGGGGGCACCACAAAGTTGAGAAAGACTTCATTTGTGCAAAGTATGTGCAAAGGACATGGACACCAAGATTGGTCAGTGCTTAGGGCACCAGTGAGCCTTAATTCACCACTGACTAAATGAGATTGGATCACGGCTGGATGGAGCTCCTGGTGGTTCCATTGGGAGAGAAGCTTCCTCTTGTCCTGCTTAGGGAAAGGCCATTGGGAAATGGCTCCCTGAAAGGGCAGGTCCAAGGTCTGTGATAGTTTTCAGTGGTCCAGCCCTGGTCAAAATTAGCCATATCTGTCTTTCACCCAACTTGGGGGGGGGGGAGCAATTGGCCTTCTGCCCCTAGGAAGGAGGTCCAAGACTTTCAGTTCCCATAAAATGACCAGTGAGATAATCCCTTGACCCAGAAACACTGAAACACGACTTTGATTCAAGGAAAAGACCTTCCTGATATCAGAAGTAAGGAGAGAGATTGTGACAGGAAATTCTACTTAGATTTGGCCTTTGGCCCTTCAGCTGAAAATCCCTTATTTATCTAGAATGTTAGCCACCTTCAGTCTCTTTGGGCAGTGGTGGGATTGAAATAATTTAACAACTGGTTCTCTACCCTAATGATTTCTTCCAACAACCAGTTCACCAAACTGCTCAGAAAGTTAATAACCGGATCTCCCAAAGTAGTACAAACTGGCTGAATCCCACCAATGCCTCTGGCATTGAGTCTCCCAATTTAACCAATATGAAATGTGGGTCTGTCTTTCCATGCCAGTTGGAGTCTCCCTATTGCAAACCTTGCCCTTGTCATGGTCCGATCACTTCCTGCTGAGGCTTGACTTTCGGAAGCCAATCCCCCACTGTAGGGAGGAGGAACCGATTAGGTGGTTCCGCCCCAGGCGCCTGATGGACCCAATGGGGTTTCAGACGGTGCTTGGAGAAATACCTGACACTATCGTCCACAATCCGGTGGAGTCCTTAGTCGCTGCTTGGAATACAGCGGTGGTGGGGGCTCTAAACCGGATTGCACCTTTGCGACCTCTCCGAGGCGGCGGATCCAGGAGGGCTCCTTGGTTCACCGAGGAACTCCAGGAGATGAAGCGCCAAAAGAGACGCCTAGAGCGCCGCTGGAGGGCCAGTAAATCTGAGTCAGACCGAGCACTGATGAGAGCCTTTATTAGAGCTTATCTCGTGGCAATACGGGCGGCGAAATGTTTGCATTTTGCCGCCCTTATTGCATCCGCCGAATCGCGCCCAGCCGCCTTGTTTAGAATAACCCACTCCCTCTTGAAAGGGAGGGATGCAGGTGACCCTCTACAGGGTAGAGCTGAGGAATTTGTTCAGTATTTGATGGATAAAGTCGCTCGGATTCGGACAGAGCTGGACTCCAATTGCACGATACCAGCCGAGGTACCGGGGGAGGGTCTTGAGCATGCTTTATGGATTGAGTTTCAACGGGCTTCTCCTGATGAAGTGGACAAGGCCATGGGAGTGGTGAGTGCCTCCACTTGTATACTGGACCCGTGTCCCTCCTGGCTGGTCTCGACCAGCAGGGAGGTGACACGCGGCTGGATCCAGACGATTGTGAACACCTCTCTCCAGGAGGGAATCTTCCCACCCCTCCTAAAGGATGCATTGGTGAGACCCCTCCTGAAGAAACCGTCTCTAGACCCAGCCATTTTGAGCAACTACCGTCCAGTCTCCAACCTTCCCTTTGTTGGGAAGGTTGTTGAGAAAGTGGTGGCCTCGCAACTCCGAAGGTCCTTGGATGAAGCCGATTATCTAGACTCTTTTCAGTTGGGTTTCAGGCCTGGTTACAGCACGGAAACTGCTCTGGTCACGCTGATCGATGATCTCTGGCGGGCCAGGGATAGGGGTCACCCCTCTATCCTTGTGCTTCTTGACCTCTCAGCGGCCTTCGATACCATCGACCATGGTATCCTTCTGCGACGGTTGCGAGAGGTGGGGGTGGGAGGCACCATTTCGCAGTCATTCTCCTCCTACCTCTCAGACAGGTCGCAGTCAGTGTTGGTCGGAGGGCAGAGATCGACCCCAAGGCCCCTCAAGTATGGGGTGCTGCAGGGTTCGGTCCTGTCCCCCCTCCTATTTAACATCTACATGAAGCTGCTGGGTGAGATCATACGGCGGCACGGGATTAAGTATCACCAATATGCAGACGATACGCAGCTGTATCTGTCTGCCCCGGGCCAACTCAGCGAAGCAGTAGAAGTGATGTGCCAGTGCCTGGAGGCTGTTAGAGTCTGGATGGGAGCAAACAAGTTGGCACTCAATCCAGACAAGACCGAGTGGCTTCTGATGTTCCCTCCCAAAGATTGTCTAACTGTTCCATCTCTCAGGCTGGGGGGTGAAATTATACGCCCCTCAGAGAGGGTTCGCAATTTGGGAGTCCTCCTGGACCCACAGCTGACTCTAGAACACCATCTGTCGGCTGTGACCAGGGGGACCTTTGCCCAGGTTCGCCTGGTGCACCAATTGCGACCCTACCTGGATCGGGAGGCCTTTCAGACAGTCACTCATGCCCTTGTGACCTCAAGACTGGATTATTGTAATGCGCTCTACATGGGGCTGCCCTTGAAGAATGTTCGAAAAATCCAATTAGTCCAGAATGCAGCCGCACGAGCGATTGTGGGTGCACCAAGGTACACCCACGTTATACCTATCCTCCACGAGCTGCACTGGCTACCTATTAGTCTCCAAATCCACTTCAAGGTGTTGGTCGCTACCTATAAAGCCCTACATGGCATCGGACCTGGGTACCTGTGAGACCGCCTCCTGCTGATTACCTCTCTCAGACCAATTAGATCGCACAGGTTAGGTCTCCTCCGGATTCCATCTGCCAGCCAATGTCGGCTGGCGACTCCCCAGGGGAGAGCCTTCTCTGTTGCAGCTCCGGCCCTCTGGAACGAGCTCCCTGTTGAGATCCGGACCCTTACTACCCTCCCGGCCTTCCGCAAAGCCACCAAGTCCTGGCTGTTCCAGCAGGCTGGGGGGAGCTGAGAAGCATCTACCTCCACGGAAATTGTGAAAGTTGGTTGTTTTTAATATGTTGTCTTGTCTCATTTCTCCCTTTCCCTTGTCTTTTGTGAGCCGCCCAGAGTCCTCTGGGAGTGGGCAGCATACAAGACAAATAAATAATAATAATAAATAATAATAATAGTTCTTCAACACAAAGGACTTTCTCTTGGATAACTGGATGGGCCTTAGACATATCTCCTTCTGACCCAGGACTCACACTCATCTCCCATCTGTTGCAGCCAAAGATCTGTGACTTAATCTTTTTCAGGGAGAGTTTCTCATGATCTCCCCTCAGTCTCACTACAGTTCTAGAAACTATGCAGAAACCTCTTAATAAAAGAGAATATTGGTAGCTCAGGGTTGATATGAGGGTTCCTTGATGCTCTCTGAGCTTCCTTGTTTTCATGCAGACGTTTCATTACCCAACTAGGTAGCATCAGCAGCTATAATTTATGAGGATTTTTTCCTTTATCTCTTAACTGGGAGACTGTTTTGAACTCATGTCAAAGGGGAGCAGCTTTGCAAGGCTTTCTCTAGTCCAGAAGAAACCTTTCCAGAAGCTTCTTTTTTAATCACATTTTATTTTACTTAAATAAGTCTAATAAAATAACAATTTAATAAATCTTTGACAATAAATGTATTCAAAATCTAATATGGGGTCAGCCTAACCATGGATAGATGAAGAGTGGAGGAATGCATTTTAATACAGCCATGAAGAGGAACTGATTGTTTGTCACTTAATGCTTAAACCTTTACTCAATTCCATCCCTCCAGTCTTTATTAAGTGGAAAAGTCCTTTATTGCAATGCTAAATGTCAGAAGCAAAAAGGAGGAACTAAAGAAAGAACCTGCCAGAGTCGCATCTCCTACACATGTTTGGAAGGAGTCAGAGATTTCATATCTACTTTTCTAATATCCACGCCTACCCCCATTTTCCATAGACAGAGAGTCCTAATATCTTTCCTTTGGCATTCCTTTTCTTCTCCTTAGCCTCTGCCTCAGTCCAAATGTGTGGAAAATTGTCAGCCTGGATTTGTCAAGAGGGCTCGAGAAGGAGAGCCATTTTGCTGCTACGATTGTGTTCCTTGTCCGGAGGGGACCTTCTCTACTCGGAAAGGTGGGTGACACCAGAGGGGTCTCTACGACCTTCAGACGCCTACCCTTGGCCTCCTTCTCCTCCAGGCTCCCTCATTTACCTCCAGTTTTCCTCCTCTGTTGGCCCTCTCCCAGGCATTCAGCCTGGCCAATGGACCTCTGCCCCTCTGCGTGGAAGCGGGAGCCTGGAGGAGAAGGAGGCACAGCCAAGGGTAGGAGCCTGAAGGTCCCATTCCACACCAGAGGAAAGGAAGGCCTGGTGGAAATGGATTTATCCAGAGCATTTTGAAGAAAGTGGAAATTAAAACATTGCATTGAAGCTCAGCTCTTTTTTTGTGTGTTTATTCAAAATGTACTAGAAATCATCCAATATTATATACCTTAGCTATAAAGCTATTAGAAAATTATATTATCTTTTCCCCTCTGTGGAATGGTTAAGCAACAAAATGCCCTTGGAATTAGGCATTTTCCAAAAAAGGTATTTCTTGAAATGTAAAAGAAAAACCAGAATATTAAAGAAAAATGCTTTTTGGCTTTCTCAGATACAGGAAAATGCACCAAGTGTCCGGATGATAAATATCCAAATGAGGAGCGAGTCCAATGTATCCCCAAAGTTATAACCTTTCTGTCTTATGAAGAACTTCTGGGCATCATCCTGGTCTCTTTTGCTGTATTTTTGTTCCTAAAGTCAGGCCTTGTGTTATTCATTTTCATTAAATACAGGGAAACTCCCCTTGTCAAAGCCAACAACCGGGACCTCTCCTACATCCTCCTGGTCTCCCTCCTCCTTTGCTTCTTGTCTCCTTTTCTCTTCATTGGTCAACCAAGGACAGCCACCTGCTTTCTCCGACAAACGGTTTTCAGCATCATTTTCTCAGTTGCTGTTTCTTCTCTCTTGGCCAAAACCATCACAGTGGTGCTGGCTTTCCTGGCCACAAAACCAGGAAACCGAATGAAGAGATGGTTGGGGAAGAGCTTGGCCAACTCCATCATCCTTTCTTCTTCTGCTGTCCAAATTGTCATCTGTTCCATCTGGCTGGGAGTTTCTCCCCCCTTCCCTGACTCTGACCTCCACTCCCAGCCTGGAGAGATCATCCTTCAATGCAACGAAGGGGCTGTTGTCATGTTCTATGTCACCCTCAGCTACATGGGCTTCCTGGCTGCCATCTGCTTCACGGTGGCTTTCCTGGCCAGGAATTTGCCTGGGGCCTTCAATGAAGCCAAGCTGATCACCTTCAGCATGCTGGTCTTCTGCAGTGTCTGGGTGACCTTTGTGCCCACCTACCTGAGCACCAAAGGTAGATACATGGTGGCTGTTCAGGTCTTCTCCATCCTGGCCTCCAGTGCTGGTCTGCTGGGCTGCATCTTCATCCCCAAGTGCTACATTATCCTTCTGAGGCCAGACCTGAACACAAAGGAGCAGCTTACAGCCAGAACAAATGTAAAAACATGAGAAAAAACACCATTGTGATATTGAAAGAATTATTACATTTTCTTTTATTTGAAAGGAGATATTCTTTCCATTTAGATAGTATGCAGCGGTCAAAGAAAATCATATCTACTTGTTTCAGAACGGGAAATGGTTGAATGACTGTAATTCTTGTAACTTTTTCCCTTTAATCCCAATAAATCTAGCTAAATACAACTCTGTGAAAGTCATTCAGAGGAATTTAATATTCAGCAACTGCCAATAAACATTACACCGTTTAAGAAATCCTTTGAGCAATTGTTCCTGCTGACAGCATCTAAAAGTGTGCGCAAGTGAGCAGGAAAAGAAGTAAGATGGAAGCCATGGGAGGGAAGACCCAACTATGGTGTATGATTATCTCTATGGGGACCATTGTCCCTCTGTGAGAACAATATCCCTGATATATTTTATATATACTTAAGAAAAACCAAACAAGAGGATTATAGGCAACAAAAAGGTTTATTAATCAATAAGCTTATTGATAACTCTCATGCGCATGACAGGATTCTCAGAGAGAATCCTGGGCAATACAACAGGTCAGACTTAAATACACAAGTTGAAGTCCCATGGGTATCATTAAAGTGCGTCATAATACAATTACATAAATGTACTTGGTGTGATTGATAGTTGACAATATTGACAAAAGTTGGCAAAATTAAGCTGCAGCCCAAAAATAAATTTCCCGTGTTCTTCTGTGGGAAATTTTCTTGTTACCTGCGTGTCAAGAACAAATGATATTTTAAACTTTATGAAAAATTCCTCATTTCCTCCGTTCTCACACTTTAGACAATAACAAGATAATTACCAAAAACATATCCGTATCTAAGGACACTTCCAAGTTCCCATCTGGGCTATTCCTGGCTGGGTCAGAGTGACCCAGGCTGTCAGCAAAACATGGGATGCTGTTACAAGCAGCATTTGTCCAGCCTGATCAAGCAAAATAGATATGTATTTATTCAAAATGGAATCTTTCAGGTTCATTCTCTTTACACAAATAATGCAGATCTCATCCCAATTATTACACCCTCCCACCAAACCAGCATGCTGGTGGCCTCCAGGTACTCCACTGGGGAGACAAATATTCATTACTATTACATGGTTCCTTCTTCATCTACCAATTAAACACATTGTACAGGAGCTGTTGTTCACAACAGCTGTCCAGGATTTCAGTTTGGGGTTGTTGTTTAGGTGTGTACCTCTAATAAATTCTCATTTTATTTTGTTCTTTTCTCATCCAGAGAATTAAAAGAAGATTGCGAGGAGACAAATTTCTTGGAGAAATGGAAGCATATTAGCAAGACATATAGAAATATAGATGGAATGTAGGGAGGAATGTTGATGCCCTCATTTCTCAGTACATTTCATTCAAACTGCTTGGCCAATGCAGCTGAGATGTTTCTTTTTACTTACACAATAACTCTTTCTCGAGAGTAGCAACAATATAAGGGTGGGGAGGTAACTTGAATCTCGCTAATTATGACTATTTATTCTTACATCATCTATTAAACAAACTATGCACATGTATGATTGTCATTTTCTCCTCATTTCCTTGAATGTACAAATATATGTGCATCCTTTTGTCTATAAGATTTCCACTCACTATTTTCTGGAGGGAAATTCCTCCAGTGGATACTAAATAAATAATAACTCCACTGAGCCAGCATTATTGGCTTTTCCTGCATTTGATTCCACAGAAACTGGTGTCAGCAGTAGGATTCACAATCTTCCATCTGCCACCAGGGACAGCAGATGGGAACCCCCTATAGAATGAGTGTTGGGGGATTGATTCCATATGACCCTTCCTGATGCCCCATAAAGGCCCCGTTTAGGAGCTTCTGTGAGGCCACAGTCTGTGTCTGCGAGTCCGTTGTGGCTGGGGAGGCTTGAAGAGGGTTTGTGGTCCCTTCCATCCCAATTCACAGCCACTCTGGCCCTGCTGTGAGCTCAGTTGAGCAATGGCCGGAGGTGTCCAGGAACCAAGGGGGAATTTGGCTTTGTGGAGTGAGTGTGACCCTCTGTGGAGAAGAACGGAGACTCACCCAGAGACTCTGTCCAAACTCCCTTTTTCCTATTGTCTGAAGGGAGGAATTCAGCTGATCCTAGGCACAGAGGGAAGTGGATGATGGGGCTCAGGCAGGCTCTGCTTGGGGAAGGAATCTTTCCCAAAGAAACAGAGAAACCTGTTGTGTTCCAGGGCTGGGAGGGGCTCTGGGATCCCCACTGGGGCCTCCACAGGAAGCAAAAAAAGGGAATGAGAGAAAATGAAAGGGATGATTAAAAAAACTCTTCCTTCCTGGTGAGAAAAGAAATTCTTGGATCTACACAAGGCTAGGACAGATTCCATGCAAACAGAAGCAGGAAAGTCAGTTTTTATTTTTGTTAGATTTTTCCCCATTGTTTTATTATTTTTTCAACTAACTAAAGGAGATGAACATGAAAAGACCGAGTGGCTGTTGTGTTTTCCTCCCAAAGATTCGACAAATATTCCATCACTCAGGCTGGGGGGTCAAATTTTACACCCCTCAGAGAGGGTTCGCAACTTGGGAGTCCTCCTGGATCCACAGCTATCGTTTGACCACCACCTGACGGCTGTGACCAGGGGGGCATTCGCCCAGGTTCGCCTGGTGCGCCAGTTGCGACCCTACCTGAATCGGGAGGCACTCACAACAGTCACTCGGGCCCTTGTGACCTCTAGGCTGGAATACTGCTCTACATGGGGCTGCCCTTGAGGAGCATCCGGCGACTTCAGCTAGTACAGCGCGAGTGATTGTGGGTGCACCTCGGTTCACCCACATAACACCTATCCTCCGCGAGCTGCGTTGGCTACCTGTCGATCTCCGGATGCGCTTCAAGGTGCTATTAGTCACCCATAAAGCCCTGCATGGTAGTGGATCTGGATACTTGAGAGACCGCCTTCTGCCAATTACCTCCCTGCGACCAATTAGATCTCACAGGTTGGGCCTCCTCCGTATTCCGTCGGCCAGCCAGTGCCGGCTGGCAACCACAAGGAGGAGGGCCTTCTCAGTAGTAGCCCCGACCCTTTGGAACGAACTCCCCGTGGAGATTCGTACCCTCGCCACCGTCCAGGCCTTCCGCACAGCCCTTAAGAACTGGCTAGCCCGTCAGGCCTGGGGACAAGGATAGCCGCCCCTCCCGAATGATGAATGTATGTTGCTTATTACTTTTATTATATGTGTCTTCGTCATTGTTTTGTATTCCCCCTCCCTGATTTTATGTGAGCCGCCCTGAGTCCCCTCAGGGAAAAGGGCGGCCTACAAATATTAATAAAATCTCTAAAATCTCTAAATCTCTTCCTCTTCCTCCTCATTTCCCCACAACAATCACCCTGTGAGGTGGGCTTGTCTGAAAGAGAGGGTCTGTCCCAAGGTCAGGACTAAGACAGGACTTGAACTCAGGATCTCCTGCTTCCTAGCCTGCTGCCTTAACCCTTGTCAATGTTAAGGCAGGGCAGATTTTGGGCAGAGGCCCTGCTGGTCACCACTGCCGCCTTGTCTTCCAGCAGGAGCCGGGAGTCCAGCAGGACTCCAAGTTTCCCCCTGGGTCCTTCTGGGGTAGAACAGCTCCATCTGAGAGGAAAGGAGAGAAACTCCTGGACACAGAGAGCCCCTCCCTCCCCCAGTCACAGCCCCTCCTGCTTGCCAGGCTTCAGCTGAAACTCCCTGCCTATAGGGGGAAGCATAGAGTCTGGCCCTGAAGTCCTAGCTGGGCCCTGGGAATTGAAATCAGAGTCTCCTGGTGATTGGCTCAAAGTGCCCAGCTGCCTTTGATGCCTAAAGCGGGACTAGAATTCAGAGTCACTTAGTGATTATCACAGAGTCACTAAGGGGCCCCACCATATTTTCTTCATATCAAGATAGGGTGTCCACTGCCTTCCTCTCAACCTACCCCTGGCATTTCCTGGTGGTCTCCCAACCCTGCTTAAATGCAGCCCTGCTTAAGCTTTTCCAAACCAGCCTGCTGCTGCATCCTATGTGTAGTCCTCAACCTATGATCAGAATTTGGACCAGAAATGCCATTGCTAAGCTAGGCGGTCATTAAGTGAGTTGTGCTAAATTTTACAATGTTTATTGCTACAGTTGTTGAGTGAATTTTGCGATCATTAAGCAAAGGCCGTTTCACCCCTAATTTTACTTGCAAATCCATATTGATTGCTGTGCACCCAAATTTTTATTATGAGACCATGGGGATAGTCGTAAGTGTGAGGACCCATCATAAATCATTTTTTTAATCACTGTGGAACTTGGCACTGTCACTAAATGAATGTATATAAATCGAGGACTTCCTGTAGGGTTCTTGGTAAGACTGAACAAAATTGGATCCATTGTTTCTTCAAGTACCTTCTCCCAATGGTTTTTGAATATTAATACTATTTAATCTTTTATGCATATATTTTCCTCTCAGCTTCTGTTAAGTACTGAAGTCTTCCATGCCATTGACTTGCATTACTGGGTCCTGATTGGCTGAGACGCAAGCAGCCAGCTGGTGGGAGAATCCCACTATCCTATTTAAGCGTCTGACAGTTCTAGTATAAAAGGGCTGTCAGCTGTCCTTTGCTTTGCTGTTTGCTGGTTCGAGGTTTGCCTTACATTGAGCTATATGTCACTGTAAATAAAGGTTGTGTTAGCTTCAACCTGCTTTGCCTCAGTCCCTGTCTGCCTCGTTCTCCCTACAGAACACTGGCAACGAAGGTGGGATCAGGTCTGAGGTAAAGGAAAGGAGCGAAGTCACTGTTAGAGCTGCCTCAAGTCACAGGCGATGAGACGTCACTCCAAGTCTGATTCCTCACATTCCGTCCTTCTAAGGATGGCTAACCTACTGGCATTCATGGCATTCACCCCAACCACTGAAACATGAGACGCTTACCTCGAGTGGTTTGAGTGCTTCCTGGAGGCAAACAACTTCACCGGTTTGTCTAGAGGCCGTAAAAGAGGCTATTTGCTTAGCGCCTGCAGCCACGAGATATTTGAAACAACCAGGGCTTTAGCAGCCCCTCAGTCCATTCACTCAATGCCTTGGGAGAAGCTTTTGGAGAAACTTAAAAATCACTATTCTCCAACTCCCTCACGCACAGCCAGACGCTATGCGTTTAGGCAGAGAACCCAGAGAGAAGGGGAACCCGTGACCGACTACATGGCTTCCCTCAGGACAGCAGCCCTACATTATGACTTTCCTGTGCTGGATGATGCCCTGTTAGAACAGCTGGTCTGTGGTATTAGAGACCTCAGACTTCAGCAATGTTTGCTGGCGCGAACAGAGCTGAGCCTTCAGTCTTTTGCCTCAGTCTTTTGCCTCAGTCGGGTTGCCCCAGTTGTGGCGGGAACCATGCAAGGTCAGTTTGCAGGTTCAAAGCCTCCATATGCCTGCGGTGTGACAGGAAGGGACATCTGGCCAAGGTACGCAGGGCAGCTATGCCAATCGCTGACCGGCTGCCGGAAGGTGCCTTGCCCAGACAGTTCACAAAATGGGTTCCTAAACACCATCAAGACTGTTTTACCATCATGGGTGACCATCAGCATTCTGAGTGGGCCATCAGCCACACATCCCCAACAAAGCCAACCCACAAAATCTACTTGACTGGTCACATAGAGGGAGAGCCCTGTAAAATGGAGGTAGACATTGGCTCTTCGAAATCCCTTGTCTCATGGGCTACTCTCAAACGAATAGTGCCCAGCCTTACTAAGGATAACCTTAGGCAGTGCCTGATTCACCTCAGAAACTATCAGGGGCAGCCAATTCCTATCGTAGGTTGCGGCATGTTCCAGATTGCCAGCAATTTCCAGGGGCCTCTTCCCCTCATTATCGTTGATGGCCATCTGCCCAGCCTCCTGGGGCTGGACTGGTTCTCCGCATTGGGGCTCAACATCTCCAGTGTTCACTCCGTTGTTCCAGACTGCTTTGCCGTGCTGGCCAGCGAGTTTGTGGACATATTCGACGACCGGCTCAGTAAATATATGGGACACACATTTCGTTTAATTTGGATCCCCAGGTGGCACCAATACGCTTTAAGCTGAGGAGAGTGTCATTTGCCCTAGGGGTCCAAAGTAGATTTAGAGTTGGATAAATTAATTGTGCAGGGGTGCTAGAAGCTCTCCCTGGAAAACTGCCATTGTTTTACTCATCAAACAGGATGGGAGTATTAGGATCTGTGGGGATCAATAAAGGGTTGCAAGCCAACCCTTACCCTGTGCCAGTGGTGCAACACTTGCTCCATTCACTGGGGCGGGGAAACGTTTTTGCCAAGTTACACTTGGCACAAGCCTACCAGCAGCTCCCAGTGGACGAAGCCACTGCCACTACTCTTATAAGGTTCAGCTCGACGATGGGCAAGAGTGGTGCCAGCACATCAATCAGCTTCGTCAGACAGTTACCAGTGCAGCAGATCAACAACCAGGACAGGCCCAATTCTGCCCTGGTGAACTGCCACCATCAGGAGCAGCTCCTGCACCCTTCTTCGACGTGTTCTCATCGCCTGGCCTACCTGGTAGTCTGGTCAGTCCCGCAATGGTCACCCTTCCCCCCGACTTGGCCGTGCAGTCTCCTGAAGTTCCACAGGCCACTCCAGCAGTGGCTCCTCCTTTGGCCGTCACCACTGAACTGAGACGATCTGGGCGGAGCTGACGCCGGCTGGCGTACTTGGTGGACTACACATGTGCCAACTGGCGGAGGAGAGGAGTGTTAAGTACTGAAGTCTTCCATGCCATTGACTTGCATTACTGGGTCCTGATTGGCTGACACGCAAGCAGCCAGCTGGCGGGAGAATCCTGCTATCCTATTGGTTAAGCATCTGACAGCTCTAGTATAAAAGGGCTGTCAGCTGTCCTTTGCTTTGCTGTTTGCCAGTTTGAGGTTTGCCTTACATTGAGCTGTATGTCACTGTAAATAAAGCTTGTGTTAACTTCAATCTGCCTTGCCTCAGTCCTTGTCTGCCTCATTCTCCCTACAGAACAGCTCCCCTTCATCTGGGCATGAAGAGGAAAACCTGGATTCCCTGCATCTGTAATACCAGATTCCAGATCCAAGGGGCAAGATTTCCAATCTGGAGTCTACCCCCAGAGAAGGGACAGTAATTTGGAGCTCCCTGACCTCTCCAGGTGACCGAGGGTTTCCCTTTCAGAGGGAGCCGCTCTGTCTGAAGCAAATTCGGGGCTCAAAGCCCCTTCAGATTGGCTGATCAAGGAATAAGCCATGCCCCCCAGGGGAAAGGCAGCCAGTTGGCGAATATTATTCAAATCTCAGGTCCAGGCCAATCAAATGCTTGGCTTGTGACATCAGAGGCTCCTCCTGAGCTCATTGGCTGGAGCTCGCCATGGCAACCTGCAGCATCCTTGGGGAGTCTGGATCACATAATGGAGGCTCTGCTCAACATCCCTGGAAAGTGGCTGGATTGGATGGCTGGCACTGGGGGTACCGCAGGGTCTCCCAGGCCTGGGCTCCTCAGGAGGGAGAGACTCTTCCCTTTAAGGCAGAATAACAGGGTGGGCAAAAATAGAAAAGGGGGCTTCAACCAAACACCACAGACATGCTGATGCCTGCCATGTCTGGAGCCTCCATACCTGTCACCAAACTCCTCATCCAACTTGTCAAAAGTTCCTGTCTCTGGAAAGGGGCTGGGAGCAGCCAGCTGGGGATCGGCAATGTAATCTACTGGAAAAAATGGCTTCAAGCTGTCCCAGTTGGAGAGGCATTGAGACCCCAAAGGTAGAAACTGACCTGGGGAAACTAACCTAAAAAAGGATTCCATTGGCCAGATGTAGTTATTTCCCAAACAGACTTATTGTCAGCTTCTGCCTTGCTGTTGCTTCAGCTGCCATGAAACGGGAAGGGGGGGGCTGGTATTTGGGAGGGGATAATTGATGTGCTGGAGGAATGTTCTAGGATGTACCAGATATTGGGATTGCGCATGCGTGAGTGTTAGTGTTAATTAGTAAAAGTACTTTGAATTTCCAACTCATGGAGTCTCTTAGTTTTCTTTCCTAATTATGGAATGGAGTAACGCTGACAAGAAGCAAAGTCTACCTTAAACCCTTTCCAGGAGATTTACGTCTACCGTGAAGGGAGATATGTCTTCACCGATGAGAGATACGGAAGGGGCCGTTAGCGGCGTGGATTCCAGCGAAGCCGGACCTCCCGAACTTTCGCTTCACGAGCCAGAGGGCCCCGACCTATCACTTCATGAAGATTTATTTCAACTGCAAATTTCCAGCCAGCCGGACCTTCCTCCCCCTCGATGGTCTACTTCGGTTGGGCAAAGAGAAGAAGAGGCGAGCTGGAATGCAGGGATCACTCAAAGGCAACCCCGACAACCAGCGCTGGAGACTGGAGCTGTGAGAAAACCCCAGAGGAGTGAATTACCTGATTATTGGGGTCAAAGGTATTTTGGGGAAAGAAGGGGGGAAGATGAAAGAGACTGGAGAAGCTGGCGTCAACAAACTCCACGCGCGCCTTCACCCCCTCCCCCTAGGCCTGCTTCACCCCCTGTGGCTAGAGGCTTTGCTGGACCCGGGGCCCCTCCTCCCCGACGGCACCGAATGGCAAAAATCCCTCCCCTGCCTGTGCGTTTCAATGGTGATTCTGCTACCCTGGCCTCTTTCATTATGCAGGTCTTTAATTATATGGAGATTTATGGCCGTGATTTTGAAACTGATGGCATGAGAGTCCGGATGGTTCTCTTATCTTTAGATGCTGAAGCTGCCACGTGGTCCACGGCTTTGCATATGTCTGGTTCTCCCCTCTTGGGAGATTTCAACCGCTTTATGGAGGCTTTCCGCCAACGCTTTGATGACCCTTTGACAGAGAAACGAAGCAAATTGAAATTTATAACCCTTGAGCAAGACGATAGACCTGTTGCCCAATACATCCAGGAATTTCAATGTCTGTCGCAATACATGAGAGGCTGGGGGGAGGACGCACTCCTGGACAAATTTGCTTCGGGGTTAGATGAAGACATTTACCAGCAATGTGTCAATCGTAACCTGCCCAGGCGTTTGGTCACTTGGTTTGAACATGCTGCAGACGCTGAGCTCGACCTCACCAGGCTCCGTTATGCCAAAGAAGAAAGAAAGAAGCGAAAGGAGAAAGCTGCGAAGTCTTCTCCCCCTCCTGCCAGGAGATCCCTCTTCAAACGACGGGGGGATTGGCGCACAGGCCGCTTACGCGTCCGCTCCAGGGTGCCTCCAGTGGGGGAGGACTCTCCTGAACAACCTGTAACTGACATTCCTGAAGTGGCCGCTAGAGGGCAGGAGAGAATTGCAGGAGAGGAGAAAATTCCGAAAGAGTATTGGGATCTTAAGGAAGTCTTCAGCGAAAAATCTTCAGACAATCTACCCCCCCACAGGCCTACTGACTGCTCCATAGACATTTTACCCGGGGTTAAGCTCCCTAAACCCCAGATCTACTCCATGTGTCCCAGGGAAATGGAGGAAATGCGTTCTTTCATTGACAAAAATTTGAAACGTGGTTTCATTGAACCGGCTCGCCCCAAAGTGGCTGCCCCTGTACTTTTTTGTGAAAAAAAAGATGGCTCTCTTCGTCTATGCTGTAATTTTAAAAATCTTAACGCTGTATCAACTCAGAACCTCTACCCCCTCCCGTTGATGAAAGACTTATTGGCACAGCTGGGGAAGGGCCGCATCTTTACTAAATTGGACCTCCGGGAAGCTTACTATAGGGTCCGCATAAAAGAAGGAGACGAATGGAAGACTGCTTTCAACTGCCCTCTTGGTTGTTTCCAGTTCCGGGTTATGCCTTTTGGTCTACAGGGGGCTCCTGCTGTTTTCATGCAACTTATTAATGAGATCTTGCACGATCACCTGTATAAAGGAGTTATCGTATATTTGGACGATATCCTTATCTATACTCGAACATATGACCAACACGTCGCTCTGGTGCGCACTGTTTTGAAAAAACTACGTGCCGCTGACCTCTATGCCAAATTGTCTAAATGTGAGTTTCACCAAACTAAAATTGACTATCTTGGCTATCGCATCTCACCAGATGGCATTGAGATGGACCCTGAGAAAGTGAGGGCGGTCACTGAATGGGACGCACCCAAAACTCGTAAACAATTGCAAAAATTTTTGGGTTTCGCTAATTTTTACCGTCAATTCATTCCCTCTTTTGCTAAGATTGCTCTTCCTATTACTAATCTGCTCAAGACTAAGGGCGATCCAAAACCTAAACCTAATAGGCCTTTGGACTGGAACATGGAATGTCAGGCGGCATTCGAGAAACTTAAACGCCTTTTTGCCGCTGAACCAGTACTTAAGCATCCTGACCTTGACCGGCCTTTCGTCGTCCAGGCTGATGCCAGTGATGTCGCCGTAGGGGCCATTCTGCTGCAAACCAACGACCAAGGTAACCTGCAACCTTGCGCGTACACCTCCCGAAAGCTTACTGACACGGAGATACGTTGGGCGGTTTGGGAAAAGGAGGCTTTCGCGGTCCGTTGGGCCCTGGCTACGTGGCGCCATTTCCTAGAGGGCGCGAAATACCCATTTGAGGTGTGGACTGACCACAAGAACCTGGAAGCGTTGCGGACGCCTCGTCGTCTCTCCCCCAAACAAATGCGATGGGCCCAATATTTCAACCGTTTCAATTTCACTCTAAAGTATATCCCGGGAGGGAAGAACTTCATGGCGGATGCTTTGTCCAGATTACCTCAATATAATTGCTCTAAACTGACTATCGTCCAACCACTCCTGGCAGCTCCGGTACTCACACGTCAACAGACCCAGGCACAGAGAGAGGTGCCTCAGGATCTACTTTCTGACCTTAAAAAAGCCCTTGCTCACGACGACTGGTTCCTGAACCATCGTGACGAGTGCACCATGAGGGACGATCTACCGTGGATTGGTGCTAAATTATACATCCCCGCGTCCCTCCGCCTCGTGGTCCTTCACCGCGCTCATGACTCCAGATTGGCGGGTCATTTTGGATTCGTAAAAACTTTACATCTCGTGAAGCGACAATTCTGGTGGCCCTCTTTAAAAAAGGACATTGAACTTTACGTGGCTAGTTGCCCCATTTGCAACCTGGGAAACCGCAAGGACTGCTCCAGTCCGTCGCTCGCCCAGTTGCCCCTTGGAAGGAGATTTCTATGGACTTTATTGTTGAGCTTCCCGAAAGCCAGGGGCATACCGTTATATGGGTGGTCACTGATTTGTTTTCCAAGCAAGTTCATTTCGTGCCTTGTCACAAAATTCCTTCCGCCAAGGCATTGGCTAAACTGTTCATTTCCCACATCTACCGTTTGCATGGAGTGCCCGACCGTATTATCTCCGATCGGGGGGTCCAATTTACATCTAAATTTTGGAAGGAATTTCTCAAGCGCATCGGCTCCGCCCAGGGCCTTAGCTCCGCCTACCATCCTCAGACTAATGGCGGTTGTGAACGTACAAATTCTGTTCTTGAGCAATATTTACGTTGCTTCATCAATTATCAACAAGACGATTGGGTGGACTTGTTACCACATGCTGAAGTGGCCTACAACAACTCGGTTCACTCCAGCACGGGGTTCACCCCTTTTCGGGTCGTTTCCGGTCAAGATTTTGTTCCTATTCCCGAATTGCCTAGTGACCAACCGCAAGTCCCTTCAATTGCGGACTGGAGTGAACGCCTCAGTCACATTTGGCCGTTGACCCTTTCCACTTTGGACGCTGCTCATAAAGCCCATAAGAAACAAGCAGATAAAAAACGCACTCAGCCCTATGAATACCGCCCTGGGGATTTGGTATATTTGTCCACAAAATTCCTGCACACTACACAGAAGTCGAAGAAATTGGGGCCCAAATATGTTGGCCCTTTCCCTATTGTAAAGGTCATCAATCCTGTTTCTGTTCGTTTACAATTGCCAAAACACCTCAACCGCATCCACCCGGTTTTCCACATCAACCTCATCAAACCTGTTCGGGTTTCCCACTTGCGGCCCCCAGATGAACCTCCGCCTACTCCGTTACTAGTGGATGGGGAACGTCATTTTGAAGTTCGTGCCATTCTTGATTCCCGCAAACACCGTAATCGCATTCAATACCTGGTGGCTTGGAAACATTTTCCTCCCTCCCACACTGAGTGGGTTGATAAATCCCATGTTCGAGCTCCCCGTTTACTTCGAGACTTTTATGCTGCTTATCCCGACAAGCCTTGACTTACTTTTTCCCCCTCCCTTTTTTTTTTTGTGTTTGTCGTTTGTCTGTTTCGTTTTTTTTTTTTTTTACAGGCCTAACAGCCTTTTTCCGGGGGACGGCCGGATGTCAGCTTCTGCCTTGCTGTTGCTTCAGCTGCCATGAAACAGGAAGGGGGGGGCTGGTATTTGGGAGGGGATAATTGATGTGCTGGAGGAATGTTCTAGGATGTACCAGATATTGGGATTGCGCATGCGTGAGTGTTCCCGCCTGCATCAACGGCCTCGACATTCCATCTTGGCCTGTCTCTTTGAAGTTATCTCACACCTGACACTTGAAGGACTTATGATTGGCCTGGAGCTATGATCCTAAGGGGTGGGGAATGGGTTATTCTATATATCAATCGCTTTCGCGCCTTATTAAGTAGACTTTGCTTCGCAACTGCTTGCTTACCATTTATAATTAGTAAAAGTACTTTGAATTTCCAACTCATGGAGTCTCTTAGTTTTCTTTCCTAATTATGGAATGGAGTAACGCTGACACTTATCCTGCTGGTTGACTTATTTATATATATTTATTTTTTATTACTCATTTATCCATGTTTATTCTTTCTCCAAATAGCTCAAGGCAATGAACATTCTGAATATTCCCTCATTGTCAGGACCTCTCCATTAGATAATCAGGAAAGAAGACCACGAGACTCCATGTGTAGAAATCAAGTGTACTTTTACTAATTATAAATGATTAAAGGCATAGCGTAGCGAAGTCTGATTATTTAGGCGCGAAAGCGATGGATATATAGAATAGCCCATTCCCCACCCCTTGGCATCACAGTTACAGTCCAATCATAATTCTCCCAAGTGTCAGGTGTGAGATAACTTCAAAAGGCATCATGAAGATGGAATGTCGGTGCCGTTAGTCCTGGCGGGAATCTCCCATGCATGCGTAGTCCGACAGACAGCTGAACTACAGAACCTTCCTCCAGCACAATGAGTAACCCCTCCCAAATACCATGCCCACCCTCCCCGTTTCATGGCAGCTGAAGCAACAGCAAAGCAGAGGCTGACACTCATCCTCACAACAACATGCTTGTGAGGCAGGCTGTAGCTGAGAGAGAGGGACTGGCTCAAGGGGACCCATCAGAATTTTGTGCCTTGGATGGTAACTTGGAGGGGGGGCTCTTTCCTAATCCAAATGGTCCCCCCATCCCTCTCATGAGAAACCCCCTAGCAGTTCCAGAGTGGGCCAAATTGACCGATCTGACTCCTTTGGAGAGGCTTGATAGAAAATAGGCCTTGAATTGGAGTCCCAAACAAATGGGAAGTCAGGATAGTTTGAAGGGAGATCAGTTGTGATGGATTAAGTCAGACTTTCTCAAACTGGGCCACTTCAAGGTATCTGTAGACTTTAGGCAGTTAGCAAAATGTTCCCGGAACTGAGAAAGGATGTGACTGCGTCTCTCCATTTTCCAAACAGGTCAGCAGTAGGGAAGAAATGGTCCTTTGTGGAATATCCTTGTGCTATTTTCTCATTGAGCAGTGATGGCCTCCATGATCTCCAGATTAACCAGATTCCGTTGACTTTCAGATCCAGGAATCCATGAAAGACAAACAAAGGACGAAAGAGCAGCACAGTTGTCTCAAGCAGACACTGGATCAACTTCTGACCACAACAGAAGACCTGCAGAAAACTATTATGGACAACAAAGGAAGCTTAGACCATGCCAACAGGATGATCCACCAGTTAGAGCCAGAGAAAGAATCTTTGGTGAAACACACTGAAGAACTCTATGAGGTTACTTGCCAAGTGGCCTTCCTCAAACTTGAGAAGGCTGCCTTAAAATCTTTGAGAAGCTACTCAAAGACGTCTGGAGCCTTCTTAAGAACTTAAGCAGCACCTCTACAGTCTGCAGCATGAACTGGCTGAGATGGACCAAAGTTCCACTTTTTGGAGAAAAGCCACTCCAGCCAACTGAAGGAGAAAGTCGCCATTCTTCAGAATGTTAGGGGAAATGAGAAGAAGCTCCTCAACAATCTGCCTCAGCAGCAGACCTGTGTTTACCAGGCCAGAATGGAAGACCTGCATAAAATTATGGAGGACAACAGAGAAGGATTGACCCATGTCAGAATGGCCATCCACGAATTAGACCTGAAGAACAGGGGTTTGGAGAAAGAAAGTGAAGATTTCCCAGGGAGGTCAGCAGCCAAGTGGCCTTCTTCAGAAATGAGGTTGGCACTCCTGAGTGACCAGCACATGGAACAACTTTGCTGACACTCTCTCTCCCCATACCTGTGTAATGGAGGAATGGCAGGCTTTTACCCATTTGAAAGAGGAAAGAGGGGGGAGGAGCCAAAGTCACAACAATACGGCGTGTGATCTCAATGCTCTGAGATCGCAGTTGACACTTTTGTCTCTGGGTGATCTAAACAGACCTAAACTGTCCCGTAGAAATGTTGAACAGGAAGAATACATCTTGCTGATCACAGGGACATTGCAAAGTCTCTGATTGATCCAAGAGAAGCTCTTGAAGCCAGTGACAAAAAATCTAGCCAAATGGCTGATGAGGTCGGGGCGGCTCCAAAATGGAAGGATAAGGAAAGAGAAAGTGTTTTCAGCTGGTGAGGAATTTTTACTGTTTTAAAAGTGATTGCCTACAAAAAAACTTACTACTAATTTAAATTGGAGAATAGAAGAAATAAGCGGTGGAATTAAATTTGGACTGGTTTTGAACAGTGGGTTATCTTATTTTTTAAATGCTATCTTTATGGATGGAATTTATGCAAGCCCTTTAAAACAAACAGATTAAGTTTCCTTCTTCTATTTTTTTTCTTTGACTATTCTCCGTAATATATGGATTAAAACTTTCCTCTTTCATTACGATGGGGATTTTTCTAACTCATTTAAGAATTGGACCTTTTTCTAAAACTTGAAATACAAAGATACAAAATGAAACAAAGAAGCGGTAACATTCTAACATTATAACGCTGCTACTCGGAAGCTAGGCTGTTTGTGTATTGGAAATGAAACACTTTTTTCACTGATTATCCTGGCTTGGCACTTCAAGGACTCACAGCTTGTTTATAGAGTGATAAGAAGAAGAAGAAAGGCACACAGACTGTTCCTTTGAAGTAGATTCTTGGCCAGAGAGGGGTGAAATGTTATTGTGACGCTTAATTCTGCTAATTGCTGCCTCCGTTTCTCCACCCTTCCCTGCCTGACATCAGGGACAAACTCCCTTTGATCACCACTGCTCCATGCCTCAGGCGCCTCCTGGTGGCTAACCAGCCTCTCTGGTCCCTGCTCGGAGTCTGAACCCTGCCCAGGTCCTCCACATCTTCCAGAGCCGACTCATAGGGTCCCTCGCTATTGGAGTCCATCAGCAGCTCCAACAGCTCCTGCTGGGCCACAACATTAACCTTTATGTATAATCCAAAGGGATTGCTAATCTTCCTTACATGGGTACAATTCAATATTCATATTCAATTATACTCATCATAACACTACGCATTGTATAAATTAGTAATATTAGTTATTTATTTAAGCTATATCTATTATCACTAAATTTCACTAAGTTTAACTAGTTTTAAATTATATTCTTCCATTTATCAACCTGTTTATTTCCAATAGCAAAACAGTCTCATATCTTCTGCCGTTTGTGGTGCCTGTCCTCTAAACATCTTTTTGGTCAGCTTTGTATGGCCTTCTCTTAGCAAATCCTTGCTTGTAAAATCTCTCACAATCTTGATGCACTCTTTCTGTTTCTTTATTCAGCTTATCTTCGATTGTCAGCAGTGTTATCAATGCTTTTACTAATAGAATTTCTTTCTTTAAATCCATAGATTCTTTAGTTTTTTCTTCTTCTGTATCTTGTCCTCTGGAATAAATTTCCTCTCCATTTAATTCCTCTTTCAGTATTCCATTCTTTCCATTTTCATAGACAAACCAATTACCATAAATATCAGCAGGTTTAATCTCTTTTTATTCATTTTCCACTTTGATTTTTTGAGTTTCAACCACCCCATTTTGCATTTGATAGACATCCTCAATTTCTTCATCATATTTTATTGTTAGATGGTCTAAATATTCCAGTTTTTTCTCTATTCTTTCATATGTATTTGATAATTTCTGAAAGTATATTTTGCAAATTTGAGATTTGTATTTTCTTTTGAAATTGTGCTATTCTAACAAACACAGCTGCTCTAGCTTGGAAAGTTAATAAAATTAAAGCATAGATTCACAAAGAATGTTTGTTTTCACTTTTCTCTGATTAGAAATATACTTCAAAGGGACATCTGTGTGCTTAATAGCAGTAACTGTGAGAGGGATCCTGGAGTCTTACTGGAGTGTAGGGTTTTTACAGTGAATCATCTGGATGGTCCTTAGAACTGAGGTTACACGTGTAAGTAGAAACTGCAGCAATCTGCAGAAAATATTTGCCTGTCAGCTATTCTTTGCTCTTGCAGTGTTCCCAGGGATGTTCGAGGACACGGGATGATACAAAGTAATAACCTGCAACATTTTATTCACTCATTTGATAATACTTGATTTACTTAGCTATTACAACGTGAACATTCTCACAAACACCAATGATGTAAGGACTAACCAATTATTGTGCCTTGGAGATTTGTTAGCCAATAATGATATAACACGTAAAGTAGGTAGAGCTCTAAGAAGCTGAAAACACTAAGAATGATGTTTCATGATTAATAAGTTTGCTGTGGATTCTGCTGTTGATTCTCATGTTAATTCTGGATGCTCAATAAACTTTGGTTGATTCAGCTATCCGTGAGTGGACATTCCTTTCATCTTCAGCCTCGGGAACCCTAAATGCAACACTGGAGAACCAATGAAATATAAGCCAACAGTGTGTGGTGGCGGCCAAAAAAGCCAATGCACATGGTACCCCGGAAGAAGTTCAGAAGCCACAGAAGCCACATTGCCCCTGTTGAGTATTGCAAGCAGGTTTGGCTGCAGAATAGGTGGGAGTAATGCCCGCCGCTGATTGGCCAGTCACGTTTGACAGTCACTATTTAAAGGCGCTGTCAAACGGGAGCCAGCATTCATTTGTGCTTGTCATTGAGTTAGTTGCAAGTTGGAGTTGATTGTTCAAAAAAGAATTAATAGTTAACCATGCCTTGCTTCAATCGATCTCATGACAGTATACTTATATATTTGATACACACAATAAAAAAACACAAAAAAAACACAACAAACATATGTTATAAAAAAGTATATCAGCTGGTTAGAAAAAGTTTTTGTGCATCTCTTCCATTAATTCATATTAATTCGAATGTCTTAACTCAAATATTTACTATATTAACATCATCATACCTCCACTTTTAGTTGACTACAGTTATTTAAACATCCTTCATCCTTAAATATACCAAAAATTCAATCCATAACCACATGCTGGCATTTCATTTACTTATTTATAAAATTCTCCATTAATATTAAGTCCTCATATCCTGTTTTAGCTGAACATCCATAATATTTAATACCAAAGATTTCTAATCCTCCATGTATATAATTTATTATCATTCTCCTTTATTTAATTATATCCTATATCATAGCATTTTCCCCCTATTAGTTAAGATTTAACTGTATATAGTTTTATTTTATTTTTTATAATAATTATTATTGTTATTAATAATCTTTATATATGGTCCAAAGATATTTCTAACCTTCCCTTCTCATATCCAATTTTTACTTATCATATCAACTCAACATTGTATACATTACTATCATTATCAATTTTTATTCTACTATACCTATTGCGAATGGATTTAACTAAGTTTAGCTAATTTTGAATTGTACTCTTCCATCTATCAACCTGTATCTCTCCAATAACAGAACAATCTTATATCTGCTGCCATTTGTGGGTCCAATTCTCCATCTTTATGAACAAGTCCATACGAAGAAATCTTTGCACCTTCTTCTCTGTAGTGCCTCTCATATAATGTTGCCGCTCTCTTTTTATTTTTTTTATCAGCTTGTCTTTAATTCTCAGCAGTGGTATCAAATGTTTTGCAGATGGTATTTCATAAACTATGAATTCTTTGCTGTTTCCTTCTCCTCCTGTCTTTTGAAGTAAATTTTCTGTCCATTTAACTCCTCTTCAAACATTCCATTCTTTCCTCCCTCAGAAGTAAACCAATTGTTGCAAATATCAACAAGTTCAAATTCTTTATCTCCGACATTCTTATTTTGTATTTGAAAAACATCCTCAGTTTTTTCCTCATACTTTGTTGCCAAAAACACTAAATAATCCAATTTTCTCTGAATTCTGTCTTCTGTGTCAGACAGCGTCTGTAGTGCTGAAAAAATCACTTGAAGAGACGCTTGAATAGATGCCATGTTTATACGCAGTTAGTATTTTTTCTTGAGAGCTCTGAAGTATTTGCAAGTAAAAGCAGACTGAAAGCTGTACAATCTTATCAGATCTTAAGCCAATA
Organism: Thamnophis elegans; assembly: GCF_009769535.1. NCBI lineage: Eukaryota > Metazoa > Chordata > Lepidosauria > Squamata > Natricidae > Thamnophis > Thamnophis elegans. The sequence goes on from NC_045555.1 coordinate 33,298,028, forward strand.
CAGCCAAGCAATAAAAGTGTCAAAATGTAAACAGCCAAATTATAGTGAATTGGTTTACAGCCCGCTTGCAGAAGATCAGAGGAGATGTTGGAGTAATCTATCCATTATCCGTGTGAATAACATTTAAAAGGTAAGATAACCACCGTCCAAAACCATTAAAAGGATCAAAATTGCTGCTAGATTCTTCTGTTCTCTAATTTAAATTAGTTTGAATTTTTAGGCAGTCCGTTTCTCTCTAAACAATAAAATGTTCTTACCAACTGGAAACACTTTCTCTTTCTTTAGGGCTGTCTGCAGTTTCAATAGCCTTGTGGCTAATCCGGAAGTCACTGGCAAAGGGGTTTTTTCCTGGGTCCCCAGAGACTTTGCGAACGTCTCTGGGACCACTGGGTCTCCCCCTACCTTTCACTGTCTCTTCGGGACAGCTTGGGTCCAAAAAGGAACCGTCCAGATGCTTCGGTATAGATGGAGATTCAGGAACAGCCTGAAAGTCCGTCTTCACACTGCTAAGCCCCGCCTTCTTCCCATTTGAGATTTAAAATAGACACACCAACAATAATAGAAAAAGAAAGGAAGAAAGGAGGAGAGAATGAAAGGAAGATGGGGGAAAGAAGAAAGAGATAAGGAGAGGAAGATGGAAAGGAGAGAAAGAGAAGGAGAGAGGGTAGAAAGGGGAAGAGGAAGAGCAGGAATAGGAGAAAGGCACGGGAAGAAGGAAGGGGAAGGAGAGGAGGAAGGAGGAAAGTAGAGAAGGGAGGGAGGGAGAAAGGAAAGGGAAAGTAAAGGGAGATGGAAGGGAGAGAAAAGGAAGGAGAGAGGGTAGGAAGGGAAAGAGGAAGAGTAGGAGTAAAGGAGAGGTAAGGGAAGAAGGAAGGGGAAGGAGAGGAGGAAGGAAGAAAGTAGAGAAGGGAGAGAGGGTGAAAAGAAAGAGGTAAGGAGAGGAGGATGGAAAGGAGAGAAAGAGGAGGAGAGAGGGTAGGAAGAGGATGAGGAAGAGCAGGAGTAGGAGAAAGGTACAGGAAGAAGGAAGGGAAAGGAGAGCAGGAAGGAAGAAAGTAGAGAAGGGAGGAAGGGAGAAAAGAAAGGGAAAATAAGGTGGTGTTATAACAGGAGGAAGGGATGGTAAACAAAGCAACCCAAACTGTATATTATAACCTATTAAATGAAATCATAAATGTATAAGAATGATAAATGTTAAAACACTTGTAACCAAATGACATGCTATATGTGATGATGGGAGGGGGTTGTTTTGTTTTTTGTTTTTTTTATAGTTGTGGTTATGCGTTGTCTATGTAACGAAAAAAAAATTAAAAAAAAATATTTTAAAAAAATAAAAAATAAAAAATAAAAGAACATCACTTGTCAGCTGTGACCAGGGGGGCCTTTGCCCAGGTTCGCCTGGTGCACCAGTTGCGGTGCTACTTGGATCGGGAGGCACTTCAAATGGTCACTCATGCCCTTGTCACCTCAAGACTTGACTACTGTAACGCGTTCTACATGGGGCTGTCCCTGAAAAGTGTTCGGAGACTACAATTTGTCCAGAATGCAGCCGCCCGAGCGATATTGGGTGTACCAAAATACACCCATGTCACACCTATCCTCCGCGAGCTGCACTGGCTCCCTATCGGTCTCCGAACGTGTTTCAAGGTGCTGGTTATTACCTTTAAAGCCCTATATGGCCTAGGACCCGTATATCTGCGAGACCGTCTTCTGCCGCATACCTCCCAACGGCCGCTAAGATCACACAGGGTGGGCCTTCTCCAGGTGCCGTCGACCAGACTACTTCTCTGTAGCCGCTCTGACCCTATGGAATGATCTACCCCCAGAGATCCGGATCCTTCTCACTCTCACGGCCTCCCGAAAGGCTACCAAAACCTGACTATTCCGGCAGGCCTGGGGCTGTTGACCTCATGAATGAGGTCCAGCCCCGCCTAGATTGAGTGTATGAAGTGATCTTTTAATCTGTTTTTTTTTCTCTCTATTTTTAATTCTTTATTTTTGGAAATGTATTTCTGTAAGCCGTCCGGAGTCCTTCGGGATTGGGCAGCCTATAAATTTATTAAATACTTAAATACTTAAATACCAGAATCTATTCATTCTGTAACTTGGGAAAGTTAAAAAGTCACTATGCCCCACCTCCTCCTAAAATTGCTCACCGTCATTAGTTTCATCAAAGGAATCAGGCTGAAGGAGCGTCAATCAATCACTATGTGGCTACATTACGATCATCTGCCCTGCATTGTGAATTTAAAGATTTGGATGATGCACTATTAGTCTGTGGGGTTAGAGATCTAAGACTACAATGGAGACTGTAATTATGACCGTTGGGCCTTTGAGCCTTCTGCTGCTGCTTCTCCAGTGACTGCCTTGAATGGAAACATCAGAGGGAAGAAACAGGGAGAGATTGTGTGGCAGGAAAGGATAAATGCCTTGAGTGTCACTGTACGTGACACAAGTTTTGGGAAAGCAGGTTTCTCTCCTTTCTCTGCTTTTCAGATGAAGCTTGATTTTCTCTTTCTGAATCAGGAAAGCCACTGCCATTTCCATCTTGTGAGTGTGCTTTGAATTCTAACTCTTCTTCTTCATGTATTGAAACAGGATTCAGCCCATGAATGATGGACCTCCTGCTTCTGCTTCTGATGCTGCTGGTGCCCCAGCCAGTCTCTGGGAAGCTGAGAATGAAGTGCCCGCTAACTCTGAAGCATCAGGATGGAGACAATCCATGGAGCTTTTACAAGCCAGGAGACCATCTCATTAGCATGGCCCGCACTCTATCAAAAATAGTGTATGCAACATTTGCTTTCAACAGAGCTCCTTATCATCAATTAGATGTGTAAGTCATTAAATGTGCTGGAGTTGCATCCCCTCCATTTGTACTTCTAACACCCTCCTTCTTTTCTTCTTATTTCACTTACTCCTAGATTGCAGGACCTATTTAATTTCCGGACTGCTTTTGATTTTCATGACTTCCCTCTTTTATCTCATTTTGTGGATGAGACTGAAATCCAAAATGGGGCAGAATAAAACCTGTAAAACACCCCATCCATTCTTGAGTTCATCACTTGAATAATAACTTTTGATTAGTTTAATAATTGAAAGAGTTATAGTGGCCTCTTCCCAGCCCAGTTCCATATTTTTATAACTGCTCATTGACATGCATCTCCTGATCCTTGTAGAAACAAGTGATGTTATATTTAGAATTGCTAAGGTTTTGTCCCTTATCAAAAATCATTTTTATGATCGTTCTACTTTAATGATTAAATTATTTGGAATCCTGTTTAATGAGCAGATAAAAATTAGTACTTCTATAATTAATGTTAGTGACTCTCAACCCTGGTGGGGGACTATCTCCAGCCCATCTTCTAAACACTCATTAAAATTACACGTGATGGGTAACTACCATTTGCCTCTAGTTTTGGATCAGTATACTCAGCCGAGTTTTGGAGACAAAGAGGATTAAATTGAACAAGTATTTTCTTTTTTCTGTCCAAGATGATGATAATAACATGAAAGTTTTTGTTTACAGGACTCCAACTTTTGGTCTTAATAAAATGCTGTGCTTTATTTTTTCCATTCAACTGGTCAACCAGAATTCCCAGCTCCTGTACAACCTCACATTGGGCTACAACATCCACGACAATTCTTTGAATGCACTTGTCACTTCAGAGGCCTTGCTGGACATTCTCTCCATTGGAGAAGCCAACGTCCCAACTACGGCTGTGGAAGGAAGGACAACCTTCTGGCTCTGATTGATGGAGCTCACAGGGACATCTCTGTCCAGATATCAACATTAGCAGACACCTACAAAGTCCCACAGGTGTGTTTATTTATCTGGTCAAGTGAGTGAGGTGATGATGGGTGAGCCATAAATTCAACCGGGTCTTTCCTGTGAAGAGTTGTATTTCACCATAAGCATTGTAGCTGTTGTGGCTCGGGAATGGGATCTATATTGGGGAGGGAAAAGGATCAAAACAGAGATATTCAACCATGGCACCATCCCCATTGCTTTGGGGGCTTCTGCTGCACATTTGTGAAGTAGTAGTAGGCTATTCAGTCTAGAAATTTAATGACTGCAATTAGTGATGAATGATCCTGAAGTAAGCATGCCTAAAGAGATAAATACCTCTTTGCTGATGTTATAATATTACTATTATAGTTTTAACTTGGGTTGTTGAGAAGAGTTGGTTCCTACTATGCTAATAATTGTTTTAAAATTAATAAATGAAAATCAAGTTAGGGTGTTTGGAAAATAACATCATAGTCATAGATGGCTATTTTATGGTGAGTAAATAGAATGAATTAACATTCCTTATTTAAGTTAGTTTTCTCCAGAACTCACTCTTGTTCAATGAAGCACCTTTAGAGCAGGGGACTCAGTGAAATTGATGCTTAAATTTTAAAAATAAAGTCTGTATTTCCATGCTCCCATATCAAACTGTAGTTAAAATAGTTCACGCTTAGTACAAACCCATTCCCAGCATCTGAGGAATATTTTAGGGACGGATAAAAGAACTTTAGCTTCTGCCCTCAGAACTAATTTAGGAAGCTATTCATTTTTTTCTCACTAAAATTAGGGGATGTTATTATTGATCTAAAATCAAATTTGTGGAAAATGAGAACCCCGAAACCTGGTCTGTCAGAACCAACAAAATTTCAATTGCAGTCCACTTTCCTTGAACATCTGACAAATCCTATTAGCAGCTGTGGTTTCCCTGTCTCTTGCATACTCAGAGAACAAGTTGAAGAGAAGGCTGCACAAAGAATCTGGGATATCCGAGCAGAGAAAGATACGGCCATCCTCAGTAAGGTTGGCACATTGAAGTGGATGAGCTGCTACAAACAGACCTCCCAAATTGCCAAGTATTGAGACACAGAAATGCCTTAATATCTCAGGGTCGTATTTATTTGCACAAGATTCGAAAAGCTAGTCATAATGGTGAATTAAAGAAATATAATCAACTGCTTATAATGAAAAGGATTTTATTTGTGGAGCCCCAGTTAAGAAGATGTCATGCATCTTAATACATCTGTTATTGGAATGTCTACTGTCTAAGAAAGAGAAAGATCTTGGACTACATTGTTAGACAAATGACTCATTGCTTAAATCAAAACAATTGATTTCCTGGGTGGTCAGAATTCCAAAATTACATATAATGCAGCCCCTTATTGGAACAAAACTCTTCCATTGAGATCTGGATATGTGGTATGACTGTGGCAAATTTTAAGGGTAATGTATAAATATATTTTCCAGTCTTTATTCATATTCTTTCTCACTTCTTTTTTTGTTACTTTCCATTTTTATATATGTACTTATTGATGCTCTGTGTTATAGGTTATAGGTTTATTTCATTTATATGCCGCCCTATTCCCGGAGGGGTATTCTACATTATTCATCTTGATATGGTTTAATGGTTAATTGACAATAAATTCTTCTAATAGGTCCCTGAGAACCAGGTGGGATTTATTAAAAGCTAACATTTTGGACTTGATCTAACTCCCAATATAACACGGCATTCTTCATTGCTTTTTTAGATCAGTGATAGAATTGCTTCAGAGACCCTGAGAGATAAAAATCAGTTCCCCTTTTTCCACCAGATGTTCCCCAAAGTAGGATTCCAGTACCCAGCCATTGTCCAGATGCTCCTCCATTTCAGATGGACCCTGATTGGCCTCTTTGTTTCAGACATCGAGAAGGGAGAGAATTTCATGAGGACTTTAATTCCAATGCTTGTCAGGAGTGGAATTTGTGTTGTTGTATCACAACGATTCTCCACAGATGGAAATACAGCTCCCCTCAGGAAGGCCCTCTCTAAGTGGAGACAAGTCAGGGTCTTTGTTCACTTCTTGGAACATGTTCCTCTTGCAAACTGAGTTCTTCCTTTCCATTCAGCACTTGCACACTTGCCAGGACCCACTGAAGGGAAAGTTTGGATCTTGTCAATCTTGGGTGAAGCGACAATAAGAAGGCACAGGCTTTTCAAATATGTCCACAGTATTTGGAACTTTGCTTTTCAGGAAAAAAGTCCTAAGGATGATCCCTTTGAAAACAGTTTCTTTGCAGGACCTCAATATCAAGATGAGTATTTTCATTGTTCTGTTCCAAAGTCCATCTTCTCGGTCAAAGACAGGAGAAGATGCACCCAGAAAGCCCCACTGGAAACCCAGTGGAAATGGAACAGGATCCAGGTCCTAAATAACCCCAATGTGTACAGTATCACCAAAACTCAATAGGCAGGCCTTGAATGCTGCCTATTTCTCCATTCTGAGGAGGAGAAACAAAGGGGTCAAAGAGAGTTTGGGGCCTCCAAGGCTGAAGCCATGGCAGGTAAGGGGTCCCGACAAGGATCCATCAGATTTCTTTATTTTTTAGGAAGCATCCGAAGGCGATGGAGGGGAACCTTCAGAGCTCTTTGGGGTACAAAAGGCCAAGAGTTTGGGGCAATTTAATTATTCATGGAAAGGGGTGTTAAACACTGCTAATTTTAAAACCATGCATACATTTTTCAATAAAATACTGTAGGCAGGGGTTTGAAATTAGCACTATAGAATTTTATATTTATACCTTTGAAGGAAACTCTGAGAACATTTAGCTCAACCCCTCCTCTTTGCAGGAATTAAAACTTTTCTGTCTGATGAACTGCTTGGTCTTTGCATGAAGATTGTAGGAGATGAGCATCATCTTGTTAGAAATATTATATTCCAACAACTCTATTCCCCCCTCCCCCCACCATGGATTTTGTTGACTTTGAGATCAACTGCTGTTCTTGGCTACTTGCGCCTGAGAAAGACAAACAGCGAAGGGGAGACTGAGCTCCTCTGCTTCACTGTGTTTCGTCTCTTGTAACTAAGTTCATTTTTCCACGCCTGACACTCTGGGATAACAGTAAACAGATCTTAAGCTTCTGTGTGACATCTTTCTGTTATTGGAAGAGGGCTGCATCCTCCATTTGCCAATTGAGAGATTGTCCTAGAATTTCTAGTTAATCGAAGAAAAGGATTAGGAGGGATATAACAGATGTACCTGAGAGGCTGCCCTAAAGAAGAGGGGTTTCATTTATTCCATAAGGCCCCTGGGGGCAGGGCAAGAAGCAATGGGTGGGAGCCCGTTAAAGAGAGATCCAACTGAGAAGGAGGGAGAAATTTCCTGACAGCAAGAACAATTTAATGGGTGGAACAGCTTGCCTCTTGGGCTTGTGGATTCTCCATCAATGGCAGCTTTCAAAAATAGGCTGCATAACCATTTGAGTGGGATGGTATTGAGTAAGGGGTTGGACTAGAAGACCAAGATCCCTTCCAGCCCTCTGACTCTATGACTGCATGAAAGGAAGGTCTCAGGCTCCTTATTTCAATAGGGCCCTTTGGCAGCCAAGATGGCAGCAGCTTCCTTTACCCTTTCTTGCCCTTCCTGAGCCAGATATTCTGCCATGTCTTCCCCAAGGGTGGTGCCTACAAGGGGACCTTAAGTTGGGGTTTCCCCAGACAAGAATAGTTGCTCTGCTGTGGTTTCCAATCAATGACTATGCTGAGATCATTTCACCAAATGTTCCTATCCAGTTTGGTATCCATCATCCCTTTTCTCTTGCATCCCTTTTTTCTTCTAAGTGAAGATCTTTTCACTTCTCTCTTAAATTCCTTTTGGGGGTTTTTCAGACAATTTTGGTGAACCCACAAGATGTTTTTTTGAATTTTATGCCTGGGTGTAAGTTATAAATAAAGAAATGGTTTAAGAAAAGGTGCAAATGAAATCTTAATAAAAATGTTCTTATACAAAATAGCATAATTTGTTAAGTCCTAATTGCTAAAATTTACATATTTTTGATATGACATCAACATATATTTAAAAGTTGATATAAATGTCGCATCAGAAAATCATATTTTATCAACTACCCGTCTGCATTAATGGCAATATAGAAAAATAGATGATCAAGGACTAATTGTTATTCATAAATTCCCAGTTTTATGAGGGACATTGAAATTAATTATCTCAATTAATTAGTTATCAGCAAGTAGGTTGTTACTACTACTTTACATCACCAGCATTTCCACAATCTATTAAGGAAGTGTAATGACATGTGTAAATATAACATAATACCAACATCTTCACCAGGATAGAAAGTTGGAGATCCTGAGTTCAAGTCCTGCCTTAGCCATGAAAGCCAACTGGGTAACTTTCGACTAGTCACACTGTCTCAGCCACAACCCTCCTCACAATGTTCTTGTGTGTAAAATAAGAAGAGAAGGATGTGTTTGATATGTTTGCTGACTTGAGTTATGGGGGAAAAAAGGAAAGACAGGATACAAATAAATATCTAAAAAACAATAAATGATTTTTGGGGACATGGGAAGGAAATATGGGAATAATCAGATATGGCAGGGAAGCTCCCAACTGCATAATTGGCCAGGCAAAGAAATGTTTTTTAGAAAAAAAAATTTGTTGTTGTTGTTAGTCGTGTCTGATGCATCGCAACCCCATGGACAATGTTCCTCCAGGCCTTCTTGTCCTCTACCATCATCTGGAGTCCATTTAAGCTCACACCGACTGCTTCAGTGACTCCATCCAGCCACCTCCTTCTCTGTCATAAATTTTTTTTTAGATCTTGTGTAATTCTCTAGGCTTGAAAAAGGGTTGGTGGGAGATTTGAACTTTAAGACTTGCGAAATTGTCTTGATGTGGCCTTCCAATAAAGTCGAGTCACCTCATATTGTTATGTTTCCTACCTGGTGTACCTGGGAGAAGATTAGCCTGGCAACTTTCTTCTTGAGAAATCCACGTTTTCTGGTAATCCCTCTGTTTTTCCCAAGGAGTTTACAAATAATCTCTTTGTTTGTTTCTTTGCTCAATTTTTTTGTGGTCTGTTTAAAATATTCTCTTTCATAGAGAAATTTTGTCAATGATATTTCATCAATACAAATGTAGTTTTTCAATATATGATTGACAAATTTTGCTGAACCTTTGTCAGTTTTGAAGAGAGTAATAACATTTATTTCCCAACCCAAAATTTGCAAATTAGACAACTCTGGAAGAAAGATTCACACGTGAAAAGACCATGAGGGGTAAGAAATCAAGCTTCCTGCTTTTAACCTTCATGGGTGTTTCTATTCCAGTTCCATCCATTTCTGGAGACAAGTGAATTTTGCAATCTTTCCAAGAAGAAAACTGTACTTGGATCAAAATGGAGATGTAGCTGCAGATTTGAATATCATAAGCTGGGTTACTTTCCATAAGAAGGATGCCATTAAAGAGCAGCTGGGGAGTTTTCAAAGAGAGAGGCTTATTATTAACGAAGATGCTCTTTTACGGCTCAAGTTGCTCAACAAGGTGGGTGAAATATTGGTATCCTTCTTTATTTTTGAAAGCTATTGAGCCCATTTCAAGTTGGCTAAATTTGATCATTAAGGGGAAGACCTTCAAAGAGAATTGAATATTGGGAACAGAACACATAGAGTCTTAGACTGCTTGGAAGGCTTCTGTACTATTGACCAAGGTATCCTTTACATGCTGCAGCTTGAAACATTTTTAATGCTGATTTAGCCATGCCCACCTTGGGAGGCTGCTGATAGGATTTCAATCAATCAGAATAGAGCTGGGAGGGTCCTTCAAGATCTTCTAGTCCAACCCACTGCTCAAGCAGGAGATCGCATACCATTTCAGACAACTGACCTCCGTTGATGAAGCACTCACAACCTCAGGAGTCAAGCTGTTCCACTGATTAATTGTTATCACGGTTAGGAAGTTTCTCCTTAATCCCAGGTTGCTTCCTGGTTGATCTGGAGGCTAAATCACTAAACGGCTAAGGAAACTAGGTATGTTTACCCTCTAGGAAAAGAAGACTGAGGAGAGAGGCATCTTCCAACATAGAAGAGGGCATCTGTTTATTCTCCATAATGCCTGAGCCTGAGGGCAGGACAAGGAGCTCATCAGAGGAAGACTCAACCTGCAGTCCATTTTACAAATCAACAAAGAACATTGCTTTTAAAGTTGACAGCCTTAATTTCTAGGGAACTTTTCCTTCATATTTAAGTGGGAGATGCTTTTGCTTCACCTTTCCCCACTTTTCCAGATCCTACTGGTCAGACTTTTTTTTCTCTTCATCAGCTTTTTTCTATTTTAACAGATTTAAAATAATAATAAGTTAATAAATTGATAATAATAAGTTAATAAATTGATTCTAAAATTTATTATGAGTACACTATAATAATAAATGAATAGTAAATAAATAAATATTAATACAGCCACGAGGAGGAAGCCACTGCTTCTTTCTTAATACTTAAATCTTTCCTCAATTCCATCCTGCCAGATATACCAGAAACCAAAGGGAGGAACTAAATGAACAATCTGCCATTGTTATATATCTTATGTCTGCTTAAAATGAATCAGAGATTTCATATTCACTTAAGTGAAGTTCAGAAAATACTTAGCTAATGTTTCTGAATGCCAGTCAAGGAATAATGGATGGAAACTGACCAAGGAGAGATTCAACCTAGAAATAAAGAGGAACTTTCTGACAGTGAGAACAATCAACTAATGGAACAGAAGTTGTGGGAGCTTCATCCCTGGAAACTTTCAAGAAGAGACTGAACTGTCATCTGTCAGAAATGGTGTAGGGTTTCCTGCTTGAGTGGGGGCATTGGATTAAATGACCTACAAGGTCCATTCCAACTCTGTTAATCTGTTATCTGTTATCCTTGTTTTTCTCCTCAGTCCCTGCCTAAGTCCAAATGTGTGGAAAGTTGTCCTCCCGGATTTGTCAAGAGGGCTCGAGAAGGAGAGCCAGTTTGCTGCTATGACTGCGTTCCTTGTCCAGAGGGGACCTTCTCCACTCAGGAAGGTGCGTGACATCGTAAGAAAGGAAGGCCTAATGGAAATGAATTTAGCCAGAAATGTTGATGAAAGTGCAGATTAAAAAAAAGATTGAAGCTCAACTATTTTCTTGTTTATTCAAAATGCACAATTTCTTAGGATATAACCCTATTTCCTTAGGTATATGTTTTATAGAACGATATACTCAATATTTTATGTGGAATTGTTAAGCAATGCATCTTGAAAAATGTTCCCTTTATCAGCTTTTGTCCCAAAAAGGTATTTCTTGAAGTGCAAAGGAAAGGATGCTAAATAAATATTGCTTTCTACTTTTCTCAGAAAAGTAGAAAGCTCCTGCCTGAGCTGCGGGGATGATGTAACCCCAGCCATGGCGGGTTGGCTGGCTAGCAGTGCTGCCTTCCCTCTGCCTCCGGCTCCTCCTCAGCCAGCTGATGCGGCGGGCGGCGCGGATTGCAGCAGGGACAGCCGCCGATTGCAGCCTGATTGTGCCAGGGGCTGCGCGAGGATGGGTGGGGGGACTTGGAGTCCTATGATCTTGGCAAGTGGGGATTCCTGCAATGGGATTTGGAGTCCTAAGACACTGGCCATTGGGGGCTACTGTGATGGGATTTGGAGTCCAATGCCCTTGGTGATTGGGGTTCCTGCAAGGAGATGCGGGAATAGGGGGGAGGAGGTCTGCACAAGCCCCCCCCCGACCCCCTTCTTTAGAAGAGCTGGAAGCATTAGGGGAGGGGGCTTTGCGCATCCCCCCTCCCCCAAAGCCCCACGCCTGCTTACAGCAGCCCCAGATCGCCAGTGGCATCGGACTCCAGCTCACATCCCTGCCCTCTGTACATGCTCAGATGCCAGGGTGATGCTTGCAAAGGAGAGATGCGAGAGGTGCTGGGATTGGTTAGAATCAGATGAAGCTTGGCTTTGGAAAGGTTGGGGGGGACAAGTGAAAGTGAAAGCCCCAGAGAGTGACGCAACGAAGAAGAGTTTTGCAGTGTTCCATGGCCTTCCCCCCTCGGGAAAGGAGGATTGGGATCACAGGCACCTGACTCTATTCGCTTACCTGTGTGTGAGGTGGGATGCCCTATGCATTTGCGTGTGTGTGTGGGAGAGAGAAAGAGAGTGAAAAAGAGAGGGAGAAATAATTATATTAATTAAGATAGATCAGTGTTTCTCCACCTTGGAGACTTGAAAGTGTGTGGGAGTTGAAGTCCACATACTTTCAAGTCTTCCAGGTGGAGAAACACTGAGATAGATGATAATGAGATGAGGGAGGGAGAGGGAGAGCGGGACGGAGGGAGAGAGAGAGAAAGAGAGAGAGATACCTTAACTAGATAGACAGATAGGCAATCAGGTAGATGGATGGATAGAGAGAAAGAGAGAGAGATAGGTAGGCAGGCAGATAGACGGACAGAGAGAGAGAACGAGAGAGAGGGAGAGAGGGAGAGGGAGAGGGATACCATAACTAGATAGATAGGCAGGCAGATAGATGGACGGAGAGAGAGAGAGGGAGAGAGGGAGAGGGATATCATAACTAGATAGACAGATAGGCAGGCAGATAGACAGACACACACACAGAGAGAGATACCATAACTAGATAGACAGATAGGTAGGCAGGCAGGTAGAGAGAGAGGGGGGTGGGAGAGAGAGACCATAACTAGATAGACAGATAGGCAGGCAGATAGACAGACAGACGGATGGATGGATAGAGAGAGAGAGAGGATATGTATAATTAAGGTGACCAGACGTCCCTCCCGAAGCTGCGGGCTGGCAGTAACCCCCGCGGCCTAGCTTTTCCCCTCCCCCCGGTCAATGGTGTCCCTCTTTACCAACTAAGAGCCGAGGTGGCACAGTGGGTAGAGTGCAGTACTGCAGGCCACTTCAGCTGACTGCTATCTGCAGTTCAGCGGTTCAAATCATACCGGCTCAGGGTTGACTCAGCCTTCCATCCTTGAAGAGCATCAAAGGAGTCTGTGTCCAACTGTCTATCCAGGAGAGGAGGGAGGATTGGGGGAGAGAGGGACGGGGGATGGGGGAAACTTGCTACCTCGTGTGCCAGGTGAGTCTGGCCAGAGCCGGATCTGGGAGCCGTAACCGAGCAGCCAAAGGGGCTGAGCAGACGGGAGCTGAACAGCCTGCAGGAGAGGAGGGGAGAGGAGAGCAGCCAGAAGCTGAAGGGGAGCCCAGGGGTCCCCAGGAGAGACGGGAGCAGAGAGCCCCGAGGCAGCAAGGCTGAGGGAGCAGGGGGGCAGAAGAGGAGGACAGGGCTGGGTGGAGGGTCTCGGGGGCAGGCAGAAGCTCCTGCTGCTCAAGGGCCTCTCAGGGGGAAGGAAGAGGAGGAGGAGGCCATGTCTAACATCTACCTGTACTTTCGATCCCTCACCCCTGCCCTCATGCATTTACCCCATACCACCCCATAGATGGCCTCTCCCACCGGTCAGACAAGCACATCCACACCGCACCAGACCCAACTCTCACCCTATAAAGAAACTGGCAAACTTCCTATTGAGCCCCTCTGGCTCTAAGCCTATGGGGAGCCCCCCAAACATTCTCCATCAAACACAGGGAACGTAACCAACCGTAACAGTCTGAGAGAGTTGGAAGGGACCTTAGAGGTCTTCTAGTCCAAGCACTGCTCAAGCAAGGCTAACAGTGTAGTCTTTAAGAGAGTTCTGGCTTCAACAAGCTAAGAGAGATCTAAGAAAATGAAATTCAAAGTAGAGAAAAGTAAAGTCTTACACTTAGGCAAGAAAAGACAAAAGTACACATATATTAAGCCTGGGTGAAACCAGGCTTAATAGCAGTAACTGTGAGAGGGATCCTGGAGTCTTAGTGTATAACCAGTTAAATATGTGTGTGGTGGCAGCCAAAAAAGCCAATACAATTCTAAGTTGCATTAACAAAGGGATACAGTCAAGATCTAGAGAGGTACTAATACCACTCTGTAAAGCCTTAATAAGACCACACCTAGAGTACTGCATCCAGTTTTGGTCACCACAATATAAAAAAGATGTTGAGACTCTAGAAAGAAAGCAGAGAAGAGCAACCAGGATGATTATGAGCTGAGGTAGCACAGTGGATAAAGGTGGATAAAACTCTGAGTAATAAAAAATAAAAATATATAAATAAGTCAACCAGCAGGATGAGTCTGTTGAATAAATAACTACATTTGGCCAATGGAGTCCCATTTTAGGTTAATCTCCCCATGTCAGTTTCTACCTTTGGGGTCTCAATGTCTCTCCAACTGGGACATCCTGAAGCCATGTTTTTTCATAGATCACATTGTTGTGTTTGGTTGAACCCCCTCTTTTCTAATCTCTCCCCCTTAGTTCTGCCTTAAAGGGGGTGTCTGTCCCTCCTGAGGAGCCCAGATGAGGGAGACCCTGTGATGCCCCCAGTGCCAGCCATCCAATCCAGCCATTTTCCAGGGATGTTGAGCAGAGCCTCCATTATGTGGTCCAGACTCCCCAAGGATGCTGGAGGTTGCCATGGTGAGCTCCAGCCAATGAGCTCAGGAGGAGTCTCTGATGTCACAAGCCAAGACTCTGATTGGTCTGAACCTGATATTTGAATAATAATCACCAACTGGCTGCCTCCCCTGGGGGCTTTGCTTATTCCTTGATGAGCCAATCCTGAAGGGGCTTCGAGCCCTGAATTGGCTTCAGCCAGAGTGGGGGAAACCCTCACTGAAGGGGGAAACCCTTGGTCGCCTGGAGAGGTTGGGGAGCCCCAGATTCTGCCCTGTCTCTGGGAGTGAAATTAAAATGTTGTTCCTTGGATCTGGAATCTGGTATTAGAAATCCAGAGAATCCAAGTTTTCCTGCACCTGCCCAGATGATGAGAAGGAAATATGCATAAAATATTAGATATTATTCATTTTAAAAAGGCCTTGTGAGAATTTGCCTGAAGAAGCAATGAATCCAATGATGCACAGTCCCTAACCAAGTATCCTACACATTGTCCTCAATTTACATCCATTCATTTAGTGACAATTCCAAGTACCACGGCCATTGAAAAAGGCTTTTTATGATGGGTCCTCATACTTATTACTAGTGCAGCACATAATTGCCATTTGGGTGCCGGGGGGGGGGGGAGCTGCAGCCGGTGCAGCTGGAGTGTGTTTGCAGTAGTGCCTCTCGGTTTTATTTTATTTTATCAATTTTTAGTACTCCTACTTGATTCTTTTTTATTCAATTAACATTTTTTGGTGGAGATAACAGCATAGAACATAATACAAACTAAACTTTTGTTGCTGCCGAAGAATTAAATAAGCATGGGAAAAAGAAAGAAACGCCATGGCACCAGCCCAGGATCTCTTCCTCCAGTGAAGACAGCAAAACAACCATGAATTGAGGAGCTCTTTGTTGGCAAGAGATCTGTAAGTAAAACTAACCCCCCCCCCCATCTCCAACAATCTGGAGAGATTAGAACAGGACCGGCAAAATGATATGGCAAATCAGCATTTACTAGACTTCTCCGATCTGGTGGAGGGGGAAAAAAATGATTGCCAGCTCTTATCACAAACAACTAGTCCAACAACCTCCTTTATTGAGTCTAAGTTAGAGACTAAAAAGGCAAAGAACAACCAGATAATTCAGAGTATGGAGAGTTTACCCTGGGAAAATTCAACCGAGTTTATGGCAAAGCAATGCCTTCTCACAGCGCAAACGGTGGTCTCAATATTTGAACAATTAATTGCCATCCAACATGATGTAGAGTCATTGAAAAAAGATTTAGCTGTTTTTCTTCAAATGCAATATCGGGCCCCAAGAACTCCCACTAAAGTGCTGGCAGAAGATTTGATTAACTCCCATTCGCAGGATAAGGAAAAGGAAAAAGAACAAAGAGCCAGAGAAACAGTTAAAGAGACAGATAAAAGGAGACAGCGCTCTCAAAAAAACAGTCCCCCTCCCCAGACAAGGCATCGAGAGGAAAAGGTATCAAAAAAGAAGAAATCAGGAAAGAATCCGTCCCTCAATTACAACAATCACATCGCTCGCTACAAACACAAAGGATAGCTTTTAGAATCCATTTGAACAGACTTAATTATGGACGTTGGAATTCCAGAAGTGCAATATTAAATTCCCTAAGCCAGCTTCTTCACTGTCACAGGGGCATGATTGATCTCCGTGCTGTGGAGTGGTTACCTGAGGCCCCAAATTGGAAGCGGGTCCTTTTGTCTTTCAAACAGCCCACCATACCTCAGATGTTATTCAAGATGAAGGCATTTTTAGCCTCCTTCCAAATCTTTCCCATCAGAGTCTTTGGTGAGGAAAGGGTTATCCCGTTAATAACTAACATGCGAGCCTCTAAGGCGAATGACATCACCTCATTTTCAACCTTGGAAAAGAAAGAATGATAGTGGGAGTCAACCAATCTTGCACAGAGAAGAGATACTTAACAGCACAGAAGCTAGCCTCATTAACGCTTTTGGTGCTCTCCCAAGGAAAGAACAAGACAATATATTATTCAAGCTAGAAAATTTAAAGAAATCCTTATTGGTCACAATGGACACAGCAGAGCCACTTATAGACCTGGTTTCCCCAATAATTGAGCCTCTCACTTCCCCCCCAGAGGGCAAGAGATTGCATGAATTCAAGATCATAGAAAATAGAAGCCAAGACCCAAAGGGGGTATTAGAGGCCCCAGAAGAGATGGAGATGTTTTCATCCCTGTGTGAAAATTCCATGACACTTTCATCACCGCCAGCTCCAAACCAAGATACTGAGAGTCGACTCACGAAAGAGCCACCATTGCAAAAAATGAAAGATGACCTAATAACGCCTTGCCCTACAACCAGAGAAGAGGCTTCGGAATGGCAAGCTCTGCTAGCTGGTGCTAAAACCTTTTACCCTGAACAAGTTTCTCAAAAGTCTACACATGACCTAGACTGGTCCTCCCTATTTTTAAAGAAGACCAATGCAGTGTGCGATGACACCTCAATCCATGGTAACAACCAGACAACTTCCCTTTGTATAAATCAAGTTTCCTGATGAGCTCCAAAAGTTGACCCACTCTCCCTTATAACCTGGAATATAGCAGGTTGGTCCATCCCATCAAAAGACCAACTCTTTTTTGACTATATATCACAATTTGACATCCTCTTCCTGCAGGAAACCTGGACCTCCACAGAGATTCAGTTAGATGGCTATTGGGTCAACTCAATTCCAGCTGTCCCAAGCAAGGTGGGGGGGGAGAGCTAAAGGGGGGTATTGTGACGTTAGTTAATACATCCTTGCATTTTAAATGTGTACCACTTCCACCTTTCCACTCATGGGTTGTAACTACATTACTCTTATTTAAACAGGTGGAGATTTTGCTATTCAATATCTATATTCCTCCACTTAATAAGGATAATGAGATTAACAAGATTTGGGACAGCATAGAAGATTTTATTCTTGGCTGTTCAGCCAAATTCCCCAAAGCTGCAATAATTTTAGGGGGGGACTTAAACGCTAGGATGGGTCCAAATGACCAAGCATTATATAAGCAGTTTAAGATTCATTATGATGAAAATGTAACAGAGGAATCTTTGCATGCCAGACAATTTAAAGACCCTAAAGCTAATCGGGCAGGCTTATGTGTAAGACAAATGACTGAACGTTTGGATCTGTGTATCCTTAACGGGTCCCCATGGGGCGATTTCCCAGCAGAATATACTTACCGGGGAGCAGGAAGAAAATCCACAGTTGACTACTGGATAATATCTTATGACCTCCTGAAGTTCTTACAGAAGATAGAGGTAGACTCGCGATTGGAAAGCGATCATAATACAATACTCCTTACTCTCACATTGCACCAGAATTCTCTAAGGGCAGGCACAGCCTACCTACCAGATTAGAAACTCAAAATACCCAGGTAAGAATTAAATGGAATGAGAAAAACGCTAAGGAAGTTACCAAATGGATGTTAGCCCCTGAAACCATAGAGTTATGTACATCTCTGTTAAGAAATAACTGTGGGGGATCCTACCTAGAGGGGTTTGAATCCTTAATTGTAAACTTGAATTCGGTTCTCAGTAACAGATCACTAGCTCACCCCAAAATGCTAGTTTCAAAAAGCAAAAAATGGTTTGATAGAGATTGCGTTCAACTAAAAAAGATATATAATGAGGAAAAGTAAAGGTGCCTCCTCTGAGGAGCACACTTATTACTTAAAGCAGTTGAAAACACAATATAAGAACCTTCTAAAAGAAAAGAAAAGTGCGGCCCTGAAGGAGTCTTGGCATAGACTAATTACGGCAGTCAGGACAAAAAATACATCCCTTTTTTGGTACATCACCAGGGGATTGGGAAAACCTCCCCTACCCCCAACAAATCAGGTTCCAATTCATGCCTGGGAAGAGTACTTTAGGGAGCTTTATACAGATCCTGACTATGTAACCAAGGAGAGCCAAGCTAGTTTGGACCACACTCCTCACTGGCCCCCTGTTACACCAGAAGAGATATCCCGGTTGATCGGAGCCCTAAAGACTAATAAGGCACTCGGAGCTGATAATGTCCTACCAGAAATAATTAAAAAGAACGCCAGTTGGTGGGCTCCACTTTTAGCATCACTGTTTACATTTATAGACAATACAGGCCATATGCCTAGAGATTGGGGAGTAGCAATTATCATACCAATTTATAAAAAAGGGAATAGAAATGACCCAGGCAACTACAGACCCATTAGTCTTCTAAGCGTTATTAGTAAACTGTATGCCAAACATTTAAATTATAAACTTCAAGATTGGCTAATTTCAGGGGGGATAATCAAAGACGAACAAGCTGGTTTTAGAGAAGGAAGATCGACGGTGGATCATATCTTGGTACTCCACCATTTAGTACAAAAATACACACATAAAAAAAATCCTCTCTTTTTGTGGCTTTCTTGGATTTTAAACAGGCCTTCGATTCAATATCCAGGATCACCCTCTGGGAGAAGTTAAAATGCACCACTATCGATAAACGCCTCCTCTTCCTCATACAAAAATTGTATGCCAATTCCACCCTGAAAGTGAGGTGCAATCCCCAAGGGAGTTTAACCGGCTCAGTAAGAGTACAAAAAGGGGTACGGCAGGGTTGCATCCTGTCCCCATCCCTCTTCAACTTCTATATTAATCCCCCGATTGACCTTTTACAGAACCCGGATTTCCATCCTCCTAACCTAGCACAACGCAAAGTGCCAATTCTTTTATATGCTGATGACGCCGCTATCATTTCACAAACCCCCATAGGACTGAAGAGAGCAATTAGGGCAACACTTGGCTATTGCAGGCAAAACAAGCTGGTCCTTAACTTCGATAAATCAAAAATTTTAGTTTTTGCTAAAAGACCACGCCAATATTCCTGGCAAATAGAAGGATATAGTTTGGAACAGGTTAAAACATTTAGATACCTTGGTGTGGTTTTCCACTCGCTAGGGACATGGAAGGCACACCTGGATCACACATTGCAAGTAGCCATTAAGTCCTCAAATGCAATCAAACATTTCTTTTATACAGGTGGAGGTCAGTTAGTACCTGCTGCCTTAAAACTTTTTGAGGTCAAAATATTGGCGCAAATTCTTTACGGGGCACAAACAGGAATCCTTGAAAAGAGAGACTTGTTAGAAACCATTCAAACAAAATTCCTGCGAGCCATCTTAGCTGCTCCCAATGGAACTCCAAATGCCCAGTTAAGAATTGAGACAGGCATGCCTCGAATTCAAGTAAGAGCCTGGAAGATGATGGTCATTTATTGGCTTAAAATGCATTTCTTTCCAGAGGGACTGTCCCCACTAGTGTTGACTGACAATTTCCCTTCCCCCTGGAAACAAGCAATTGATCACAAGCTAGGTTCTTATGGGCTTTCATCATTATTATTAATGTCCCTAGGCTTTGAGCAAGCAAAGCAAGTAGTGATCAATAGAATGAGGGACATGGAGTTCCAAGAAGAATTAAATAGGTTGCCTCTCCACAGTAGGGACAGAATAAAACAGGGTGTGTGGGAATCGGCAAGATATCTGAATGACCTGATCTCTCCAAAACAAAGAATAGCTTTCTTCAGAGCCAGATTTAACATTCTTCCCTCAGCACTCCTCCAGGGCAGGTATAAAAGAACACCTATAGCCGAACGCGTTTGTATATGTGGTAAAGGAGAAGTGGAAGATAATTCACATGTACTATTACACTGCAAGCTATACAGAGCTTGTAGGTCTGCATATGTATTCTCCCCTTATTAGAGAGATTGCCAGGGAGGGCAGACAATGTTTATCTAGGCTTTCTCCTCCAGGACACTAACCCGGCTACCACGTATGCAGTGGCAAAGTTCTGTGCTGCTGCAATGTCCATAAGAAAAAAATTGGCTACAGTATTATCTTTATTTTATCTTTATTATTAACATTTGTAGGCCGCCCTTTTCCCTGAGGGGACTCAGGGCGGCTCACATAAAATCAGGGAGGGGAAGTACAAACAGTGACATAGACACATATAATAAAAATAATAAGCAACATACATTCATCATTCGGGAGGGGCAACTATCCTTGTCCCCAGGCCTGACGGGCTAGCCAGTTCTTAAGGGCTGTGCGGAAGGCCTGGACGGTGGTGAGGGTACGAATCTCCACGGGGAGTTCGTTCCAAAGGGTCGGGGCTACTACTGAGAAGGCCCTCCTCCTTGTAGTTGCCAGCCGGCACTGGCTGGCCGATGGAATACGGAGGAGGCCCAATCTGTGAGATCTAATTGGTCGCAGGGAGGTAATTGGCAGGAGGCGGTCTCTCAAGTATCCAGATCCACTACCATGCAGGGCTTTATGAGTGACTAATAGCACCTTGAAGCGCATCCGGAGATCGACAGGTAGCCAGCGCAGCTCGCGGAGGATAGGTGTTATGTGGGTGAACCAAGGTGCACCCACAATCACTCGCGCGGCCGCGTTCTGTACTAGCTGAAGTCGCCGGATGCTCTTCAAGGGCAGCCCCATGTAGAGCACATTGCAGTATTCCAGCCTAGTATAGTATAGTACCATCTTGTACCAATTATCTGGACATACCTTTAACAATCTTTGGACCATAATGTTATTATCCACTTTTAATGTAAATACTTTTAATTATATTTTAATGTTAGTATTTTTAATATAGTGTAAAGACAAATGTATATTGCTGGTCCTTGACCGTAATAAAGATCTTACTTACTTACCATTTGGGTGCCTGGCAATCAACATGGATTTATGACATGGAAAATTGGTGGGTGAAATGGTGTTTGTATCATGACTGCAGGATTCACTCAACAACCCTAGTGATTCGCTTAACAACTGTGACAATAAACATTGTAAAATTCAGCACATCTCCCTTAATGACTGCCTAGATTAGCAATGGCATTTCTGGTCCAAATTCTGGTCGTAGGTCAAGGACTACCCATAGGATGCAGAAGCAGACTGGTTTGGAAAAGCTTAAACAGGGTTGGGAGACCACCAGGAAATGCCAGGGGTAGGTTGAGAAGAAGGCAGTGGACACCCTTCCTTGCTATGAAGAAAATTAGGTGGGGCCCCTTAGTGACTCTGTGACAATCAGTTAGTGACTCTGAGTTCTAGGGCCGCCTTAGGCATCAAAGGCAGCTGGGGACTTTGAGCCAATCACCAGGAGGCTCTGATTTCAATTCCCAGAACCCAGCTAGGACTTCAGGGCCAGACTCTATGCTGCCCCCTGCAGGCAGTGAGTTTCATCTGAACCCTGGCAAGAGGGAGGAGCTGTGACTGTGGGAGTGGCTCTCTGTGTCCAGGAGTTTCTCTCCTTTGCTCTTGGATGAGGCTGCTCTAACCCAGAAGGACCCAGGGGGAAACTTGGGGTCCTGCTGGAAGACAAGGTGGCAGTGGTGACCAGCAGGGCCTTTGCCCAAAATCCGCCCTGCCTTAACATTGACCAGAGTTAAGGCATCAGGCTAGAAAGCAGGAGATCCTGAGTTCAAGTCCTGCCTTAGCCCTGAAAGCCTGTTTGCTGACCTCGGGACAGACCCTCTCTTTCAGACAAGCCCACCTCACAGGGTGATTGTTGTAGGGAAAAGAGGAGGAAGAGGAAGATGAGTTGGACATGTTCACCTCCTTTAGTTAGTTGAAAAAATAATAACAAAAATAAAAACTGACTTTCCTGTTTCTGTTTGCATGGAATCTGTCCTGAGCTTGTGCTGATCCAGTAATTTCTCTTCTCACCAGCGAGGAAGAGTTGTTGTTTTTTTATCCTCCCTTCCATCTTCACTCGCTCCCTTTTTTCACTTCCTGTGGAGGCACCAGTGAGGACCCCAGACCCCCTCCCAGCCCTGGGACACAGGGGGTCTCTCTGTTTCTTTGGGAAAGGTTCCTTCCCCAAGCAGAGTCTACCTGAGCCCCATCATCCACTTCCCTCCCTGCCTAGGATCAGCTCAGGCAATTCCTCCAACCAGACAATAGGAAAAAGAGAGTTTGGACAGAGTCTCTGGGTCAGTCTCCGTTCTTCCACATGAAAAGGTCACCAAAGCTGCCAGAACCCCGCGCAGCTCTTTGAAGAGCCTTCGCCTGCAGTCGCTCCTTCGACCTCACGTCCGCGGAGGACCTGCCACGCTCTGCCACCAATCAACACCCCCCCTTTTCTCACTGTCCCCCCACCTTCCTGTCTAGAAAAAGAGGCTTCCTTTTATCCGCCTCATCAAACCAGCAACTCCTCCGATTAGGGCTTTGGTCTCTGAATAAGGGTGGGAGGTTCCGCCCCCCACCCATCTGCATCTGGAGGGCTGCCCTCTCTTCTATCTCCTGCAAGGCGGACGAAACCCCACCTGGTCCAGATGTTGCCCTCTGTACTTTGGGGACCGAAGGCGGGCTGAGCTTCGCCATCACCCCCTGCAACTTCCACGCACACAGAAGATCCAGGTATTTGGGGGGGGGGGCTAAGGGATCTCAGCGTAGCCGTTGACAAAGGCAGAAAGGGGGCTTTTCAGTCCTGGGAGGGGAACTGCCCCTCGGCTGCCCCTCCATGGGCTTCTGGGCATGCAGGAGGACCACCGCTTAGGAGTTCCGGATCGGACGAAGGGCAGGGAAGCGACTAGGGGGAGAGAGAGGGATGAACAAAGTCACCTTCACCTGGATGCAGATTAAAAAAGGGGGAGATTTGCACATATACGCACATGCATGCGTGCGTGCATGCGTTCCCTCCCCCTCTCCCCCCTTCAAAGAGCCCCCAACTTTGCAGCCACCGCTGAACCTGGCCTCTCCTGCCCTGGGAGTGGAGCCGGGTCCCCGGGCTCCGGCTCTCAGCTCCAGGGGCTACGCCCGCCCTCTGGCCACTCTCTTGGGCAGGGGCTCCGCAGCCTCCGGAGCTGAAGCCCCGATGTGGCCCGGGAGGGAAGAGGCACAGGGAGCCTCCGCCAGCCATCCCCGCAGCCCCCTGGGGGGAAGCCCGTCCGGTCGCTTGCTCACCCGCTGCTCTCCGACCGGCTCCCTGGCGAGGCTCCCAGCCAGCCCAGAGGAGGCTTCTGCGGGGACGAGGCAGCGGGAGAGCAGGGGGCTCAGGTAGACTGCCAGCCAGGGGTGGTCCTGCTCGATCTAGGCACGAGGAAGCAGGCAGGGCAGGGGCTAAATTTAGGGGCTAAATTTCTTCTCTTTCTTTCTCTTTGTCCCTACATTCCATACTACCAACATTCAAATATGTCAATTTACATTTAATTATCTTTTAAATGAAATCCTTCCATATGCCATACTATTAAAAATGTACCCCTTCATGTTTATTACAATTCAATTTAAATACTATACACAATGACAAATAACATAAACCTCACATACTGTATATTCTCCACATAAAAATTAATTAACCACAATTATTCATGCTAATATAATTACACACAAACGTCTTTATATCTATCTATCTATCTATCTATCTATCTATCTATCTATCTATCTATCTATCTATCTATCTATCTATCTATCTATCTATCATCTATCTATTATCTATCTATCTATCTATCTATCTATCTATCTATCTATCATCTATCTATTATCTATCTATCTATCTATCTATCTATCTATCTATCTATCCGTTCTTCCACTCTCTTATCAATTTTTGTTCTCTCCTTATCCTTTCCACTTCTTTCTGGTCAGCCTTTTAACCCAATCTCTAAACTTTTTTTCCTTTTTACTATTCATATATCTTTCCATCCAGGTCTTTTTTTAATCACTCTTTGCCATATCATTTGGCTTGCACTCATCAAAATTTTCTTTTACCTCTTTGCATTATTTTCCCCTTTTCTTTTATTATTGTGCTTTTTTTGTGGGACGCTCCCTTTCTTCTTTCTTCTCTGTGTCTGTCTGATCATTTTCATTCCATTCCTCTTTACTTCCCTTTCCTTCTTTTGTTGAGAAATGCTCCTCCCTTTCTATTTTTTCTGTGCCACTGTCAAACCCAGTGAAATTATTTATCTGTTTTTTATTTTCATTTCCTTCTATTACACTTTTGTTTCCTTTGCTTTCATTTCCTTCTTCTCCAACGTTTATTTCTGGCTTCTCCTTGATATCTGGCTTGTTATTTCTTTTTAATTTTAGTGTTTCACACATATTTTTTTATAATCTCACATTTTTCTTCAAATTCCCAACTCTCCGTACTGCCCAATTTGCAATTTTCCCCTTTAAAAATATATCCCAATTTGTTAAAATTTAAAGTGCACAATTTCTTCTTATTTTCCAATTCTAGTCCAATCCAAATGTTCCAATCCAATTCCAGCAAAAAGAAAATTCCCTGTTTCTTCCACAGCTGCAGAGGGGAAAAAAACCAAACAGCCTCGCAAAACAAACCCTCTTTAGACTTTCTCACTGTTCCAATTCACATCAAAGTCAGGTCTTTAAGTTTCACTTTCTTTATTTCTATAAAATAACACTTCCTTCCTTCCAGTAAATAGCTCCAGTCTCTCTCTCTCTCTTTCTCCTTCCTTCCTTCCTTCCTTCCTTCCTTCCTTCCTTCCTTCCTTCCTTCCTTCCTTCCAGGCATTAGGAGAAAGAATGGAGGCTGCTGCTTTCATGAGTCTTTTTCCAAGTCCTATTCATGAATCTCCATCCTGCCTGAATCAAGTGAATTCCCATGTGGACCTCAATTCTAACGATCCAGTATATTTCCAAAAAAATGATTTTAAAATCCAGAAGATACGAAAAATAACAAAAGAGAAACAAAACCTTTTCTTAGGTTTTTCTTTTCTCATTTTCCACCTCCAGTTAGTTAAAGGAAACAAGTTAGGACAAACAAATCTCCTTGGTCTTAGGTATTTTAGCCATCATTTTTTTTCCTGTTCTTTCCACGAAGTTCCCAATTATCAATTAATCGCTATTTTCTGCTCAAAAAAGTCTTTCCAAATTTCAAATTCAGAGGGTTTTTTAAAATAATTTTTTATTAAACAAACAACACACACACACACACACACACACACAAACCATCATCACATACAGCATGTCGTTTGGTTGCAAGTGTTTTTGCATCCATATTCTTGAATAGTATTTACCATCACAGATTTTTCATCTAGTATAACTAAATACCTCACTTTCATTGTACAATATATGTTCAATTGCGATTAGTATTATTTTTTTCCAATAAACCTAATTCCCTTACATTCTTGATTGTTTATTTGATAACAGTATACCTTTATATAATCACAAATCCCAATATGAAAAAAAATTACCAACCATTTATATTTGTATATCACTGTTTTCAATTATGCATAATTCCACCAATCAACTATAGAGTATGCTTATGTTCATTATTGTCTTGTACATCATACATTCAAACAGAAATATTATTCCTTCATTTTTCAACAAAATATTCTAAATAGTCGCTACATATATATATATACCAATTTTAATTACTTCCTTATTAAAATTATTTATCAACAACAAGATATCTTTGTAATATATTCTTAGAGTTAGACATTATATCACCGATCCTCTATCAAGTATACATAAAATCATTGTTATCCTTATCCATTTTAAAACAAAAAGTTCTAAAGTATTCAATTCATATATATATCAGTTTTACATTGTATCATTGTTAATCTATTTCACAGCATAATTGTGTTATCATTTAACTCTTTCAGTTAAAACATGAGTAAAACATTTTTCATTTCCAAGTTTTTCCCCCAACCACTGATAAAACAGATCCCATATCTTATAAAATTGCTCATCTTCTTGTTCTCTAATTTCAAATGTCAATTTAATCATTTCAGCACACTCCATTATTTTTCGAATAACTTCTTCCTGTTTTGGTATTGTTTCGTTTTTTTCCAGTTTTTTGCAAATACGATTCTGGCTGCTGTTAACACGTTTACAATCAAATATTTTAAGTCTTTGTTATAGATTTCTGGTATAATTCCCAATAAAAAGACCTCTGGTCTAAAGTCTATGTGTGTATCATTTTCTCCAACCACATGTGAATTTTAGTCCAGTATCTTTTGGCTTCAATACAAGTCCACTACATGTGGTAATATGAGCCCGGTCTCTGATGACTTTTCCAGCACTTTTCCGATTTATTCTTGGACATTCTTGCAATTCTCATTGTGGGTAGATGCCACCTGTAAACCATCTTATACAAATGTTCTCTGTATGAAGTTGATATTGTCATTTTATAATTTTGAGACCACAATTTCTGCCATTTCTCTAAATCAATCTCATGCCCAAAGTTTTTTCCCCAAGCTATCATGGTTTCTTTAACTTGTTCCTCTTGTAATTTAACCTCTAATAAATATCCATAGAGTTTTTTAATTACTTTTTCATCAGTACCTGTTAAAATTTTATTTAACTCAGTCATTTTGTTGTAAAGACCTTTTGATTTTCTATCTTCATTATATCTAGATTGTATCTTTACATATGAATACCAATTCATTTCTATTCCTTCTTGTTTCAACTCTTGGATAGGTTTAAGTTCACCCTCTGTATTCAGTATTTCAGCATATTTAACTGTTTGTTCCTTTTTATATATTAAGAGATGAGCAAGGACAAATTCAATGCTGAGAAAAAGAAAATTATACAAGACTACTATGCTAAGATGTATGAACAAGAGAAAATAGAAGAGGGAGGAGTCAAAAAGTATTTATAGGACGCTAATCTTCCCCAGATATAAGATGAAACTAGAACAATGTTAAAAAGTAAAATAACAATGATGGAGCTAACGGAAGCACTTAAAAAACAAAATAATGGAAAGGCCCCAGGTCCAGATGGATTACCAGTGGAATTCTACAAAACATTTGAAGAAACCTTGTCTCTCCCACTCTTAGAAGTTATGAATGAAGTGATAGCTGAGAGTAGAATACCTAAATCATGGTCAGAAGCATACATTGCATTGCTACCTAAAGAGGAGATTGATTTGACACAAACCAATTATAGACCAATCTCTTTATTAAATTCAGATGATAAACTATTTGCATCTATATTAGCAGAGAGACTCAAAAAGTACTTAAATAACTTTATCCACTCTGATCAAAATGGTTTTTTACCAAAGAGACAAATTAAAGACAATATGAGAATGATTTTGAATACTTTGGAATACTATGAGGCCCATCCCGAAAAACAAATGGCCTTGATGTTTCTTGATGCACAGAAGGCTTTTGACAATGTGAATTGGCAATTTATGTTTTTACAATTGGAACAGATGAATTTTGGTAACTCCCAATTCTGAAGTTCGAGAAAGCCCAATTCTGGGCTCTGCAGAGTTTCTGCAATTGGCTTGGCTGAGAGAGGGAACCAGCGGGGAATTCCACTGCCTGAGCCAAAGTGGTCCATGGGATCTTGAGATAGGTCGTTTTCTCAGGGAGGGGAACCCGCAGGAGGGGAGGCCAGTGTGGAGCCAGGCCAAGGCAATTCTGGTGGTTCTCATAACTGCTCATACAATTAACAACCGGTTTTAGGAAACCCGTGGGAACTGGCTGAATCCCACCCCTACCTGGTTCCATGTTGGGCCAAGTGATATGTCCCGCCTCCCTGCTTGTGGGAAGACCAGAGGCATCTGGGGGGTCAGCATGAATTTTAAACTGACCTTGGTCAGATCCATCAAACCTTTTCTACCTGCTTAAAATGGAATTTGCAAAAGGATCCGAGTGGCAATCAGAAGCCATTCTGAAACCTCAGGCTGACTCCTGATCCACCCACAATCTCTGTGGTTGGAAAGAGGAAGACTTTCCATGGGTGCCTCTTGCTAGAAACCCGGATATCCCCCACCCCTTACTCCCCTCCCCTCCTTTCTTCGACCTGGATGAATAGGCAGCATTGAATGCTCTCATGCCACAATCCAGAGCATTTGAGGCTGCCTCTACACAGGATCTCTTCAACCTCCTCCCGGAGAGGGTCTCAAGGGCTTTTTCCCCTGGGCCTCTTCTCCAGCCCTTCATCTCCATGAGAAGCCTTGAAATGGCAGAATGACCTGGAATGCAGGGATTGACTTGCTCTCCATCACTATTATGTCCTTCTTTGATTTCCTGATAAAACCCCTTTCACAGAAAGCATCGACTGGAACAGCTCTCTGGGGTTTCACTTTGGAAGCCCACTTGGAATAGAAGCAGGGAAAGGCTTTATGGACAAATGATAGTGGAAAATTAAAGGGACAGATTAGATGTTGCTATTCTCATTCTCTGGATGAGGAAGGAAAAAAGTGGGAATTTCTAAAGGGTGGATACTTAAATAATAACAAACCCAAAGTGAAACCCCAGAGAGCTGTTCCAGTCAATGTTTTCTGTGAAAGGGGTTTTATCAGGAAATCAAGAAAGAAGGACATAATAGTGATGGAGAGCAAGTCAATCCCTGCATTCCAGGTCATTCTGCCATTCCAAGGCTTCTCATGGAGATGACCCAACAACACAATTGGAGCTGGGCTCCTATAGCTTCCATCTTACCTCTTTATCTTACTCTCTCACACACATACACCCATTTTTAGCTGCTGTCAGTAGGAACAAGTGCCTCAATTATTTTTCAAAAGGTATCAGGTTCATTGGTAGTTGCTGAACATTACATTCCTCTGAATGACTTTCATAGGGTTCTCTTTAGACTTAGAATAAAATAGATTTATTGGGATGAATAGGGAGATTCAAGAAGTACAGCCATTCAATCATTTCCCATTCTGAAGCAAGTAGATTTGCTTTTCTTTGGCTTCTGCCTACTTTCTAATTATAAAGAACATCTTTCAAATAAAATAAACTTTAACAATTATTCCAATATCATAATGGTGTCATATCTCATTCTTTAAAATTTATTCTGGCCATAAGCCATAAGCCTTTGTGTTCAGGTGTGGCCTCAGAAGGATAATATAGCTGATGGAGCAGATGATAACTTGGACAGTAGAAGAAGAAAGGATGAGGGAGTTGGCCAAGCTCTTCCCCAACCATCTGTTCATCTGGTCTCATCGTTTTGTGGCTGCTTTCTTTTTAGAGTCTAAACATCTTTTTTATAGTGTAGTGACCAAAACTGTATGCAGTACTGTAGGTGAGGTCTTACTAGGGCTTTATAGAGTGGTATATAGTACTTTTCTTGATCTTGATTGTATCCCTCTGTTAATGCAATTTAAGATTGCATTGGCTTTTTTTTGGTTGCTGCCGCACACTGTTGGCTTATATTTAATTGGTTGTCCACTAAGACTTCAGGATCCCTCTCACAGTTACTGTTATTAAGCCTGGTTTCACCCAGTCTATATGTGTAGCTTTGGCTTTTCTTGCCTAAGTTTAATACTTTACTTTTCTCTACTTTGAATTTCATTCTGTTAGATCTCTCTTAGCTTGTTGAAGTCAGAACTCTCTTAAAGACTCCACTGTTAGCCTCCTTGACCAGAGCTTGGACTAGAAGACCTCCAAGGTCCCTTCCAACTCTCTTAGACTGTTACGGTTGGTGAAATTCCTTGTGCTTGATGAAGAATGTTTGGGGGGCTCCCCATAGACTTAGAGCCAGAGGAGCTGAATGGGAAGTTTGCCAGTTTCTTTATGGGGTGAGGGTCAGGTCTTGGGTGGTGTGAATGTGCTTGTCTGACTGGTCGGAAAGGCCATCTATGGGGTGGTATGGGGTGTATGCATTGGGGGGGGGAGCGAAAGTACAGTTGATGTTAGGCATGGCCTCCTCCTTCTCTTGCTTCCCCCTGAGAGGCTCTGTAGCAGCAGGAGCTTCTGCCTGCCCCTGAGACCCTCCACCCAGCCCTCCTGTCCTCCCGTTCTGCCCCCCTGCTCCCTCAGCCTTGCTGCCTCGGGGTCTTTGCCCCCTCCCCCCGAGGCCTCTCCTGGGCTCCCCTTCAGCTTCTGGCTGCTCTCCTCTCCCCTCATCTCTTGAGGGCTGTTTGGCCCCCGACTACTCAGTCCATTTGGCTGCTCGGTTCCGGCTCCCAGATCCGGCTCTGGCCAGACTCACCTGGCACACGAGGTAGCAAGTCAGTCTCCCACCTCCCTCCCTCCCTCTCTCCCCCAATCCTCCCTCCTCTCCTGGATAGACAGTTGGACACAGACTCTTTCAATGCTCTTTCTATGGAGATATTGGAAAGAAACCTATCCTCCCAATAACCGATAGGCATCCTGGCCATTCCGACATTGCTTAGCTCCAGTGGCTGCTATTATAGTATCATTAGGTCATGTGCAACTGACAGATTAGATGCCCAATTGTGATTTATATATATATTTCATCTGTGATTTATCTCATTCTAGAATTTTTAACTTGACATTCTTTGAGTGTTTATATTTATTCTGGTCTTTGATTGTAATAAACTTGATTTACAAAGAAGGGAACCTAAAAAGAGATATGATAGACTTGACTGTTCCCCTTGTAGTGAATTCTTTCCTCAGATAAAACAACAATTCATGTGTCTTCAAGGAATTCACCATCACACTGAAGTTACAATTATCACATTTTAAACAATAGGACAGAACCAACCATTAATTACTTGGCAGGAGCCTTCCACCTGTTGATTCATGGCTGGTAAGACTGTACCAGTTGGACTTCCTGGGAGGAGCTTACTGGTGGGGGCAGCAAAAAATCAGCTGCCTCCGAATTCCTGGCTACGTACCTGTTTAGAGGATCTTCCATCTGACGTCTTATCAGGTTTTCTTATCCTTCAGGCAAGAAGGAAAGCAGAAACTGTTTTGCTGGCAAATGCTCTTCGATTTTTGCAGCTTTTGTGCTTGCAAGGAAAGGGGGGCTAGCCCAAGGCAGAACGGCTGTCCGTGCTGGGAACTTCAAACTGCCTTGTGCAGGACAAAGTAGGTCTCTCCCACTCTGCTCTAAGTTTTGTTTGATTTATTCTTATCATGAGCTGAATCCGTTTACTGTGGACAATAATTGCTTATCAACATTTTAGCTTCTTTTCTTTTTCTCCTCCGAAAAATTATTTACTCAGAGGCTTCTAAAATGGCGCCGAGCAGGCTGGTTTCTCCGGTAATAACGAACACTTTTTGCTAAATCCTCACAAAAATTCAAAACAAAAGAGATTGCTTATCATTGTTTTGGTTTCACAATAGAAGAATTTTACTCCTTCATTAATCTTGCTTATTTGGAAGTTAAATGGTGATGAATCTGCTGAATGGTCTTGTTACAATGTTTACTCACTGAAAGTTTTGCCAAGCCTTAAACTTCAAAATAAAAGCCTCTTTACTTAAAGCTGCATATTCAGGCAATAGAGTTTCATTAACTGCAGGCAGATAAATTTTGAAATGGCTTCAAAACCAAATATTAACTTGAAGTCGTCACCCTCTACTTCCAGGGGCACATCTTCAGTGCCTGGCACAAAGCTGCAGCCTCCGCTTCCTACACCCCCTGCTGGGGATGTGTTAACGAAAGAATTTTTCCTGAGTAATCTAAGTGAGGCTCTTAATGCACAGACAATTAAAATGGAAGATAAGTTTAGAGATAATAGAGAGGTGGTAAAGCAGGAGAGAAAAGAGGAAATAAAAGAAATGAAAGAAGAAATTAAAAGTGAAATAAAAGGACTTAAACAGGAGTTGTATGAGAAATTTGATGCTAAGGTTGATAAAATTAGAGACGACATGCTGAGTCTTGTAACTGTATTAACAGAACATATTTCTGGAGTGGAAGATACTCTAGAGGTTCTTAATGATGCCAATGCTAACTTGACAGTGAAAACAGAGGTGGTGGAACAAAAAGTGGAAAATGCTGAAAAAGAAATTATTATGATACAGTACCGACAAATGGAGTTCGCATTAAGAGTAAGGGGGCTGCGTGAGGAGAAACAGGAGAACCTGAAACAGATCCTATCGGAAGCTTTTGACCGCCTGATGGGAAGACCAGGGACCAATCAAGACTGGCAAATTGACAAAGCTTACCGCGTTAACTCCTGGCTGGCAAAGCAGAAGCAGCTTCCTCGAGACATCGTTATATACTTTACTACAAGAGAGTTTAGAAATATGGTACTGCAAGCATCTTATAACACTAAGCTTCAAATTGGCGGCCAAGACCTGGTTGTTTTGAAAGAGATACCACCTCAAATGTTAAGAGCCAGGAGAGACTACGCTTTTTTGGTCGAAGAACTCAGAAATCGTCAGATACAGTATAGATGGGATGCACCATTTGGCATCATATTTACATTTGATAAGCAAAGGTACCGCCTCAACTCTGTATGGAAAGCCCGAGATTTTTATTATAATATATTGAAGGCCGGACACCCTGCACCATCTGGATCTAGAGAAAGACCACAAGAAGGACAGGATAGACAGCAAACTACACAACCACCAGATAAGATGGAGCATCTCTCTTCTTTAGAAGTGCAAGGTGCTATGGAACCAAGACCTAGCCGCATGACTACTAGACGTATGGAGAAACAAGCTAAAAAGCAACAGCATCAACAATCATCGGCCATCGATCAAGGATCTACAACAACAAATCTGGAAGCAATGGGAGGAGCTAGACCTAAGGTTAAACAGGCCGTGCAGGAAGCTCTAAAAATGCTTCAACCAACCAAAGATGACAACTAAGATTTTAACATGGAATGTCAACGGACTGAACTCTCCACAGAAGAGGAAGAAAATATTTCATTATCTCAAACAGTTTAAGAACGATGTAATTTGTTTGCAAGAAACTCATATCAAGTCAACTGATCAAAAATATTTGATCAACTCAAAACTTGGTCAACATTTTGCAGCTTCTGCTATGGAAAAGAAGAATGGTATAGTTGTATACTTAAGAAAAGATATGAAAGCTGAATTAATAGAAGCAGATCCCTTCGGAAGATATATTGCTTTAGACTTAATCTTAGAAGGGAAAAAGACATTACTTTTGGGAATTTATGCTCCCAATCAACAGCAAGATAGATTCTATAGAAATCTTCATGCTAAATTAGTACAGTGGGACTATAGTTCCTGTATACTATTGGGTGACTGGAATGGAGTGATAGACACTAAGAGAGATAAGAAGATTTCCCGCCTAAATACCAAGATGCGAGCAAAGTTACCCAAATCTTTCTTTGACATTATGGATGATTTTGAATTGAGAGATATTTGGCGAGAAAGAAATGCAGAGGAATGTGACTTCACCTTCTTCTCGGACAGGCATCAATCCCTCTCAAGGATTGATTTTATTCTAACCACTAATGATTTGCTTTCTAGGGTCAAGAAAACAAAGATTGCAGCTAGGGTCCTTTCGGACCACAACCCAGTTTGGATGGAGTTGGGAAGGGCAGTGCAGGCAAGGAGGTCTTGGAGATTGAATGAAAACTTATTTAGATATGAAAAGTATATTAATGATTGTAAAAAATTACTATCTGAATATTTTGTTTTGAATATGAATAAGGGTACATCTATGGAATTTGTATGGGACGCAAGCAAAGCGTACATGAGAGGAGTTTTGATGAATATAAATAAAACACATAGAAATAAGCAAGGGTTAAAACGAACAGAACTGGAAGAGGAAATTAAGAGAAAAGAGCTGGAGTTAACAATGAACCCAGACGATACAAAGGTTAAGGAAGCTATTAACATATTAAAATCTCAATTTGACATGTTGATCTCTGACCAGGTGGCTACTAATCTATTATATGCAAAACACAATACTTTTTGTAATGCAAACAAACCTGGCAGATGGTTAGCTTATCAGATTAGGAAAAAAAGGAAAACTCGAAATATATCTAAACTGATTTACAGAGGGAAGGAGGTGTTTCAACAGGAAGAGATTCAAAAGGCTTTCGGGGAATTTTTTACAGAACTGTATAAAGGGGATAAAATTAATGGTTTAGACATAGACAAATATTTAGACAAAGAGAAAATACCTTCAGTTAGAGAAGAACACAGGCAAAAATTGAATCAACCAATAACCTCGGGGGAAATCCTGCAGGTAATTAAGCAATTAAAGTCAGGGAAAGCACCAGGTACAGATGGCTTGACAGCGGTTTACTATAAAAACTTACAGTCAGAAATGGTAGAACCTCTTAGAGAATTATTTAATATGATTCAAACGGAAGGTAAAGTCCCTCCATCTTGGAAGACAGCGTTTATATCTTTGATACCCAAAGAAGATCAAGATACTACTCAACCCAAAAATTATAGACCTATTTCATTACTGAATGTAGATTATAAAATTTTCACTAAAATATTAGCAAATAGGTTAATGTTGGTCACTCAACAATTGATACATACGGACCAAACAGGTTTTATACAAGGGAGACAGATGAAAAGTAATGTTAGATTAATTATTAATGCATTAGAATATTTGGGAAAGAACAACCAGATCCCTGCTGCGTTTATATTTTTGGATGCTG
Source organism: Thamnophis elegans (assembly GCF_009769535.1). Lineage (NCBI taxonomy): Eukaryota > Metazoa > Chordata > Lepidosauria > Squamata > Natricidae > Thamnophis > Thamnophis elegans. The sequence goes on from NC_045555.1 coordinate 33,332,524, forward strand.
AGAAGGCCTTTGATCGAGTTAACTGGCAATTTCTGTTGAAGATATTGCAAAAAATGCAGATAGGAGATAATTTTTTACAGTCAATTAAAGCAATATACCAACAGCAAACAGCACAAATCATAGTCAATGGAAGTTTAACAGACTCTTTTCAAATTGGAAAAGGTACAAGACAGGGCTGTCCTTTGTCCCCATTATTGTTTATTATAACTTTGGAAGTATTGTTGAATAAAATACGGGGCTTGGATGGTTTAAAAGGGATCAAGATTAGGCAGCAAGAATATAGAGTCCGCGCTTTTGCGGATGATTTGGTCATAATATTGGAACAACCGCAGGAATCCAGTATGGTTTTAATGAATATGATTAATCAATATGGTCAAGTGTCGGGCTTTAAAATAAACTTAGGAAAAACCAAAATATTAGCTATAAATATGAATATTAAACAAAAGGAAGAATTAGGATTGATGCTAGGATGTGAGGTAGTTAAAAAAGTCAAATATCTTGGAGTTAACATTTTAACTTCAAATGGGAAATTATATAAGCATAATTATGAACCACTTTGGCATAGCATACAGACAGAGATGAAAAAATGGGAGAAATTGCACTTATCTTTGCTGGGTAGGATAGCGGCAGTGAAAATGAACATTTTACCAAAATTTTTATTTCTCTTCCAAATGTTACCTATACTTAAAAAAGATGCGAACCTTTTAGAATGGCAGAAGGGTATCAACAAATTTGTGTGGGCAGGAAAGAAGCCGAGGGTAAAGATGAAAATAATGCAAGATGTACGTGAGAGAGGAGGATTGAAACTACCTAATTTAAAACTATATTATGATGCAGTGGCATTATCTGTAATTAGTGATTGGATTCACTTAACCAATGATAGAATATTGAACATTGAGGGACACGATCTGGTATTTGGTTGGCATGCTTACCTGTTATTCAACAAAAAATTGGATAAGAACTTTAAAAGTCATATTTTAAGAAATGCTTTATTGCGGGTCTGGAAGAAATACCAATATAAATTAAATGACAAGTTACCCATGTGGGCAATTCCTAGACACGCAATTGAAAATATGAATACAGCACAAAAACAGGACAGAATTACCTACAGACAGCTTCTTACCTCGGAAAGGGGGGTATTACAATTAAAATCCTTAGAGGTATTAAAAGAGGAGAAGGTAGTTCAAACATGGTTCCAGTATGGGCAATTACAGGCTAGGTGGAAAATAGATCAAAAACTGGTTTTATTCAAGTTGAGGATAATCTGTTTAAACAAATAAGAGATCAAAGCTTAATGCATATAAAGAGGATATATAATGTATTAATACAGATGGATTCGGAAACAGAATTAGTTAAAGATTGTATGATAAAATGGGCTCAAAATATTGAGGAACCAATAATGTTGGATACATGGGAAAGAATCTGGGTAAGAAATGTGAAATTTACACAAGCTCAAAATCTGAGAGAAAACTTTTACAAGATGTTCTATAGATGGCATTTAGATCCTAAAAAGTTGGCTTCTATGTATCCGAATGTACAGCCTAAATGTTGGAGGTGTGGTTCTCTCGATGCTACATATTATCATATATGGTGGACCTGCCAAAAGGTTAAGGCATTTTGGATAAAAATATGGTGGGTCATGCAAAATGTTTTTAAAAGAAGGATAAAGTTTAGTCCTCAGTTATTTTTACTAGGTATATGTACTGACTTTACAGTGGTAGAGACCAATTTGACTCTGCACCTGATAACTGCAGCAAGACTGTTGGTGGCGCAATATTGGAAGAAGGAAGACTTGCCTACAATCCAAGAATGGACATTGAAAGTAACAAACTTAGCTGAAATGGCTAAAATATCGGCATATCTCAAAGATCATTCAAATGAGAGATATAAACGAGACTGGAAAAAATGGATTGACTATATACAAAATAAATACGGGACTAAGAAATTCCAGTTAGCCTATGCTTAAGATCAGAAATGATTTAAACTGTTAAAAGTCAGTTCAGTAAGAAGAAGCTAAGGTCAATCTAGAATGTCATTAATTTCTTTATTTCTTTTTTCTCAATAGATTTTAGACTGTGTTAGTTAAAAATCCATACCGTGTACGGGTTCTGGGAAGTCGGGGGGGGGGGAAGGAGGAGGGGGGGTGGGGGGGTGGAGGGAGGGAGGGGTACACACATCAAAAAAAAATTGTACTTCAATGTCTTAATGATTGACAAATGATGACATATTTGTGTTTTTTTTAAAGAAAAATAAAAAAGTTCTGTTTAAAAAAAAAAAAAGGCTATGCATGAAATTTTTTTGACAAAAAACGGGCTTGTTTTTGTGAAAAATGGACACTTTTTGCTCATTTTGCCCCCCCCCACCAAGAGCACTCTGCAAGCCCTCCCAAGGCTATTCATGACTTTTAAAAAAAGGGGGGGGGCGTTTTCACAAAAACTGGCTGTTTTGGGGATGTTTGCAGAGTGTAAAAACTTTTTTTTCCATTTTGGAAAGCTCTTTAACTGGTTGATGAGAATTACATTGATCAAGTGCTGTGCCAGCAGAAACAAAGTCTTAGGTGCTGCAGATTGTCAGCGATTTCCTTCTCCAACACATGGATAAATACACTTGGAAACATCTACCTAACCTACTCTTTCATTCTCCCTCCCTCCCTGTTGTATTTCTCTCTCTATTTCTTTTTATTTATCTCTCTCTATCCCTCTACATACCTATCCCCCCCTCTCTCTATCCCTACCTACCTACTGTATTTCTCTCTCTCTCTCTTTCTCTCTCTCTATCCCTTTATCTACCTCCCTCCCTCCCTCCCGAACTACTCTCTCTCTCTCCTCCCTACCTACTGTATTTCTCTCTCTTTCTCTCCCTCTATCTACCTACCTACTTTTTTAAAAAAAATTACCTCTTCAAAACCTTGGTGCGTCTTATACTCCGGTGAATCTTATACTCCAAAAAATATGGTGCATGATGTGGCATGACAACCTTTATAAATTAGGAGGGGACCCTGAGACCATCTAGCCCAACCCCTCCTTTCTGCAGGAATCCCAGCTCAAGCTTCTCTGACTGATGGCTGCTCAGTCTTTGCTCTCAGACGATCCATGAAGAGGAGACTGAACTTCTCTGCTTTACTGGCGCAGCTCTAAAACAGCTCATCCTTTTATCATATTTTTTCTCTCATTCAGTTAAAATCTCCTCTCTTGTAACTGAATTCACTTTTTCCATGTCTGACACTCTGAAGTAAGAGTGAGCGGATCTTACACTCATGTGTAACAGGAGTCAGGTATTGGAAGAGGTTGTATCCAGTGGTGGGATTCAAATCTTTTTACTACTGGTTCTGTGGGCATGGCTTGGTGGTCTTGTGACTGGGTGGGTGTAGCCAACTTGACATCACTCACATCAAGGGGTACCTTGCAAGGCCTCTCCTTGCCTCAACAAGATACAATTTCCCTGTCTATTTATTTACTACTAATGAACATCCAAAATAGACAATTTAATCCTATGTATATATTCCATATGTGTACATCCATATTACAACATATAGTGTATGTATAGGCACACAAAAAGATACATTATCTACTTTATACACTGTATGTGTATGTACACACACACACACACACACACAAACAGCTCTTCTAAAACTATACACATTCAACCTCACTTATTGCGTTTGGAAAAACACACCCAGAGTCCACTTTCTGGCACACATTTAACTATCATTTCTGCACATTAGAACATTACACAGGCCTTCAGATGTTCTTCCCTAGCCTGCACATGACTGTCAGAGCCAGGAGATGTCATGGATTGAGTAAAATGTGGCAAAGCTCACTTAACAACGCTCTTGCTTAGCAACCAAAATGTTGGGCTCAATTGTCATAAGTCAAGGACTGTCTCTGCCTTCCTCTGCATGGCAGCCTTGTCCTAGTAAACTCCTTCCCTTTTCCTCTCTGTTAGAGGCACCAAAATAATCCAGAGGATATAAGGTCTCCAGCTGGAGCAGGGGGTTGGACTAGATGGCTTCCAAGGTCCCTTCTGACCCTACTAGAGCAGGGGTTGGACTAGAAAATGACCTCCAAGATCCCTTCTAGCCCTTTCAAACATTGTTGTGCTGTTTGAAAGAGTCTTCTGAAGCCATGGTTTGTGTCCTTCCTTCCTCTTATTTTCCCTCTTTCCCTCCCTCCCTCCATTTATCTATTGACCCATCCATCCAACTATATCTCATTCACTTCCTCCTCCCTCCCTCTCGTTCTTTCTTTCCCTTCCTTCTAACACCCCCTTTTCTTTCTCTCTCCATTTCTTTCTTTTCCCTTTCTTTCTTTTTCCAATTCTTTCTTCTTTCTCTCTCTTTCTGCCCCTTCCTTTCCTCCTTCCATAGCTAGGAGCTCCAGCTGAAACAAAAACTCCTTTGGATGAAACCACCCATTTTACACACACACACACACAAAAGAGACACTCTTCCAACCAGTTCTGTGGCTCCCCTCATTGTTGGACTTTAGTGGTGGGCCGGTGGCCGAAGTCCTTTCCAAGCGCCTAGCAGCATTGCTCGCATCCCAGGAAAGCCCGGCTGATTAACTTACTGGGATGCGCTTCGATTGGTGCCTCTTCTGAGCAGGCAAGCTTCTCTTTCCGGAGCAGGCAGAGAAGGGGGACTTGCTGGGATAAGGGTGTGTGTGTGTGTGTGTGTGAGAAAGAGAGAGAGAGAGAGTAAGAGCGAGAGGGGGGGGGAATAAAAAGAAAAAGAGAGTGAGTGTGAGGAATCAGAAGCTTTTCAACCTTGTGGGCTGCCTGGGAGGAGGAGGAAACGGGGTGAGGGCCTCTCCCCATTTCCTCTTGATCTCCCTCCTTCCCCAAGTTTTTCTTTCCTCCCATCCATTCTCTCCCCCACTCCTGAGAGGGAGGCGGCAGTTTTCTGGGCTCTGGAAGGGGCAGTGGGGGGAGGGGTTGGGTTCCCCAGAACTTCTTTGGGAGAAGCGTCATTCTGAACTCCACGTTGGGTGGGGGGCGTGTACGTGGGGTGTCCACTGAGGGGATTTTAGCTGGAGGCGCCTCAGGCCAGGGGGGAAATTGGAGTGGCTCGAGTGAGCCAAGAAGGACGATTGAAATGTTTTGGCTGAGCTGGTCAATCCCCCCCCCCCCCGGTTGGACCTGGCCGAACTTTCCTCCCTCCGGTCAACGCAGGACTGCTGCAGCCTCTCCCCCAACATGCTGCCTAGTATGGACCCAGCCTGCTCTTCCATGCAGTATTTAGGTGGGTGGGGGAGTTCCTCTGTTTGGGGGTAGAATTTGGTTGCAGAAACGCAAAGGGGTGGGCAGCCTTGGAGGGCCTGTTCACCCCTCCCCTTTTCCTCTCAGCCCTGCAAAACCAGAAATCTCCCCCCCCCCCATCCAAGCAGCAACTGAGGCTGTGCAGGGGGGAGGAGGGGGGGCAGGAGAAGAAGATCTGAAAGATCCCAATTCTGCTGCAAGAGGAGTTTCTGCAATGGGGAGGGGGAGGGGGAGCCCCAGCTTCCAAAGGCCTTTTAGCCATAATTGCCATCAGAGCAGATGTTGGGAAGGGGGTCAAGGAGGAAAGGGGTCCCCTGACTCTTCCTCAGACCCCAAGGAAGGAAGGAAGGAAGGAAGGAAGGAAGGAAGGAAGGAAGGAAGGAAGGAAGGAAGGAAGGAAAGGAAGGAAAGGAAGGGGGAGGGAAAGGAAAGGAAATGGAAAAGAAGGAAAGGATGAAAAACAGAGGGAATGGGAAGGGAAGGAAAAAGGAAAAGAGAAAGGAAAGAGGGAAAAGGTGAAGAATGGCCGCTGCTGGAGTGGTCGGGGGCAGCCTGAGGTGGGCATTCGGGAGCAGACCAAGACGAGCAGGAGGCCATGGCAAACAGGCTGGGCTGCGTGGCCACGTGGTCGAGGCAAGGGAGCCAAACAGCAGCTGCAGCAATGACTCTAAGGCCCCAGCCAAGGCCTGTGAGGCAAGTAGTGGTGGGGAGAGACGTGGCCAGGCAGAATTTTTACTATTGGTTCACTCGAACCTGGCCAGACCGTCTGAATCCCACCACTGGCTGTATCCTCCATTCTCCAACCAAGAGATTGTTTCAATTGGAAAGGGGGCTCCCAGACTCCTCTTGATCTTCAGCTCTTCTCCTTGCTGTCTTTCCTCAAGGCTAAGAGTAGCTCCTTTCAACTCTTCCTTGGCTTCATTCTCCTTCCCTGAAGTTCACATAAATTTTGTGCAAATTCTCCTCCACGTGTGATGCCTGCAAGAGGACCTGGTCCTTGAGTTGGGGTCTCCCCAAACCAGAACGTTCACTTCCTCAGATTCTTATGACTGCATTTGCCTTCTTTCCATGGACATCACCCTGCTGATTCAGATTCTGTTTCCAGTTAACTACGATTTTGAGATCATTTTCACAAACATACATATCAAATTTGGTATCCATGTTTCTTCCAGTCCATCATTAATGTTCTTATATGAGACTATATTGTTAGTGAAGTCCGAGTAGATAAAAACCAGATACTTTTCTGCTGCTTTTTACTTATGAACCCTTCTCTGTATGCTAATCATAAATATTGTTTCTGGAAACTTAATATTCCTCTTATAAAATTTTATTTTATTCAAAAAGGTAAAATAAAAGTTTTGGAAATAAAACTATTACAAAGACAAACAAAACTAGATAAAACATTAAAAACCGACAAAGACATGCATATTGTCTCCCCAATTGAATACAATACAGCAATAATAGTTTCTCCCACTTGCAAAATACGCCCACAATTATAAACTATATATCTACTATATAGCTATTTATTTGAGTTCTAGATAAACATTTAGTTCAGATTTAATAGTGTTTCAGAGATGTGGCTGTCAGCTATTTGTGTATGTATGTTATTATTATGGAAGGTTAGATGAGATTTCACCAACATTATTCACCCCTGATTAATGCATTCATTCTAATAATTGAGTCTGACTCTGAATTACAAATCTATGTCTGAAGAATCTGGGTTAAGTTTTGGATTGGAAATTTGGGGAACATGAAAGTTTATGCATAATTTTTGTAATTTTTTCATTGGGTCTTAATAATGATTTTATTCATTTGGGATTTTTTTCATAGGCTTAACACAGCTCTAATTTTGTCATTAGGAGCAATGTAACATTGGCCACTAATGTATTGTATACAGGTTGCCTTAGAAGGTAATACCTTTTGTATAGTAGGAACTTAAGATAGGCAGACTTCATACAGATAAACAATTGAGAAATATTGTTCTTTTTAAAAAGCAGTGTTAATTGCTGCACCTTTCTCATATTAAGTATATTAGCTCAAGTTCATGTTAGGAAAAACTTTCAGTCTTAAAGGTTTGGTGAGGAGAAATCCAAAAATTCTTTTAAAGAATTTAAATTAAATTTGAGGCTGCCTCTGCTTTCGCTCTCCCTCCTTCAGCTGTGCAGCAGCGGCAGCAGCAGCTCTCAGCCTACGGCGGCAGCGTCACGCAGGCTGTGGAAGGAGGAGGAGGAGGGAACCAAAGAGAGGCTTTTACCGGGCCTGCGCCCCACAGCCAGGATCGTCCTTGCGCCTCAAGCCGCGTTTCTTCCTGCAAAGCCCTTCGGGCAACCCGAGAGTTCTGCCTGACGCCCGAAGGGCTTTGCAGGAAGAAATGCGGCTTGAGGCGCAAGGACGGTCCTGGCTGTGGGGCGCAGGCCCGGTAAAAGCCTCTATTTGGTTCCCTCCTCCTACCCTCCTTCCACAGCCTGTGTGACGCTGCCGCCGTAGGCTGAGAGCTGCTGCTGAAACAAGTCTGGGGAGGTCCTTTGCGGGCGGCCAGTTCTAGTTTGCTTTGAAAGAAATCTCTGCGCGGCAGTTAGAAACTGCTGCGCAGGGTTTTCTTGCCATGTGAGCGGCCGCGCAGCCGCGCACCTTAGAGGGAACAGTGCTCCCAAAGCCAGGCCTGGATGGGGGAGGGTCTCCAATCCTCTTCTGGGTCCCCAGAGGGCTCATGGGGGGTAGAAACTGGGGGTCATGAAGGGAGGGGGCAGCAGAGGGAGACCCAATGGGCTGCAGATGGGGGTCCTCATCACTGAATGGTCTCCAAGGAGGGGGAGGCTCAAACATGGTGCCACCTTTTCCCTTTTTTATATAAAGAAAGATTCCTCTCTCTCGTCAACCAGCAGAAGCTCCACACACCAGCCACAGGCCTTTGCTTTTCTTCCTAGAAACTGTGAAGAAGGGACATTCTTGAGTAGTCCCAGGGCAGACATTCAGCTGTGGCAAATGGTGATATATCCCTACAACTGACTTAACCTGGTCACTTCACCCAGAGCTGCATTCATACTGACTTAACCTGGTCACTTCACCCAGAGCTGCATTCATACTTGCAACTTTAAACTATGGTTTGTTTTCTGAGGTTGAGCCTGTTGGCTGACGACTCAATTTTAAAAAAACTTGAAATACATTAATTCAGTGGAAAGAAAATGAACAATAGTTGATAAATGGAATAAGTTGGGGAAACTTTTCTTCCCGCAAGGACAATATTCCCACAACCTAGGCTGAGGAAATCGTCTTTCAGCCTCCCTGAGGCAAAATGCAGGTCCAGGTGCAGCTTCCTGAGAGCCTTTAACAAACCATGGATGATGGTAGCTGCTCCCCCTCCTCTCCCCTGGGGTCTCCCCTGAGGCAAACCAAGAAATCGGGCTGGGGAGATTCCCGACCGAGAAGGGGCTTCCTCCCTTCTGGGCATAACCGGCCCTCAGTGAGACATGGTAGAGGACATTGTGAAGGAGACTGAGAGGAGAATCTGAGGGATCTTCAGTGGGACATCTTTGATGTAGTGGATCATCCTCTGCACCTCAAGATCAAGAAGGACCTGCCTATCCCCTCAACCTCTCCCTCTCCCTCACCCCCCCTCCAGTTCTCCCTTTTAGGCCAAGGTGGACATGTCCATGTCTCCCCCTCCAGATAAGAGGCATAATCCCTCATCAATGGATCCAAGTAATCCAGGCACTCCAATTGTACCTTCCAAGCCCTTGGAGGTTTCTGGTGCAGCTTCACAGCCTCGGAGATGGGGATGTGACAAAGGTTCAACCCCACCAAGTACATCTACACAAGCAGAGGAAGGGTAACCAGTCCCCCCCAAACAATTTTCTCAATGGATGTGGCAAAAAAAACAGTTTGTACCATCCACAACACTGTGATCTCAGCTGTAGACCTGAAGGCATCCAGTTTGTTTAATAAACGAATGAACTTCAAAATGGAAAGCAGCTGATTTTCCTACACGAACACAGAAGGACAACAGATAGAGTGGAAAAGTGGTAAAAAAAAATCTATCCATTCTATAAGTTTCTCACTATTTACTCAGTGATATAGTATACAGGCTGTCACTTTCCTACCTCTTTGTCAGCTCTCATCCAAAAATTGATATGACTAAGAGATGGAAAAAGCAATTTCACTTTGGGGATAAACAATTTTAAAACCAGCTCTAATTTAGGATTCATATATATAGATTTAATATGAGAAAATCTACAACAGGCCCTACTCTAAACAGTAGGAAGTGTTCAACATTCATTGCTTCCTTGGCATTAGAAGACAGACAGTACTAGAGTTAAGTGACACCAACTTCAAGCGGCATCAAACTCCATAGCTCTGGTGACTTTCCCAGCAGACTCTGGAGACAAGAGACCACGTTAGAGGGCAGCAGAAGTCAATTCCATTGTTATTCAGATATGTGTCATGTTCTGGACATGTCCTGACAGGAAAGATAACAACCACTACAGAACAGAGCCCTAGTTGTGTTTCTGTGGTTTTTCACTAACATGTTTTTCTCCAGCTAATCATTCTTACAAGCACCGGCAAAGTAATTTAGGGTCCCCAGTGGAAAAATTGTTCCCAGTTTTCTGTTATTTCTCCAGTGACTGTCTTTGTCAGCATCAGGCTGAAACAACATGGAAGGGATCTTTCATCAGAAAAGGATAAATATCTTAGGTCACATTCTGTGTGGCACACGTCTTCAGGCAGGCGATGTCTGTGCCACTGAGTGTACCATTCTTTCTTTTTCAGGTGAAGCTTGGAGTGTCTTTCTCTATATCAGAAAAGCCACTGGATATCCCATCTTGTGAGAGTGCTTTGAGTTCTTCTAACTTGTCTCATTGTTTTTCTTGAGAATTGGGAAAGGGATTGACACAGCCCCAAGAATAATGGACCTCCTGCTTCTGCTTCTGATGCTGCTGGTATCCCAGCCAGTCTCTGGGAAGCTTAGAATGAAATGCCCTCTGAGTTCAGAGCACCAGGATGGAAACAATCCATGGAGCTTTTACAGCCCAGGAGACCATCTCATTAGTATGATCAACACTATAACAGAAATATCTCATATAATGTTGCCTTTCCACAGTGCTCCTTCTATTCCTTCTAGTCATTCGTAAGTCATTCAGGGGGGGTAGAGTTACACTCCCTCCATTTGCATTTCTATCACTCTCCTTTTTTCTGATTTTATTTGTTTCTATATTTCAAGACCTCTTTAATTTCCCAAAAGGTTTGGTTCTCCATGACTTCCCTCTTTTTTATTTTGTGGAAGAGACTCAAATCCAAATATGGAGCTGAAAAATCCTGAAGGAAGTTGACATTACTTTCCTATCCCTGTACAATCCTGGGTTTGTCATTTGACTACTGAAATAACTGATCATTGGGTTTTGGATCAATGTTGGCTAGTAGGCTTGTGGAGACAAAGAAGATTGAATTTGAAAAAAAAAGGAGTTTGTTGTTGCTGTTGATGATATTAACATTAACATTTTTATGTTACAGTAGGCATTTTTTTGGTTTCACACAAAGACTACGCTTCATTTTTGCCATTCAACTGTTCAACAAGAATCACCAGCTCCTGCACAACCTCACACTTGGCTACAACATCCATGACAACTCTTTGAGCACTTTACGCACTTCAGATGCCTTGCTGGACATTCTCTCTACTGGAGAAGCCAATGTTCCCAACTACGGCTGTGGAAGGAAGGAGAACCTCCTGGCTCTTATTGATGGAGCTGCCAGGGACATCTCCATCCACATGTCAACATTAGGAAGGACCTACAAAATCCCACAGGTTTGTGTGTTTTTTTTTCTCTATCTGTCAGAATGAATAGAGGGTGTTGGTGTGTGAGTAATAGATCCAATCGTATCTTCTCCATGCTTTTCACCATATTAGTGAACATGTCAGCTATTTTTTTTGTCTTACTATGTTTGTGTTCAAATTAATCATAAAAAATCTGAGTAATAAGGTTCCTGGAGGGGACTTTCCAAAGGATGTCCAGCTATTCAAAAAATATCCCTAGTCGGATTTAAGGTGGCAATTGTAGTGTCTATGTATTTAAAATAGAATAGAAAGGACTTTAGCAATTACAGGCCAGTTAGTCTAATAGATATTGTGATTAAATATATCCCACATTCTCCTCAGGAAAACTTGAGTTTGGGTAGAATAGAAGTGCATTCCTTAGAGAAGGTCAACAATGTTTTGGGTAAAGTTATATAAATATGTATATTAAACAATGCAATTATTAATAATCTAATGTTGACAACAGATTGTCCTGAAATATCTAATCACAAAATATATCAGTCTGGTAAACTGGGGTTTGCTCGTTTTATAGTTAGTGCAGCATTTTAAGTAGTAAATGTAGAAATATTGTGGAGGAAATTGATTTCCCTTAACATGGAGCTCAAACTGTTGGCTCTGATCCAAGTCCTTTCTACAAGCCCTTGTTTGAGAGGGAGGTTTGGGCTAAATGGAGCCATGAGAAGAAGGAGCAATACTTTCCAAGGGTAAGATGAGGGTGAATATTTGAGCCCCTCCTATTTAGTATATATTAATGACTTAAATATTATGATAAGTACTAGGTATAGTACTTATAATGAAGGGTCCTAAAGGAGACATGTCTATGGTGATAAATATAAATTGGTACAGACTGCTTTATACTGACAATAATTATTATAATGCTCATAAGATTGTAGGATTGTATAGATTATTAAGAAAGCTTGGCTCCCACTGAAATAATCATTCAATGATTATTGACAGATCAAAGTCAAAAGATATAATCTTTGGCAGACAACGTCATAGCCATTGGATAGCGAGCTAATAGAGCAAGTAAACGCTTGACTTAGAATGGATATTACTTTCCACATCATCAAAGGATCAGCTTTAAAAAAGCACACTAGTAAAAGTACATCTTAAAAAAATATAGTTATCCAACTTTCATTCCATTTATTAAAGTATAGGATGCCAAAGTTACTGCCAAACCATTATATCAAACTGAAGTTTGGGGTTTAATATATCACTACTAGAACAACGAACCCAATCACAGCATTTCCTGAGTATCTTGGGGGTGAATAAAAGGACTCCAGCTGCTGCCCTCAAAGCTGAATTTCTTCTTTGTCTAAATTAATGCACATAATTATTAGTGTACAGCTAACACATGGAATGAAAACATTCCAAAATTCCCTATGTTAGCAATGTAAAATTTCATTTAGACAACTTGGATTGTACAATTGACAAATTATCTTAGGAGACGTGTTTTCTCTTTCTCTTGTATAACTGAAGAACACACATCTATTATTGGAATGTCAAATGTCTAAGAAAGAGAGAGATCAGCAGATTGGACTGAACATCACACAAATGACTTATTGGGATCCATATATTAAAATAGCATATATCCTGCACCATCAGAATTTTAAAAAAAATTATATGTGATACAGCCCATTATTTCAGCAAAACAGTTCAGTTGAGATCTAGATATGTGGGTCTGATTGTGGTAAATTGTAGGAGTGATGCAGAAATTATTTACATACTGTATTCTTATTATTTAATTTATTCTAACATTCTGATAGATAGATAGATAGATAGATAGATAGATAGATAGATAGATAGATAGATAGATAGATAGATAGATTTGTTAATGTTCTGTGTTCTACTTTATGCATTTTGATATGGCTTAATGGCTAGTCAACAATAAACTATTCTAATATGGTCATGAGAACTGATAAGGAGTTATTAAAATCTAGTACTTGGGACTTGTTCTGACCCCAAATATAACACCACATTCTTCATTGCTTTTTCAGATCAGCATTGAACCTGTTTCAAACACTCTGACTGATAAAAGTCAGTTCCCCTTTTTTCACCTGATGCTCCCCAAACAAGGGATCCAGTACCCAGGAATTGTCCAACTGCTCCTCCATTTCAGATGGATCTTGGTTGGCCTCTTTGCTTCAGACACGGCGGAGGGAAAGAATTTCATGAGGACTTTAACTCCCATGTTTGTCCAGAATGGAATTTGTGTTCTTATATCACAAGTGTTCTCAACCACTGGACATACAGTAGCCCTCAGGGATTCCATCTCTAATTGGAGACAGGTCAATGTCTTTGTTCACTTCATGGAATATAATTCCATTTGGGAGAGACTTCTTCCTTTCCATTTAGCACTCAGGTGTTTGCCAGGTTCCACTGAAGGGAAAGTCTGGATCATGACAGTATTGGGCCATTTTGCAATTAGAAGGCACAAACTTCTCAAATATGTCCATAGTATTTGGGGCTTTGCTTTTCAGTGGAAATCTAGGCAAACGTATCAGCTCTTTGAACCCAATTTATTTGTGGAACCCCAGTTTGAAGATCATTATTTCCACTGTTCTCTTTCAAAGCACATCTTTACTGTCAAAGGATGGAGAAGATGCACCCAGAAAGCCCCACTGGAGACCCAAAAGAAAAGTAACACAATGCAGATCACAAATTACCCCTATTTGTACAGTTTCATTCTGACTCTGGTCCAGGCCTTGAACACTGCATATTCCTCCAGTTCCAGGAGGAGAAGGAAAGGGGTCGAAGAGAAGCTGGGGACTCCAAGGCTGGAACCGTGGCAGGTAAAAGTGACTGACTTAAATGTTAAGTTCCATCCCCCCCATTCCTCATATCAAAGTCCTAAAATAATGTTTTCCATTGTATACATATTTAAGATTCTTCTGGATTGAAACATAAATCTGGTTCCCATGTTTCTTTGCCTTATCACTAGTCAGCCACATATAATAAAAAATACTGTCTTTACAATTACATTTCCAACAAATAATCTCTTTATTGGCTCGTTTCTTCAGTTGTGACTGCTCTACTATGTTCTACACAACTGACAAATTTTGTCAATTGTGTTTTGTCTATATATGATTGGTAAATTTTGCTGAATTTTTTGTTTTTCACTTTTTGTGGTAACTCTTGTTCTCCCAGCTAAGAATACTTGCAAGTTAGATAATTGTGGAAGAAAAGTTCAAAAGTGAAAAGAGCAGATAAGATAAGAAACCAAAATGTCTGCTTTTAATATTCCTGGATCTTTCCAATTTTTAGTTTCATCCCTTTCTGGCAAAGAATGAGTTTTGCAATTTTTCCACCTTTATGTTGTACTTGGCCCAAAATGGAGAGGTTGCAGCAGATCTGAACATCAGGACCTGGGTGGTTCTCCCCAAGTTGGACCACATTTATTGGCACCCAGGGGACTTTTGAAAGAGGGAGACTTATTATCAATCAAGATACTCATTCATGGCTAAAGGTGGGTGAAATATTGGCATCTTTTCTGTTTTCCAAAGCCTGTGGCCCCACTTCAAGTGGGTTAAGGATAGTCACATGATGGATGAAATTGAATGGGGGAATGATAGTTTTCTTAGAGTGCTTGGGAGACTTCAATAGTATATAAGAAAGTGTCCTTCAGATGTTATAATATGGAACAATGTTCTATGCTGATTCAAACAACCTGGGATCTGGGTGATGCTTCTGTAGAACATAGATGATGTCCCTTTTGTCTCTGATGTTTATTATCTCCATAAACCTGGTGAGAGAAGCCATCAAGTGCTGGGAATTGTGGTGCTGATACCCCCAAGATCTCTTCCTCCTTATCTTCAAATAGAAGGGAAGAAGAAGGTAATTCTGTTGACCAGTTCCTGAGCTCAGTTCCTGAACTCAGTTCCTGAACTGAATCCAATGAATTTTATTTAATGCTGCCTGGAGGTCCTATGGATCTCAGTGGGAAATATGTGTTGAAATTAGAATTCATCTTCTCCAAACTTATATGTCACCTGTCTGTCTTTCCAGAGTGACTCTGGGTAGCTTAATGGTCCATTGTTTGTACAATGTCTCATGTATTGTATCACTCACTGACCCAGAAAACTGAGGAACTGAAAGATTTCTTTGAGCCAAAGGAAAGCCCTTCCTGACATTAAATTTAATGACGGAGAATTTGAAAGAAATGCTGTTTAGATTTGACCTTTGTCTTCTAAGAGAACTCTTCATCTGAAAAATGTTGAATGAATTGAATAGAATTGAACTTTATGTGGCCAAACATGATTTTACATCAGTACAGAAGCCCTTTGTGTATATGCAAAGCAACAGAATAACGGCTATCATCATCATCTTCATACCAATAAAAGGGGGGAGTAAAGAACATAACAAGAAGGATAAATAATATTACTGGCACACTACATACATGGACATTAAATAGCACTGAGAGTAGCTGAATGCCATGGTTACTCTTGAGCTCCCTCCAGTTTCTCTGGGCAAAATGGGGGCTCCAGATTTAGCTAAAATGTGGGTCTGCCTTTCCATGCCAGTTGGTGTCTCCTAATTACAGTTCTTCAAAAGAAGGGACCTTGTCTTGGATAGTTAGGTGGGCTTTAGAAATACCCTTTCTCATGCTCATGTCCTCTAGGCTGCAGCAAAAGACCTCCCCCACCTGCCATTTTGAGGGACCTCAGGGCCTCCCCCCCTCTCACCTCACAACAACTCTAGAAAGAAAGCAGTCTGCTTTATTCTTGTAGCAACACTTTGGCAGCCACATGAATTGAAGAAACAAATATAAAAGAAACAAAGATCACCTGGCTTAAAGTTTAGAGCCCTAATTTGAAAGGATTTTTCCCTTTGTGTCTTAGCTGGATGACTGTTTTGAACTAGTTTCAAAAGGGAGAAGGTTTTCAATCTTTTATGTACTCCAGAAGAAATTTCTGCTGATCTCACTGGTCAGAGTTTCTTTCTTCATCACAGTTTTCACTATTTCAATAAATCAGATGATCTAAAAATTTAATCAATCTAAATTTAATAAGTTCTATAAGTTAACATGAATAGATCATCATATCTATGGAGAGTCTCAGTCTTCCAGGTGTTTTTTCAAAAAGCAGCTTGACTGGATGCGAAATGTTCTCAAGGAAAATAAAGTCCAGGGCACCTTTGGGATAGATCCTCATACTTTAAAACCAGGGGTATGAGAAGAATGGAGGGATGCCTGTTAATAGGGCCATAAGGAGAAACTGACTGCTTGTAATTAATGCTTAAATATTTTTTCAATTCCACCCCTCTAGACTTTATTAAGTAGAAAACTCCTTTCTTTGCAATGTGAGATGCCAAAAGCAAAAGGCAGGAACTAAATGAATAATCTTCCCATAGTTGTTACATCTGTTTGGATGGAGTCAGAGATTTCATTTTTACCTCAGTGAAGCCCAGAGGCTAAATACCTAATGTTCAGGTCTACCTCCACTTTCTATGGGTGGTACATCCTAAAATATATTTTTTGGCATTCTTTGTTTTTTCTGCTCAGTCCCTGCCTGAGTCCAGATGTGTGGAAAATTGTCATCCTGGATTTGTCAAGAGGACTCGAGAAGGAGAGCCAGTTTGCTGCTACGACTGCGTTCCTTGTCCGGAGGGGACCTTCTCCACTCAGGAAGGTGGGTCACACTGAGGAAAATGGGAAGTCTGGTGGAAATGGGTGGAGCTCAACTGTCTTCCTGCTTATTTTCAAAATGCCCAAATTCTTATCTGAAGGCTGATCAAAAAGGTAAGATAAGAAATAAGGCAGATTCCAGGATAATTCTCCCATGTTTTAGTTTGGATGTGTACTTCCATGTTTTTTTCTAGTAACATCTCAGTTCTTTGAAACTTTAGGAATTATCTTAGGTCTATTCTAAAGCATCGGTGTCAAACTTACCACGTCACGTTGCCATTACGTGAGGTATCACAACGTTTTTCCCATCTTCAGGCTGGTGCCTTCGGTCGGCTTTGTGCTTGTGCAAGCAAAGCGTGATCGGAGCAGCTGTCTTTCTATAAATATTGGTGGGTGTGTATGGAGTGCTGGCTTTGTTGCTGTAAGTGGGTTGGTTGGCTGTGTTGTTACATCTTGATTAGTTGATGGAGTTGATGTTTGCAGATTAGTCGGCTGTTTCGTAATATCCTGTGTGGCTGAGGAACTAGTTGTGTGGGCATTAGTCTTTTGTGTTGTAACAACCTGAGTAATGGGCTATGTGATGACATCATGAGCTCTAGGGTAGTAATATCCTGAGTCCTGTGCTGCAACATCCTGGGTAGTTGGCTGTGTTGTGACATCCTGAGTTTTTGTGTTGTAACCTCCTGAGTTCTGTGATGTAATGTCCTGAACGGAAGGCTGTGATGTAACATCCCAGGATTTGGTTTGGCTCCGAGTTTGCGGTCTGGCCAAGGAGTCATGGCGTGTGTCAGTTTGCTTTGTGTGGGGGTCAGAGCGAGGTGCAGCAGCTGGTGATGTCCCATGGTTTGGCTTCTGGATGGTGGTTGCATTTTGTCTATGGTATGGGTTTGGGTTTGAGTCTGGTGAGGATGATTGGTGGTAGCATCCTGTGTTGTTCAGGGTTCGGTGTCAGTTTTTGTGCCTGGGACTCGTTTGTTGGCTAGGGCTAGTTTCCAGATGTCTGTTTTTCATTTTTCAGATAAGGAAAAATGCACCAGGTGTCCAGATGATAAATATCCAAATGAGGAGAGAGTCCAATGTGTCCCCAAAGTCGTAAACTTCCTGTCTTATGAAGAACATCTGGGACTCATCCTGGTCTTTTTTGCCCTACTCTTCTTCCTAACCACAGGTCTTGTTTTAATCCTCTTCATTAAATACCGAGAAACTCCCCTTGTCAAAGCCAGCAACCAGGACCTCTCCTACATCCTCCTGGTCTCCCTCCTGTTTTGCTTCTTGTCTTCTTCTCTCTTCATTGGTCAACCAAGGAAAGCCACCTGCCTTCTCCAACAAATGGTTTTCAGCCTCATCTTCTCAGTTGCCATTTCTTCTCTCTTGGCCAAAACCATCACGGTGGTGCTGGCTTTCCTGGCCACAAAACCAGGAAACCGGGTGAAGAGATGGTTGGGGAAGAGCTTGGCCAACTCCATCATCCTGTCTTCTTCTGCAGTCCAAATTGTCATCTGTTCCATCTGGCTGGGAGTTTCTCCTCCCTTCCCTGACTCTGACTTCCACTCCCAACCTGGAGAGATCATCCTGCAATGCAACGAAGGGGCTGTTGTCATGTTCTACGTCACCCTCAGCTACATGGGCTTCCTGGCTGCCATCTGCTTCACAGTGGCTTTCCTGGCCAGGAATCTGCCTGGGGCCTTCAACGAAGCCAAGATGATCACCTTCAGCATGCTGGTCTTCTGCAGCAAAAGTCTGGGTGACTTTTGTGCCCACCTACCTGAGCATCAAAGGGAAATACATGGTGGCTGTTCAGGTCTTCTCCATCCTGGCCTCCAGTGCTGGGCTGCTGGGCTGCATCTTCATCCCCAAGTGCTACGTTATCCTTCTGAGGCCAGACCTGAACACAAAGGAGCAGCTTACAGCCAGAAGAAATGTGGAAATATGAGACAGAAGAATTTCAACTCCAAGCTGTTCTCCATACATGAGTGGGGCAATTATTTTTATTCAAATAAATAAAGAGTGTCTGGAAGATTGTGATGAAACCAATTTCTTGGAGGAATGAGAATGTGTTAACACGATATAAATAAAGAATTAATGGACATGCAACCTTCATACCCTCATTTCTTAGTACGTTTTATCCAAAACGCTATGGTAACGCAACTGATGTATTCCTTTTTATTTAAACAATATATCTTTCTTGAGGATAGTAACAGTGGGTGGGCATGAAGGTACCATGATGCATACTAATTATGAATATTCATTGTTATATAATCTATTAGTTATACATATTGATGGCTATCATTTTCTCCTCCTTTCCTGGAATGTGTAAGTATGAGTGCATCCTTTTGTGTGTGGGAATTTGTCCTGCTTTTTTTCTGGGGGGAAATTCCTCCAGTGGACACTGAATAAATAACAACTGCAGTGAGCCTAGATTATTGGGGTTTTGGGTCCTGCGTTTGATTCCACAGAAACTGGTGTCAGGGGTGGGATTCACCATCTTTGATCTGCCACCAGGGACAACAAATGGGGCAGCCCTTTGGGTGAGTGTTGTGAGATTGATCCCATGTGCCTTCCTGACACCACATAAAGGCACCATTGAGGAGTTTGTGTGAGGCCACAGCCTGTGTCTAAGAGTCTCTTGTGGCTGGGGAGGTTTGTGGAATGTTTGTGGTCCCTTCCACCCCAATCCTCAGCCACTCTGGCCCTGCTGCAATCTAAGCTGAGCAATGGCCGGAGGTGTCCAAGAAGCCCGGGGAATTTGGCTTTGGAGGGATCAGTGTGACCTTTCTGTGCTGAAAAATGGAGACTCACCCAGGGACTCTGTCCAGACTCCCTTTTTCCTTTGTCTGAATAGAGGAATTGCCTGAGCTGATCCTAGGCAGGGAGGTAAGTGGATGATGGGACGCGGGTAGACTCTGCTTGGGGAAGGAATCTTTCCCAAAGAAACAGAGAAACCTGCTGTGTCCCAGGGTTGGGAGGGGGTCCGAAGCCCCCACTGGTGCCTCCATAGGGAAGAAAGGGAGGGGGTGAAATTGGAGGGGATTATTAAAAGACGTTTCCTCCTGGGTAGGAAGAGAAACAGCCCCAGATGTGAATCCAAGGACCACAATAATCAGTGCAGGGAAGGAAGAGGAGAGGCTGGACAGGAAGACCCTCCAACTCCAGAGAAGGATCGAGATCAGACAGATCATGATCTGAAGGGGAAAACGTCAAAATCTCTGGGAGAAAAGCAAGGGAGAGATTTCTCCATCCCGGGGATCTCGCAGGGGGATCCACAGGGGCTCCTGATGGTTTTGGAAACACCGGTGAACTCTTGTCTGGCTGAATATCTGAGGCAGTGGACAGAACCAGACTCAGCGGTCATCCTATGTCCAGGGAAATGGACAAAGAGACCAACGCCTTTCAGGTCCAGGGAAATGGACAAAGAGACCAACACCTTTCAGGAGAGGAAAGGGGGTCACCGGGGGGCTTCTTTCAGCTTGAGATTGGCTTTCTTCTGGGTGCAAATGGAGACGTTAAAATCCCCTCTGCCTCCAGCCCTTCCCTTGGTCTGCTGGCCAGTCCGACTCCCAGAGAGAGAGAGAGAGAAAGAAAGAAAGAGAGAGATAGACAGAGACAGAGAGAGGAAGAGAGAGAGAGAGGAAGAAAGAGAAGATATATATATATAGAGAAGAGAGAGAGAGAGTAGAGACAGAGAGAGGGAGAGAGACAGAAAGAGAGAGGAGAGAGAGGGGGAGAGAGAGAGAGAAAGAAAGAGAGAGATTAGATAGAGAGAAAGAGAGAGAGACAGTGGGGGAGAGAGAGAGAGAAAGAAAGAGAGGAGAGAGAGAGAAAGAGAGGGGAAGAGATAGAGAAGAGAGAGAGAAAGAAAGAGAGAGAGTGAGAGAGAAAGAGACATACAGAAAAAGAGAGAGAAAGAGAGAGAGAGAGAGAGAGTCAGAGAGTGAGAGAAAGAAAGAGAGACAGAGCACGAGAGAGAGATTTCTCAATCTCCTTGGGGCTGAGAAGAATTGCTGCCAAATGGACTTTCCTGAAGTGGACCACTAGACTCCTAAACAACTGAAAAAAACAATCTAATAAGAAGAAAAGGCAACCAAAAGAGCAACATCCAAACAAAAGCAAATAAAACAACCCCAGGAGCAAAACAAATTCAAGTTTAATTGTTCAATGGACTGTTAAATTAGCCACGCCCACCCAGTCACATGACCACCTAGCCATGTCCATCCAGCAGGTCTGTCCCTCCCAACAATCTGAGGGACCATGAATTGGCCCCGTTTAAGAAGTTTGAGGGCCTCTGCCTTAGAGGTCTCCTGCTTGAGCCAGAATCCCTTCCAATTCTGTTTCTTTTACCTTGCAAGGCTGCGATCTCAGGCCATCAAAGCTAATCATAACCAGACAAATCCTGTCATTCCATTACATGTATAAGTGACAGAACATTATTTTCTATCTACGTCTCCCGTCAATTGGATTCCACCTGAACCATTTCTTTCCTCCAGTTGAGAAGAGGAGGAATTCCTGGCTCTCTGTGAGGTTGGGATGGATTCCATGCACAGATCTGCAGGGAAGAGTTTTGGATTTTTTGTTAATGTTGAAAGAATGGTGCATTTTTGCTCTTTTGTTTATATGTCTGTATAAAATTATCCTCCTTTTCTTCGTCGTTTTAGCTGTGACTGCATACAAGAGGGACTCCCATAATTTGCAGAAGCACCAATTCTCCTGCCTTGCTTTACAGAAGGTTGAACAGCCATTAAGGAAGAGGGTGGGCCTGGGGTCCTCCCCCTTCCCCTCCCCCCTCTTTTCTCCCCTCAATATTTCTCTTTATTATCTTCCTTGTCTCGTTTTCTCTCTCTGGACTCTATTCTATTCTATTCTATTCCAGCCAATAAATAAAATACCAGATATTTTAATTAGTTTTAATTTTGAACAAGTCTGATGACTCAAGTCACAAACCCAAGGAAGCTAATTTTACTCTGATTTAGATATTTTACAGAAGAAATATTTCAGATGAGACCAGTTCAGAAAAGAGAATCGAGATCTGAGTTGCAGGGTTCAAAAACAAGATGAGGAGAAGGAAGAATTCCTCAGAGAAAACAACCAACACAGAATCAATAGTTTGGAGAAAGAACTCAATAATGTAAACAAGGAAAGCCATCATCTCCACTGCAGAGTTCAGGA
Organism: Thamnophis elegans; assembly: GCF_009769535.1. Taxonomy (NCBI): domain Eukaryota; kingdom Metazoa; phylum Chordata; class Lepidosauria; order Squamata; family Natricidae; genus Thamnophis; species Thamnophis elegans. The sequence goes on from NC_045555.1 coordinate 33,354,375, forward strand.
ACAAGCTGTGGAGGACCAGGAGCTTCTCAGGGAGAACCGAGCATTGAGGGAACAATGGGACAGGTCAGAAATACCATCTTTCCCTCAAAATAAGCCCTAGCCTGACTTTTTGGGGGTGGGCTAATATAAGTGAACGGGTGGCCATGGCCAGCACAGGAGGCAGCCCTTCTCCCAGTCATGGAGGCTCCGCCCCTTAATTATGGCCTGTGGATCAGCTGAAAATCTGGAGCCCCCATTAAGCTTCATTATCATTGTTAAGAAAACAATGTACCAGTCAGTTACATTTGATTCTTTTTCTCTTCTTCAATCCCCCCAAAAAGGTGTCTGCAAGTGTCACCAGAGAAACAAATTGAAGATGTGGAGGCTGATATCATCACTGTGGAACATACCAGAACCCATCTACCCCAACATCACCTTAATTGATGAGCGAAGGATGTCAGACGTTCTGCCTTGCATGACAATGTGATGGTTCGTAAGTGTTCGTTAGTTTTTCTTTATTTTTCTATTTTAAAGGCATTTTGTTATTGCTGTTTTTATTTAATTCTAAATGCCTTTTGTTCTTTTGCATTTCTTGCTTTGGAGTTTTGGGTGGGGGTGGTTGGACTATGGAAGCTAACAGGAAAGAAAATTAGGAGCCTTTAACTTTAATTTGGTTGCTCAGTTTTATTTCATTGTTTTGTTTCTTGTTTATTATTTCATTATTATTAAAATATTCAATCTGTGCTTCTTTTGCCCCAGGACATATTGTGGCCATGGGTGAAATTCCTGCCATCACATTGTTGACCCAGGACTGAAAGTCTGACATTGTCTTCCATCAATTATGGTGATGTTGGGATCGATGGATTCCGGTATGGAGGTTCCACCGTAATGAAGGCCTCCTCCTCAGCTGGTGGTTCTGCTGATGCTTGCAACACCTTCAAGGCAGCGGCCAAACAACACATAGATTCCAAAGATGACCAAAGTCATTTTCCAAGGAAGTTCTGAGGGTTCTCACTGGATGGCCACACAAGTTCAGTCTCTTCCATTTCTGAACAGAATTGAAGGGGTTAAAAAAGATCTTGAAGGGTATTCCAAATCCAGATGTATATTTACATTACAACATAAATTTAATCAAACCAACTTTACAAAAGCATTTCCTCTTCAGTTGTTTCTTCTTTGCACCTTCTGACAAATTATGGGGACCCTTGGATGGCAACTTTGTTTGTCCTTGGGGTCTATGTCTTCATTGACCTCTGCATATTTGTTCACCTGTGCAAGTAAGTTGTTCCTGATCAAGGGAGTGGCATCACCACAACCTGGGGAGCCCTGGGGGACTGAAAGCCCCCCAAAATGTTGGTGGAAGTAACAGGATAAAGTATAGACTCCCTCAGGGCTGGAAGGGACCTTGAAGGTCTTCTACTCCCACTCCAAATCTTTTCTTGAAAATCTGGAGCCCCCATTAAGAATTATTTTTATTATCATTGTTAAGAAAACAATGTACCAGTCAGTTATATTTGATTCTTTTCCTATTCTTCAATCCACAGAAAAAGGTGTCTGCGGTGTCACCAGAGAAACAAAACGAAGATGTGGAGGTTGATATCATCACTGTGGAACCGTACATACCGGAACCCATCTACCCCAACATCCCCATCATTGATGAGCAAAGGATGTCAGACGTTCTACCTTGCATGACAATGTGATGGATGGTAAGTGTTTGAACTAATTTGATTGTCAGTTTTTTTCTCATTATGATGATATTATTGTTATTTAATTCTTAGATAGATTCTATTCGAGAGGCAGAAAAACCCAGCTGACTGCAGTTAGTGGGCAACTTGGAAGCTGCAAGAAGTGAGTGGATGGAGGACTTGCCCAAAAGAAGAGTCCTAGCTGAAGGGAGAAGATTTGGGGTCTCTTGAGGTCACCTGGGATCCTTGGTTGCTTTGCATTGCCTGCTTTGGATTTTTGGGTGGGGATGGCTGGCCTTGGAAGCTAAAAAGAAAGAAGAGTGGGAGCCTGGTAGTTTTAAATATTAATTTGGTTGCTAAGTTTTATTTATTATTTCTTGCTTACTTATTTTTTTAAATTAAAATATTAAATTGGTGCTTCTTTTGCCCCAGGATGAGTAGCTGCAGCGGGTGAAATCCCAAAACAACTGGAGCTCAATTTGGACCTCATCGGCATTGACAACTTCACCATCGGTCAATTGCCAAAGGCTGCCTTCCTTGGAAGAGCTGACATCCAGTCTGAACATCTGGCTGACTGTGTGAAGAACCACAATCCCCCCTCCCCAATGAGGCAGGACCTTGACATGGTTATGGGGCTTGTGTGCTCTGAGGAAGGTGAGGGCTACACCTGAGGTTCAACCATACTGGACAGGACTCATGAGAGGAATCGGACAAAGAGTGTCTCTCCCATAAACAATAGGGGAATACACACATCACAGAAGCCCAGATTGGCTCACTAGTTGCCCAGGTCACGAAGGACCGTGCCAGGGCTTCAAATTCTTGGACTTCTGGTGATAAATGACCTGCAGGACTCAGGTATGATGGCTGAGCATCCAGGACTGGCAGCTGCTGAACAACTGGAAGGAAAGTGTTTTTCTGACTCTCCCCAAGATGACATCCAGATTCAGGAGGGTTTTTTTCCCCCTGCTTAGAGATTCCTGGTTTCCTCGCCTGAACTGGTTCTTTTCATTTTTCTTTTTATGTACTTTTTATGTAGTTTTATTTAACTTTTGGGGCTTGTTTGTAATTTTAATTACATTTTTGGAGGTTTTGAATAAAATAACAAATTGATTAAAAATAGAAATGACAAAAAGTACAAATGAAATCTTAATGAAAGATTCACATTGTAGCTGCCATTCATTTGTTCTTATATGAAATAAAAGGGTCTTGTTAAGTCCTACTGCTAAAAATTATCTATTTTTCTACTAGATTTTACTTATGCACTCTATTAGGAAATTGTAGATATTGTTCTAAAAGCTGGATGGTATTTTTAAAACAAGATCAAAGTAGCTTTATCTAAGAATTGGTATACATGTTGCATCACAAAATCCTATTTCTTCAACTATTCCGCCTGTATTAAATGACAATATAGAAGACTAGATGAGCAAGGACCAATTGCTATTCATACCTCCTCAGTTTTATAAGGCATTATCTTAATTAATTAATTTAATTATGAGGGAGTACCATAGTTAATACTTTGCTTTGTCAAGGTACATCACCAGCATTCCTGCAAACTATTAAGGAAGTGTAAAGATAAGTGCAAATAAAATGTGGCACCAGGCTAGAAAGTGGAAGATCATGAGTTTTAGTCCCACCTTAGTCATCAAAGCCAGCTGGGTGACTTTCGGTCAGTCACTATACCTTCTACTTCACAGGTTGTTGTTGTGAGGGGAAATAGGAAAAGGAAGGTGTGTTTGATAAGGGAGGATAGAAACAAATAAATAAAAATCAATAAATGACCTTGGGGGGAAAGATGCTCCATAGGGAATGATCAGATAAGGTGGGGGGACCCCCTGATGCATAATTGGCAGAGAAAGAAACTCAGAAAGGACCCTCCCTCACTTTTCAGGCTTTCAAAAGAGCTGGTGGGAGATTCGTATTTTCAGACATGCAAGATTATCTTGATACACCCTTCCAATAAACTAGAGTTACATTATGTTTCCCATCTGGTGTACCCGAGAGAAGATGGGGGGACTTGCTACCTTATGTACCAGGTGAGTCTGGCCACAGCCAAATCTGAGATCTCGGATGTGGCTGCTGCAGACTTTTGAGATGCTGCTTCTTGTTTTCCCTCATATTCTGAAGAGGGTGACTTTCTCAGTTGGCTGTAGTGGCTTTTCTGCACATGGTAACTGTGGTCCATCTCAGCCAGTTCATGCTGTAGACTCTGGAGGAATTTCTTACCTTTGGGCAGAAAGTTCCTCACCTCTTCCAGGTCTTTCTCAGAGTCAGCCTTCTCTTGGGTGAGATGGACACTTGACTAGTTTCCTTATGCAGTTCTTTGTGGAGTTCTTCAATGTGTTTCACCAAAGATGTGTTCTCTAGCTCTAGCTCTAACTGATGGCACGATCTTCTGCAGATCTTCTGTTGTGGTCTTAAGTTGACCCACTTTCTCCTGGAGACAGCTGTGCTATTCTTTCATCCATTGATTGTCTTTCTGGAATTCCTGGCTCTGAAAGTCAAAGGAGTATCTCAGTTCATCAAACTGGAGGTTGGGACCATTATTGGTTGCTGAGAGATAGTCCAATGATATTGACCATATGACCATTTCTTCCTTGTTGCTGACCTGTTTGAAAAACGCAGAGACAGTCACATCCTCTCTCAGTTCAGGGCTAATTTTGCTAACCTGCCTTCTCAAATCTGGCTTTTTCCTAAAGTTTTGGAGTCCATCATTTTATCTAGCATGAGATGCAGTGGGAGAGAAGAACCAATGGACAATCTGCAGAGCTTGCTGGTTGGAGAATTCTGGAAGTCCCCCCCCCCCCATACCATAAAGGAGCCTAGTTTGAGAAACACCAACATAATCCCTCAGTACTGATCTCTCTTCAAACTATCCTGACTTCCCATTTTATTCCAACTCAAAGCATCTCATTGCTCAAAAACCTCCAAAGGAGTCAGTATCAGCTCTCCATCATTTCAGTTGTCTTTGCATTTCTATGATTTCTGATAACAGGAAAAGATGGTGACCATTGGAATTAAGACAGACCACCACCACCACCACCGACAGTACTTACAAGTCCCATCTCAGCCATGAAAGCCCAGTGGGTGACCTGGAGCCAGTCCCTCTCTCAGCCTTCACAAGGTTGTTCTTGTGGGGATGAAGGAATCTTAGATATGTCCACTGCCTTGAGCTATTTAGAGAAATAATAAAGGAATATAAACATCCAAGCAATAAAAAGTGAAAATAAATGAATATTTCAATCACAAGGCCAAGTGTGTTATTGGGAAATAACTACTCTCTGGCCAACGGAATTGCAGTTTAGGTTAATTTCCCCAAATCATTAAGCAGGTCAATCTCTAGCATTGTGGTTGTAATGCCCACCCAACTGGGACAGCCTAAAGCCAATTTTTTGGCCTCTAACCTTGCAGGTTTTTCTGAGTGCACTTCACCACCAGCCAGCCAACCAGACCCTTTCTGGAGACAAGAACCTTTGATATGTTGGATGAGGAGTTTTGTGACAGGTATGGAGGCTGCAGACACAGCAAGTATCACACATCTGTCCCACTTTTCTAATCTCTCCCCTTTAGTTCTGCCTTAAAGGGAGGGGGTCTCTCCCTCCTGAGGAGCCCAGGTGAGAGAGACCCTGTGATGCCCCCAGTGCCATCCATCCAATCCAGCCACTTGCCAGGGATGTTGAGCAGAGCCTCCATTGTGTGGTCCAGACTCCACATAAGGTTGCTGGAGGTTGCCATGGAGAGCTCCAGCCAATGAGCTCAGGAGGAGCCTCTGACATCACAAGCCAAGGCTCTGGTTGGCCTGGACCTGAGATTTGAACAATATCCACCAACCAGCTGCCTTCACCTAGGGGTGTGGCTTATCTGTTGATGAGTCAATCCTGAAGGGGCTTCGAGCCCCGAATTGGCTTTAGCCAGTGAGGCTCCCTCTGAAGGGGGAATCTTGGTCACCTGGAGAGGTTGGGGAGCCCCAGATTCTGCCCCTTCTCTGGGGGTGAAATTAAAATGTCCCTTGGATCTGGAATCTGATATTCGAGATCTAGAGAATCCAGGTTTCCCTCTCCAGGCCCAGATGATGACGGGGAAATACGCATAAAAGATCAGATATGATTCATATTCAAAAGGCCTTGTGAGAAAGTGATGCAGCAAGGGTTGCACAGGTAAACCCACCAGTGGCTGGCCAGGTTAGGTGGTCTTAATAGAATGGACCTTATATTAGTTTGGCTTTTCATTCTAGTGCCCTGGAGTCCCAAAGTTGACTTTTAGCTGGAGTGAACTTTTCTCTCAAACTTCCTCATAAGTATTAAAAATAGGGCTGAACAGTGTGGCAAGACTCTGTAAAGGAGGGGCACAGGAAGCCAGACGTGGGGGAGAGATAGAACAGAGGTAAAAAATCTGCTGACAGCTTAAGACATTATAGGAACTGCTCTTTCTTGTAGTTTTCCTATGTACTTTGCTGTAACATTCCAAATGAACTTCTGCTTTTCGAAATGTCATGCTTGTCTCGTGTATGGAAACGCCTTGAGAATGCACCGTGTGCAACACGGCATAAAAGTAGGATCCTGGGCAGAGCTCAGACAGTTCAGATTTTGGTTTGTGAACACGCTGAACTCGATGCATCCAATAAACCTGTTTCTCTCACTTTCGTGGTCTCAAGTCCTGCTCTTTTGTAAGTAGATTACAAACCACAATCTGCTGCAACAAAAGTGCATAAAGAAACATTGGATCTTTGCCAGCTTTAGCTGTCCAACACACTGCCCGCGGAAGCTTAAAGGCCAGACTTTTGAATGCCTCCCCCTACAAGCAGTGAGAGGGACAACTAAATCATGGAAAGACCCAGTGGAGGAAGGACCCTGAGTGCTGCCTGGGGAAATCTGGGAGTTGAAGTCCACTCATCTTCAGGTTGCTATGTTTGAGCAACATGCTCTAGTGGATCCTGCACTGGGCACTTGCAAACATGACCTCTAAGGTCTCTTTCACTCCATTTGTCCATTATTCTAACCGCTTATGTCTTTATGGAGGGCAAACGAATCCTCTTCAAAAAGCAATTTGGGCAACAAAATGGAGGAGGCGGGGGTCTTTGCAGCTTTAGCTGTCTTACTCACTGCCTATGGAGGCCAGGTATCACTTAAAGGCCAGTGTATAGACTGCCCCTTACAGGCAATGAGAGGGACAGCTAAAGCTGACACAAGCCCAGAGGGTTCTCCATTTTGTGGTGGGAAAAAGGGAAAGCTGGCAAAGGAGAAAAGTGGAGAATTGTGGAGGTTTTTTTCCTTTTTTCAACTGTGTGTGGAACCTTCTCTCTTTTTCTCGCACCTTGAATATGTTGAGGACTCATAAAGTCCTCGACTTACAACCGGGAGGCCAGCAACAGTCCAGGCTGCGCCCTGATTGGCTGGGGCGCAGCATAGCCTGTTGCTAGCTGCTAGAGTCACCTGGATTGGCCAGGGCGCAGCGTCATCAGTTGCCAGACACAGGGAGAGCGCCCATTGGTTCCCCCGCTCTGACAGCCTGTTTAAATAGCTGTCAAGCGGGGAATACATTTGAATCGCTGTACATAGTTGCTATAGAATAAACCTGGTTCTTTGAACGTCCTGGCTCTTGCCTCTTCCTTTCCTTCGATCTACAAAACTGGCGACGAGGGTGGGATCCAGCGATTCCGATAGCAGAGCCTAGGACAGAATGAGAAGAAAATCAGCCGCGTAGCCACTCAAACCGCAAAGAATACCACCAGTGCGGCAAACCGCTGACTTTTCTTTCTTCCCCGTTCTCTATCTCTCTCTCTTTGCCGAACCGAGAGAATCACCTCCTGTGCTAGTATGGCATCCGCCTTACCACTCTTTGCTCCTTTTGGGACCGCTGGAGAGACTTGGGAAGGTTTTCTTGAGCGCTTTGAGTGCTACCTCATAGCCTCAAAGAACCATAACCAACCCCAGGAAGAGAAGTGCAGTTTCTTTTTTAGTTGCTGTGGCCCTACCATGTTTGCATCAGCCAGAGCCCTGGCCTCACCGTGGCCGGTCTATCAGCTCAGTTGGGAAACGCTGATGTCGAAGCTTAAAAACCATTATGCACCAACGCCTTCCAGTATCGACCGCCGTTACACGTTCCGCCAATGCGTCCAGAAACCGGCGGAATCCATCAGCCAGTTCCTGGAGTCTCTACGCGTAATGGCGATCCAATGCGATTTCTGCGACCTAGACGATAACCTCGTGGAACAATTTGTCTGCAGGGTTAAAGACATTCATCTTCGCCGTCGCCTCCTAGGGCACCCTGATATCACCTTGCAACAGGCCGTGGATGAAGCCAGAGCAGCCGAGCTCTCGGAGCAGTCCACGGCCGACATGTAACGCATGCAGCCTCTGCCTCAACTCCAGCCTCTACCGCCACCCCCGCCTGCGCTTCCTGTAGGCCCTCCACTGGCTGCGCATGCCTGCCTTACTGATGAGCTGGTGCCGCTTGAAGACCCCAGCTCTGATCACGTTGCCCAACTCCGGACTCAGCCTCCGCGGCCACCCCCTCAGCCAGTTGCTCCTGCCTCATCTGGGTGTGTGGGCTGTGGCGGCTGCCATGCCCGCACAGCTTGCCCCTTCAAGGGCACTGTTTGCCGCCATTGTGACAAGAAGGGCCACATCATCCAGGTCTGCCGAGCTTCCCTGCCTCCGCCATCCTTCCTCCAGCAACCTGCTGCACCTCAACCCTAGCTGTGCCACCAGCTGCCGCGGCCCGCAAGATGGGCTGAAGACTGCTATGCCATCAACCAGCCTGATGTCACTGGGGAGACAGTCAGCCAGGTGTCCGCCGGTGCCCGGAAGGTCTCCGCAGCTCTCCAGCTGGAAGGTCAGCCCTGCCGCATGGAGGTGGACTCTGGCTCCTCCCGTTCCCTGCTCTCCTGGTCCACCTTCTCCCGCCTGTGTCCCCACGTCTCCTGTGACCAGCTGCAACCTGTGGACACCTTCCTCAGAGACTACCAGGAGACTCTCATTCCCACCCTGGGTACCTTCCCCATTTGGGTGGACTATGGGGACTTCCACGGCTGTTTGCCTGTCCTGATAATACAAAAACCCCTGCATGCCCTATTGGGTCTCGACTGGTTCCCTCCCCTGGGGCTGTCCATTGGGGGGATTCATCGGGTGAGTGCCTCGTCCCCCTCCGTGGAAGATGTCCTTGCAGAATTCGCGAACAATTTCGATGGCCAGCTGGGCTCCTACAAGGGCACCCCTATCTCCCTTAACCTTGACCCCCAGGTTGCTCCAATTCGGCTGAAGGCTCGCAGGGTGCCTTTTGCCTTAAGGGCCAAGGTTGATACCGAGCTTGATAAGCTTTTGGTGCAGGGCGTCCTGGAACCTGTCGACCACTCGCGATGGGAGACCCCAATTGTGGTCCCTGTCAAACCCGACGGGTTAGTCCGGATCTGCGCCAACTACAAGTTGACCATCAACCTTGCCCTCCAGGCAAACCCCTATCCAGTCCCTGTTGTGCAGCACCTGCTCCATTCCTTGGGGCGGGGCTGCACCTTTGCAAAACTGGATATGGCGCAGGCCTACCAAAAGCTCCCAGTGGATGATGATGTGGCAGCTGCCCAAACCATCGTCACCCATCGTGAGGCTTTTTGTTGCCGCCGCCTCCAATTTGGCGTGTCTGTGGCCCTGGGGATCTTCCAGAGCCTTATGGAGCGCCTGCTCCATGGGTTCCCCGGCGTGGTTCCGTATTTCGATGATGTTCTGATCGCTGCTTCCAGCTGCTCAGAACTAATAGAAATGCTCAGGAAGGTCCTCCTCCGTTTCAGGGGCGCGGGTTTAAAAATTAAACACAGCAAATGCTTGTTTGCTGTGGTTAGGGTGGAGTTCTTGAGCTTCTTGATTGGCGCCCAAGGGATCCACCCTACACCTGCTAAGGTTGCCGCCATCAGGAACGCAGCCGAGCTCTCGGAGTTGCAGGCGTCCCTGGGGCGTCTCAATTTCTATGCGCCGTTCGTGCCTCGCAAGGCGTCACTCGTCGAGCCGCTGCTTCAGTTGCATCAGCGCATGCGTTCGTGGCTGTCAAAGACATGCTTACGTCAGCGGCTGTCTTAGTGCAATACAATGATAAGCTGCCGCTGACGTTAGCCTGTGACGCCTCCCCCTATGGTCTGGGGGCGGTCCTGAGCCATGTCCTCCCCAATGGCTCAGAGGCCCCCATGGCTTTTTACTCCCGGACACTCTCCGCTACGGAGCGTAATTACAGCCAGATAGAGAAGGAGGCTCTGGCTGCAGTGTCCGGGGTTAAGAAGTTTCACGACTACTTGTATGGTCGGCATTTTACCCTTGTCACTGACCATAAGCCGTTCCTTGGGCTTCTGGCAGGCGACAAGCCGACCCCTCTCATTCTCTCCCCCAAAATGACATGATGGACGGAGTTCCTCGCAGCGTATTCATATACGTTGCTCTACCGTCCGGGCAAGCAGCTGGGGCATGCTGATGCCCTTAGCCACTGCCCCTTGCCGGACTCTGACCTGGCCCCAGTACTTTCCCTGTCCGTTTTGCTAATTGCCTCCTCAGGCCTGCCCCTCTCAGCCGCGGACGTCGCGGCCCACACTAAGGCCGATCCCGTCTTGGCTCAGGTTTGCTCCTGGGTCCTCTGCAGATGGCCCTTAGGGAAGGTAGCTGACTCCTTCCAGCCCTTTAAGGCCCGGCAAGCCAAATTGTCTCTACAAGGTGGATGTCTTATTTGGGGGGATCGGGTCGTGATCCCTTCCGTGCTGCGATCACAGGTCCTATCTCTGCTCCACAAGGACCACCCCGGCATAGCGCGCATGAAAGCGTTAGCGTGCAGCTATGTCTGGTGGCCTTTGCTGGACTCAGAGATTGCGGCCTGCGTGGGCCGCTGTTCTACTTGCTAGCTCTCCCGTTCCAATCCCTCGGCGGTGCCGACTCATGAGTGGGAGCGGCTTTTACAGGCCAGGAGACCGTCTCATTGGTATAGTCACAACTGAAACACAAATATCGCCTATAATGTTGCCTTTCAACAGTGCTCCTTCTATACCTTCTCATGTGTAAGTTATTCAGGGTGATGGAATTGCATTCCCTCCAAATGTAATTCTAGAACTCCCTTACTTTTCTTATTTTACTTACATCTATATTATATAACCCCTCTATCCACATGAATGATTTTCATCTCCATAACATGCCTCTTTTATCTTATTTTGTAGAAGAGACTCAAATCCAAAGATGGAGTTAAAAACCTGAAGACAATCCAGATTGTTTTCCTCTCCCAATTCACTCCTGAATTCATCACTTGAATTCATTTTGTTTAAAGTTCTGATTGTAACAGTTGTAGTTGCCTCTGCCCAGCCCATTCCCATGTTTGTATAACTGATTATTGGTTTTGGATCAATATTGGCTTAAGTCTCAGTAGGCTTGTGGAGGCAAAAAGGATTAAGTTCTTTTAAAAAGTTATTTGCTACTGTTGATGAGAATAACATGAACATTTTTGTACAGTAAAAGTTCTTTTGGTTTTTTTTAACACCCTACAATTAATTTTCAACATTCAACTGGTCAACAAAAATTCCCAGCTTCTGCACAACCTTACACTGGGCTACAACGTCCATGACAACCATTTGAGCCATTTACGCACTTCGGATGCCTTGTTGGACATTCTCTCCACTGAAGAAGCCAATGTCCCCAATTACAGCTGTGGAAGGAAGGAGAACCTCCTGGCTCTTTTTGATGTAGCTTACAGGGGCATTTCCATTCAGCTGTCAACATTAGCGGCACTTTACAAAGTCCCACAGGTTTGTGTGCTTTTTCTCTATCTGGCAAAGAGAGTGATGGGTGTTGGTGGGTAAGGAACAGATGCAACCATATCTTCTCCATGGAATTCAAGAGCTGCTTTTCTCCATATTAGCAAACATGTTAATTGGGCTTTTTCTATTATGTTCATGTTCAAATTCCTCATAAAAGGCCTGAAAAGCAATAAGGTCCCTGGAGAGGATTTTCTCCTGTCTATTCAAAAAATATCCCTAGTTTTGGGTGAACTATATATGGAATGAAATGGACTCTAGCAATTACAGGCCAGTTAGTCTAGTAGGTATTGTGGTTAAAATATTTGCCCTCTTCCTGTGCTCATGAGCTTCTCCAGGGTGCACCACAGGGGGGGTGAACTACCGTAGCTCTGCACCAGAAAACGAGAGGTGTCCTGTGGCACCACCCAGGCCTTCTCTCACCACCGATGTCGTTTCGCAGTTGGGTGTCACATCTGAGTAGCACTGGCAGGGGGCAACCATCTGCACAAAACATGCCATATTTTCCACCAGTGGTACCAATTTTTCTACTAGCTTTGCCACATGCTTTTGAACTGCTAGATGGGCAGAAGCTGAGGCAATTGATGGGAGCTCACACCGGCATGCAATGACAGAACTGAAACTGCTGGAATAGAAACCATCTCCAGCTTATTTAAGTCCGTGAGCCTCTTATTTGCTAAATATACTTGGTTTAAACTGATAATGCTAAGGTGACAAGACGTCCCGATTTCAGCGGGACAGTCACGATTTCTAACAATTTGTCCTGTGTCCCGGGGTGTTTTTAAAAAGTCCTGATTTTCTGGCTTCATGTTGAAAGCCCAGTGGATTTGCTTAAGAAATCCTAACCAGGGCAAGACAAAAGACACCCTGTCTAATCCCTCTCTCTGTCTCAGTACTTTCATTGAAGATATGAAAACATTAAAGCAAGAAAACGGACACACACACCCCGCCCCTTTTACCTCATTTTATAAGAAAAAATGACCTAGTAAAATAGAGCTCCAGGAAATACTTGGCTAGAGAGGTAGTGAGTGTTACTTCCTGGATTTTCTGGAGGGGAGGGGCATGGAGGTTGGAGGTCGGCTCGTGTGGAAAAAATGGTGGCAAAGTTTCTTTGAAAAATATTTCCCTGACTAATTTCACCATTTCAATTTGCTCAGTTCTTTGTATTAACATCTACATCATTCTGGGTTGACTTGGAGTGCAAGCCTGCTGGTAAGTGAGCTGGGTTTTTTTCTTTTATTTTTTTAATGTATTTTAAAATAATATTTTATTTATTGTGCATAGGATTTTTTAAAATTCTGTGTGGATTCTTTTTTTAAATTGTCTTAGACTATTTTAAAAAAAGATTCTATCCAAAATAAATTGAAGTGAAACCATTTTTAAAAATTCTATGCACAATACTTTGAAATATATTGTGCATAGAAAGAATAGTTTGAAATGTTTTACTTCAATTTATTCTGTGTGGATTCTTTTTTTAAATTGTCTTAGGCTATTTAAAAAAAGATTCTATCCAAAATACAAAATACCAGCGGCAGTTATTCACTTAAGAACTGTGGCAAGAAAGGTGGTATAATGGGCTTAGTGACCAAAGTTACAATGACATTGAAAAAAGTGACTGATGACCATTTTTCACACTTAGTGACCATTTTCACACTTAGCGACCGTTGCAGCATCTTCATGGTCACGTGATCAAAATTTTGATGTTTGGCAACAGTTACAATTTATATTTGTAAATTGTAGTTATGTTGAAATAAAAAAATATTACTGTCAGCATCCCTCCATTATATAATTAGGAAAGAAAGACCAAGAGATTCCATGTGTTGGAAATCAAAAGTACTTTTACTAATTACAAATGGTTAGCGAGCAGTTGCGAAGCGAAGTCTGTTTAATTAGGCGCGAAAGCAATTGATATATAGAATAGTCCATTCCCCACCCCTTGGGATCATAGCCTCAGGCCAATCATAAGTCCTTCAAGTGTCAGGTGTGAGATAACTTCAAAAGGCATCACGAAGATGGAATGTCGGGGCCGTTGGTCCAGGCGGGAAACACAGACGCATGCGTAGTCCAACCATCCAGTAAATACTAGAACATTCCTCCAGCACATCGAATAACCCCTCCCAAATACCAAACCCTCCCTCCCCATTTCATGGCAGCTGAAGCAGTAGCAAAGCAGAAGCTGACATCCGGCCGTCCCCCGGAAAAAGGCTGTCAGGCCTAGAAAAAGAAAACAAACGAACAGACAAACAACAAAACAGACAAAGAAGAAGGGAGGGGGTGAGAGAAAGTTAAGGCTTGTCAGGGTATGCAGCATAAAACTTCCGAAGCAGTCTGGGAGCACGAACATGGGATTTATCAACCCATTCCGTGTGGGAGGGAGGAAAATGCTTCCAAGCCACCAGGTATTGGATGCGATTACGGCGCTTGCGGGAATCAAGAATGTCACGAACTTCAAAGTGACGTTCCCCATCGACGAGCAAAGGAGCAGGTGGAGGGTCATCAGGGGGACGCAAGTGGGAAACACGAACAGGTTTTATGAGGTTAATGTGGAACACCGGGTGGACCCGGTTGAGGTGTTTGGGCAATTGTAAACGAACAGAGACAGGATTGATGACCTTTACTATGGGGAACGGCCCCACATATTTGGGTCCCAACATCTTTGACCTCTGTGTTGTGTGCAGGAACTTTGTCGACAAATAAACCAAATCACCAGTCCGGTATTCATAGGGCTGAGAGCGTTTCTTATCCGCCTGTTTCTTATGGGCCCGATGCGCAGCGTCCAAAGTGGAGAGGGTCAATGGCCAAACACGACTGAGACGCTCACTCCAGTCCGCGACTGACGGAACTTGCGGCTGGTCCTGAGGCAATTCAGTAATAGGAACAAAATCTTGACCATAAACGACCCGGAAAGGGGTGAAACCCGTGCTGGAATGGACAGAGTTGTTGTAGGCCACCTCAGCGTGTGGTAACAAGTCTACCCAATCATCCTGTTGATAATTGATGAAACAACGTAAATATTGTTCAAGAACAGAATTAGTCCGTTCACAGCCGCCATTAGTCTGAGGATGGTAGGCGGAGCTAAGGCCCTGGGCGGAGCCAATACGTTTGAGAAATTCTTTCCAGAAAACTGATGTGAATTGGACACCTCGATCGGAGATGATGCGATCGGGCACTCCATGCAAGCGGTAAATGTGGGAAATGAAGAGTTTAGCCAGCGCTTTAGCGGAAGGAATTTTGTGGCAAGGCACGAAATGAACTTGCTTGGAAAACAAGTCTGTGACAACCCAGATAACAGTGTGCCCCTGACTTTCGGGGAGCTGAACAATAAAGTCCATAGAAATCTCCTTCCAAGGGGCAACCGGGCAAGCGACAGACTGGAGCAGCCCTTGTGGTTTCCCCGGTGGCCGTTTAGCGGTCACACAAACCGGGCAACTGGCCACATAAAGTTCAATGTCCTTCTTTAAAGAGGGCCACCAGAATTGCCTCTTCACTAGATGCAAAGTTTTCACGAATCCAAAATGACCCGCCAATCTGGAGTCATGTGTGCGACGAAGGACCACCAGGCGTAGGGAAGCGGGGATGTACAATTTGGCGCCGATCCACGGCAGATCATCCCTCATAGTGCACTCGTCGCGATGGTTCAGGAACCAGTCGTCTTGAGGAAGCGCCAGCTTGAGGTCAGAAAGAAGATCTTGAGGCACATCCTTTTTCACGCGGGCCTGTTGGCGTGTGACCACTGGAGCCGCTAGGAGCGGTTGGACGATGCTCAGTTTAGAGCAATTATATTGAGGCAGTCTGGACAAGGCATCTGCCATGAAATTCTTCCCACCCGGGATATATTTAAGTGTGAAATTGAAACGGTTGAAATATTGGGCCCACCGCATTTGTTTGGGGGAGAGACGGTGCGGCGTTCTCAAAGCTTCCAAATTCTTGTGGTCAGTCCACACCTCAAACGGGTGCTTAGCGCCCTCCAGGAAATGGCGCCACGTGGTTAGTGCCCAACGGACCGCGAAAGCCTCTTTCTCCCAAACTGCCCAACGTCTCTCTGTGTCTGTGAGTTTCCGGGAGGTGTACGCGCAAGGTTGTAGGTTGCCTTGGTCGTTGGCTTGCAACAAGATGGCTCCAACGGCGACGTCGCTGGCGTCAGCCTGGACGACGAAAGGCCTTTCCAGGTCAGGATGCTTTAGTACCGGTTCAGCGGCAAACAGACGTTTAAGCTTTTCGAAAGCTGCCTGGCATTCCATAGTCCAGTCCAGAGGCTTGTTAGACTTAGGTTTAGGCTCTCCCTTGGATTTGAGCAGATTAGTTATAGGAAGCGCAATTTTAGCAAAAGAAGGAATGAACTGACGGTAGAAATTAGCAAAGCCCAAAAATTTTTGTAACTGTTTACGAGTTTTGGGCGCGTCCCACTCAGTGACCGCCCTCACTTTCTCAGGGTCCATCTCAATGCCGGCAGGAGAGATGCGATATCCAAGGTAGTCAATTTTAGTTTGGTGAAATTCACACTTAGACAATTTGGCATAAAGATCAGCGGCTCGGAGTTTTTTCAAAACAGTGCGCACAAGAGCGACGTGTTGGTCATAAGTGCGAGTATAGATAAGGATATCGTCCAAATATACGATAACTCCTTTGTAGAGATGGTCATGCAAAATTTCATTGATTAATTGCATGAAGACTGCAGGGGCCCCCTGCAGGCCAAAAGGCATGACCCGGAACTGGAAGCAACCAAGAGGGCAGTTGAAAGCAGTCTTCCATTCGTCTCCCTCCTTTATGCGGACCTTATAATAAGCTTCCCTGAGGTCCAATTTAGTAAAAATGCGGCCCTTCCCCAACTGGGCCAACATGTCCTTCATCAATGGAAGTGGGTAGACATTCTGAGCTGATATCGCGTTCAAGTTTTTAAAATTAACACATAATCTAAGAGAGCCATCTTTCTTTTCACGGAAAAGCACAGGGGCAGCCACTTTGGGGCGAGCAGGTTCAATGAATCCACGTTCCAAATTTTTATCAATGAAAGTCCGCATTTCCTCCATCTCCCTGGGTGACATGGAATATATTTGGGGTTTTGGTAGCTTAACCCCAGGTAAGATGTCAATGGAGCAGTCAGTAGGCCTGTGGGGTGGCAATTTGTCGGAAGACTTTTCGCTGAAAACCTCCTTAAGGTCCCAATACTCTTTAGGAATTTTTTCCTCTCCATCAATCCTCTCCTGCCCTCTAGCGGCCAGTTCAGGAGTGTCAGTCATAGTTTGCCCAGGAGTGCCCTCCCCCTCCGGAGGCTCCTTTGTGCGAATGCGCAAGCGGCCTGTTCACCAATTTATGTGAGGGTTCCACTTCCGGAGCCAAGGGAGGCCTAAAATTAGTGGCCTGTCCATGCCAGGCGCAACTACAAAAGAAATTAGTTCAGTGTGGGAACCCATCTTCATCTCCAAGGGCTCCGTAAAAAAAATGGGCGGGTCCCCCCCCCCCCGCAATGGATCCATCTATCTGGCAAAACACAATGGGGGTTTTCAAAGTACGCAATTTGAGACCCAATTTTTCCACCATAGCCGGGTTGATCATGGATCGGGAGCAACCCGAATCAAGCAAGGCGTGAAAGGTTGCTGGTTGCCCCTCAGGGGGAACTTTTAACTCTATGGGGATTAGCAGGGGCCCTTTGTTTGAACTCACCCAGTGAGGCGATGTTTCGTCATCGGAGTCCTCAGAAGAGGAGGAGTGGGCAGCTGCATCTGCGTCTCCCTCCAAAGCCTGGCCGAAAAGGGGGGGCCTGGAGTCCACAGCGAAGGCAGCTTCTTTCTTCCTCTTGTCGGAGGCTCTGCCAGACTTCTCCTCTCGCTTGGGTGGGGGTTGGGCGGTGGTGGGCAATTTAGCACGGCAGTCGGGGGCGCGATGCCCCAATTTCCCGCAACGGAAGCATGTTACGGGTCTGGAGTTCACTGAGGGGTCCCCTCTCCCCTCGCCCCTCCCTTTGAACTGGACTTTGCGGCCTGGAGGGGGGGGTGCTTTTTGCAGCTTTCTCCTTCTTTTTTTTCTTTCCTCCTTGGCACAACGAAGCCTGTTTAAGTCGAGTTCAGCGTCAGCTGCGTGTTCAAACCAAGTGGTCAAACGTCTGGGCAGATTGCGATTGACACACTGCTGATAAATGTCTTCATCTAAGCCCAAAGCAAATTTGTCCAAAAGGGTGTCCTCGCCCCACCCTCTCATGTATTGGGACAGGCGCTGAAAGTCCTGGATATATTGGGCTACAGGCCTATCGTCCTGCTCGAGGGTTATAAATTTCAATTTGCTTCGCTTCTCAGTCAAGGGGTCATCAAAGCACCATCTGAAAGCCTCCATAAACCGATTGAAATTCCTCAGGAGGGGGGAAGCAGACATATGCAATGCAGTGGACCAGGTAGCCGCCTCGCCATCCAAGGATAGGAGAACAATCCTCACTCTCATAGTGTCCGTCTCAAAATCACGGCCATAAATCTCCATGTAATTGAAGACTTGCATAATAAAAGAGGCCAGGCTGGCAGAATCTCCATTGTATCTCACAGGCAGGGGAGGGATTTTGGCCATTCTGTGCCTTCGGGGAGGTGGGGCCCCCGGTCCAGCAAAAACCCCAGCCGCAGGGGTTGAAGCAGGCCGAGGGGGGTGTGAAGCAGCGCGTGGGTACTCTCGCTCCCAGCCCCTCCATTCTTCCTCATCTTCCCCACCTCTTTCCCCAAAGTACCTTTGTCCCCCGTAATCAGGCAAATCTCTCCTCTGGGGTTTTCTTACGGCTCCCGTCTCCAGCGGTCTTTGTCGGGGTTGCCTTCGGGTAACCCCTGCATCCCAGCTTGCCCCTTCCTCTCTTTGTCCTACCGAAGTGGACCATCGTGGGGGGGGGGGGTCAGGCTGGCTGGATATCTGCAGTTGAAACAAATCTTCATGAAGCGAGAGGTCGGGAGGTCCGGCCTCGTGAAGCGAAAGTTCGGGGGGGCCGGCCTCGCTGGGATCCACATCACAAGCAGCCTCCTCTTCTTCTCTGACCGGCGAAGACATTTACTCCCTTCACGGTAGACGTAGGTCTCCTGGAAAGGGTTTTAGAGAGACTTCGCTTCTTGTCAGCATCCCTCCATTATATAATTAGGAAAGAAAGACCAAGAGATTCCATGTGTTGGAAATCAAAAGTACTTTTACTAATTACAAATGGTTAGCAAGCAGTTGCGAAGCGAAGTCTGTTTAATTAGGCGCGAAAGCAATTGATATATAGAATAGTCCATTCCCCACCCCTTGGGATCATAGCCTCAGGCCAATCATAAGTCCTTCAAGTGTCAGGTGTGAGATAACTTCAAAAGGCATCACGAAGATGGAATGTCGGGGCCGTTGGTCCAGGCGGGAAACACCCACGCATGCGTAGTCCAACCATCCAGTAAATACTAGAACATTCCTCCAGCACATCGAATAACCCCTCCCAAATACCAAACCCTCCCTCCCCGTTTCATGGCAGCTGAAGCAGTAGCAAAGCAGAAGCTGACAATTACAATACTATTTTTGCATTATATGAAAATTTTTGTTGCTCCGTATAAATTTTTTAATCAACCCGCCCCCCTCGGTCAAAGGTGTCTCTCTTTACCAATCTGAAAATCTGGTCACCTTAGATAATGCAGTACTATTATCCTGGGAGTTAGATTGTGTAGACTCTTGAGGAAACTTGGTTCCTACTGATATAATAATTCTCTGATTAGTCATAAATCAAAGTCTTTGGGAAACAAATATAGCCAATACAGCAAGTCACACCTTTCCTTACCCAGCGTTACTTTTTTCTGAGACTGAATCTTGGATCTGCCATCATCAAAGGAGCCCATTTAGAGCAATGGCAGGATTGAATTTAAAGTTTAAATGCTTAAAGTTAAAAAGAAAAAAATAGCTATCCAGCTTTCTTTCCAATTATTAGAGTATATCATGCCAAAGTTATCCCCAATCCCTTCTATTGAACTGATGTTTGAGGCTTAATATCTACCTCTACTGGAACAAACCCAATCACAGCACCTGATGAGTATTTTGGGGATGCATGAAAGGACGTCAATTGCTGACTCAGAGTTGAATTGGGAATTTACACAATTTCATCTTGTCTAAAATCAGAGGAAATTCAGCCATGAGAAAAGGGAAGTCCACCTTCTGAGTTGTATGATTTTATGTATCAGGACATATGATAAAAACCACCCTGTCCTTGGCAGTTCTTAAAAGTAGGTAAATACAACCTCAGATGAACAACAACAACACAGGGCATATTATGCCATGTCCTCATTTATTTTACAAAAAGAAAGCCAAAATGGAGGAGCCAGGTGTGAAAAACTAAATTCATCTTATGATAAAATTGCTTGTAGAATCACCTTTAGCAGCAAGAACATGAAGTAATTGTTTTCTGTATGACTTAATCAGCCTCTGACATCGTTGTGAGGGGAATTTTGCCCCCCTTTTCTCTACAACTTGGCTTCAGTTCATTGAGGTTTGTTTCTGCATGGCTTTCTTGAGGTCCCACCTCCACGTTTCAATTGGGGTGGAGTCTGGATTCTGACTGGGCCATTGCAACCCCTGAATTCTATCCTTTTTCAGGCACTTGCTGGTGTGTTTGGGGTCATCATCCTCTTTCATAACCCAAACTCCTCCAAGCTTCAGTCGTCAGACAGATGGCCTCACCTTGGACTCTGGAACACTTTGGTGCACAGAGGAGTTCAAGGCCCAGTCAATGATTGCAGGGTGCCCAGGTCCTCTGGCTGCAAAAGAAGCCCAAATCCTCACTCCTCCACACTATTCTTGGTGGTTGGTGTGGCATGTTGGTGCTGATGTGTTGTGTGTGGTTCTCACCAAACGTGGCTCTGTGCATTATGGCCAAACTTCTCCACTCTGGTCTTGTCTGTCCAAAGGAGAATGTTCCCGAAGTCTTGTGGTCTGTTCAGAGGCAACTTGGCGAACCTCAGCTGTGCTGCCATGTTCTTTTTAGAGAGAAGTTTCCTCCTGGCAACCCTTCCAAGGAAACCACACTTGTTCAGTCTTTTTCTCATTCTGCCATCATGAACAGTTCTGTTGTAATTTGATGCCGGAGGAGTTAAGCCTGGAAAGAAGAACTTGAGAGGAGCAGGGAATGGTGATTATTAACGAGAAGCCTTCCCTGACAGCCCCAGACAGAGCAACTGTTTGGAGTAGCAGTGAGTGGCAGTGAGAGATTACGATCGGCTCTCCCCCCTCTTCCCCCCCACAGAGACTGTGAACGACCTTTCCCCCCCCCCCCCACGGAGGCACGGAGACAATACGGGCAGCTTGCAACAGAAAGAACTGCTGTGCTTTTTGTGCTTTGTTCTGAGCCCGGGGAGGTGCTGGGGAAGAAGCATATGAACGGCTCCCCCCTCTCTTCCCCCCCCACAAAGACTGCGAATGGACTTCCCCCCCCCCCCCCCATGGAGGCAATACGGGCGACTTGCAGATTAACCAGGTTTGGAGGATACAGAAAGGCACCTGGAGTTCCTGAGCTGACTGAGGAGGGGTTGCCTTACTGAGAGACTGCTTTGCTGAAGGGCTGAGAGGGGAACATTGAGAGCACAGAGAGGAAGATGCTGGCTTATTGGCACGTTAACATCACTTTAACAAGCACTTTACCATCATTTACTAAGCATTAAGCACTTTAACATCACTTAAGTCAGAGTTGGAAGGCTTAAACTTAATGCTCATCTGCGAGACTAAGATGGCTGTTAGACCTTTTCATCCTGAACTCAGGTGCCCCCATAGCCCTTCCAGACGCCCTCCCCCTCCCTCCTCCTCCCTCTGCAACTCAGCCCTTGTATTAACTTTATCATCATCTTCTTCAGAACCCTGTTTGGGTGGATTTTTCCCTTGGTGGACTTGAAGAGTTTTTTCTACTGCCTGTTATTGACAGTGGGGAGCCTCAGTTTATCTCCTCCGTTGGCCATTTGGCCCTTTTCCAGCTGGGCCCCTAAACATCTGGGCGTAGGAGGACTCCCGGTTTCACATTACTTTCTTAGACATTTGGGACTTTTTTCAGCTTTACTAGAGGGGGGAAACGTTATCCTCCCCCTCTGTATACCATCTGTGGATTGTGGCTGGGTTTTCTTGTACGACCTTCGCACGCTGCGCAATTTTTAATTGGTATGGTGAGTGTATGGGACTTGCATGTGTGAATGAATGATCCCACTTTTTTATTACCCCATTATTGTTGTATTTTATGTGTTTTTAATTATTACGTGGGGACTGCTTGTGAACAAATGAGTGTGTTTGATTCGGAGGGCCTGTCGGGGAACGCGGGAACCGTAGGGGTGGTTGATGGGACTACGGACACGGGAGTGGGCTGGAGCATTACGGTCATAACAGGGAGGGGCAGATATGGCGGGGACTTTAGGGCTGGCCATTACCGGGGAAGGAGGGCTCGCTATGTTACAGAGATCCCTCCTTCCGGCCCTACGAGTCCCACTCCAAAGCCAGGTGGTGTGAGTAATCAGGACCCTGGCCTCAGGCTGCTGGTGCTAAATGCCAGGTCTGTAGTTCAGAAAGCTCCTCTCGTCCGGGACTTAATTTTGGACGAGAGGGCAGACCTGGCATGTATTACCGAGACCTGGCTGGGCCCGGAGGGAGGAGTCCCCCTTGTAGAGATGTGCCCAGAAGGTTTTCAGGTGCTCCATCAGCCGAGAGCTCAGAGAAGGGGTGGGGGTGTGGCCGTTGTTATCCGAGAGTCTCTAGCACCTCGTAGGATCCCTGCTCCGGAGCTTGTCGGGTGTGAGTCCCTGCTGGTGAAGTTGGACCTCAAGGGTCAAGTGGGTTTGCTGCTAACGTACCTGCCTCCCAACTGCGTTGCAGCAGCCCTCCCCTCGCTCCTCGAGTCGATAGCCGAGCTGGCAGTTGAGTTCCCCAGACTTATGGTTCTGGGGGATTTCAATCTGCCTTCGCTCGGTGGTCACTTTGACGGAGCGCAGGAGTTCATGGCTTCCATGACAACCATGGGCTTGACCCAAGTAATCCGAGGACCGACCCACTCAGCGGGTCACACGCTCGACCTCGTATTCCTCTCGGAGCAGTGGAATTGTGATCTTGGTCTGAGGGATAGTGAGATCTTGCCCCTGTCATGGTCAGACCACTACCTATTGAGGCTTGACTTTCGGAGACCAAAACCCCACTGTAGGGAGGAGGAGCCGACCAGGTGGTTCCGCCCCAGGCGACTTATGGACCCTTTGGGGTTCCAGACGGAACTTGGGGTTATTCCTGATACTCTCGCCCGCAGTCCGGCAGAGACTCTGGTTGCTGCCTGGCACTTGGCAGCGACGAAATCTCTTAACCGGATTGCACCTCTACGGCCACTCCGAGGCAGTGGATCCCGGAGGGCTCCTTGGTTTACTGAGGAACTCCGGGAGAGGAAGCGCCAAAGGAGACGCCTAGAGCACTTATGGAGGACCAGTAAATCCGAACCGAACCGAGCACGTTTAACAACCTGCACCAGAGAGTACATTCGGGCAATTAGGACGGCTAAGAGAACATACATTGCCTCTCTGGTTGCGTCTGCTGAGTCGCGCCCAGCCACCCTGTTTAGGATAACCCGTTCCCTCCTAAATAGGAGGGATACGGGCGATCCGCTGCAGGGTAGGGCTGAGGATTACGTCCAGTTCCTCGCAGACAAGGTTGCTCGGTTCCGGGCGGACCTGGACACCAATTCTGCAGAACCAGCCGAGGCACTAAGGGATGATCTGGTAAGCCATCGCTGGGTTGAGTTTCAGGCTGTTACCCCTGAGGATGTGGACAAGGCGATGAGAGCTGTAGGAGCCTCCACATGTGTGCTGGACCCGTGCCCCTCCTGGCTGGTTGTCAACAGCAGAGAGGTGACACGAGGCTGGATCCAGGCGGTTGTTACCGCCTCTCTTCGGGAGGGGGTCTTTCCCCCCGCTTTAAAGGCGGCGGTGGTGAGACCCCTCCTGAAGAAACCATCCTTGGATCCAGCTGTTTTAAATAACTATCGTCCGGTCTCCAACCTCCCCTTTGTGGGGAAGGTTGTTGAGAAGGTGGTGGCCTTTCAGCTCCAGCGGTCCTTGGAGGAAGCCAGTTATCTCGATCCTTTCCAGTCAGGCTTCAGACCTGGCTGCAGCACAGAAACCGCTTTGGTCGCGTTGACCGATGATCTTTGGAGAGCCAGGGATGGAGGCCACGCCTCTATCCTGGTGCTCCTTGACCTCTCAGTGGCTTTCGATACCATCGACCATGGTATCCTTCTGCGACGACTGCGGGAGGTGGGGTTGGGAGGCGCTGTTCTACAGTGGTTCTCCTCCTACCTCTCGGACAGGTCGCAGTCGGTGTTAGTTGGGGAGCAGAGATCGACCCCTAGGCCCCTAACGTGTGGGGTGCCGCAGGGTTCGGTCCTGTCCCCCTTACTTTTCAACATCTACATTAAACTGCTGGGTGAGATCATTCGACGGCACGGGATAAAATACCACCAATATGCGGACGATACCCAGTTGTATCTGTCCGCCCCGTGCCAACTCAACGAAGCGATGGATGTGATGAGCCAGGATCTGGAGGCTGTTAAAGACTGGATGGGGGTCAACAAGCTTGTGCTCAATCCAGAAAAGACCGAGTGGCTGCTGTGTTTCCCTCCCGCGAATTGGCCAAGTGTTCCATCTCTCAGGCTGGGGGGTCAAATTATACGCCCCTCGGACAGGGTTCGCAACTTGGGAGTCCTCCTGGACCCACAGCTGACCTTCGAACATCATTTGTCAGCTGTGACCAGGGGGGCATTTGCCCAGGTTTGCCTGGTACACTAGTTGCGTCCCTACCTGAACCAGGAGGCCCTCACAACAGTCACTCGGGCCCTTGTGAGGCTGGAATACTGCAATGTGCTCTACATGGGGCTGCCCTTGAAGAGCATTCGGCGACTTCAGCTAGTCCAGAATGCGGCCGCGCGAGCGATTGTGGGTGCACCTCGCTTCACCCACGTTACACCTATCCTCCGCGAGCTGCACTGGCTGCCTGTCAATCTCCGGGTGCGCTTCAAGGTGCTACTTATCACCTATAAAGCCCTTCATGGTAGTGGGCCTGGGTATTTGAGAGACCGCCTACTGCCAATTACCTCCACTAGACCGATACGATCGCATCGATTAGGCCTCCTCCGAATTCCATCTACTAGCCAGTGCAAACTGGCAACTACCCGGAGGAGAGCCTTCTCGGTGGCTGCTCCGACCCTCTGGAATGAACTCCCCGTGGAGATTCGGACCCTCACCACCCTCCAATCCTTCCGCGCCGCTTTGAAGATCTGGCTGTCCCAGCTGGCCTGGGGTTAAGATTCCAACCCCACCCGAATTGTGTGACTGTTGTGCTCTCTTTTAATATGTTGTATTGTTTCCATATTGGAATACTGTTTGTCTTTCCCCCCCTCCCTTTTTGAATTGTGAGCCGCCCTGAGTCCCCCCAGGGAAAAGGGCGGCATACAAATAAAGGAAAATGAAAAAATGAACTGGGACATTTAACAGACTCACTGAGGCCTGTGGAGTCTGAGGTGGAACTTTGCTCTGTCTCTGAGCATTGCAGGATCTGACCTTGGGTAAACTTGCTGGGATGGTCACTCCTGGGAAGATTGGCAGCTGCCTTGAATGTTTCTCACTTCTGAATAATCTTCACTATAGAATGATGGACTTTAAATTGTTTGGAAATGGCCTTGTAAACCTTCCCAGATTGATAGGCAGCTGGTGTCTTTACCCTTTGGCATTGTGTTAACAGACACCTCAGTGCTGGAGGCCAGCAAACTCCTGAAACTTGATGGTCAATTAATCCAGGTCCCTTGATCAGCAGCACTGAGTTACCTCTTAGTCTCATCACACCTATGGAAGCAGCCAGGGTGTCCTTGGCCTTTCACACCTGGCTTCTCCTTTTTGGGTCTCTTTCTGGAAAATAAATGATGACACCGTGTAATATGTCCTGTGTTGTTTTTTACTTGAGTTTTCATTTACCTACTTTTAAGAACTGCTTAAGACCAGATGCTTTTTACTATGTCAAGAAATGTAAACCAGAGAACTCACAAAGGGTCTCCTTTTTCTACATGACTGAATGTTTTAGTGTACAATTAAACCTCTGGAATGGCAGAGACCCATTTGCTGGTCAATCAGAATTAAACATTTACATATAATACAGCCTTTATTAAAACAAAACATTCACTTGACAGTTGCATATGTGGGTCTGATTGTCCCAAAGGTGCTTTTTCAAGAGGCCACTGGACTTTCTGTTTTTTCTTTGAAGACGTTTTGCTTCTCATTCAGAGCTGAGGATGCTTCTTGAATGAGAAGCAAAACATCTTCAAAGTAAAACCAGAAAGTCCAGTTACCTCTTGAAAAAGCACCTTTGGGGGACAACCATGACCTGGATGATTGAGAATCTCCATAGACATGTGGGTCTGATTGCAATAAATTGTGGGAGTGATACAGAAATATGATTTATGTTTTTTTATTCTTATTATTTTTATTTCATTTGTTTCTTGTATTCCATTTTTATATACAGTGTTGTTAATAATCTGTGCTTAATATTCAGTTTCTTGATGTAGTATAATTGCTAATCAACAATAATTTATTTGTTCATCAATACCAAGTTGAATTTATATCTCTGATTCCCAAAGAAGATCAAGACCCTACTCATCCAAAAAATTATAGACCCATATCATTACTTAATATAGATTATAAAATCTTTACTAAAATACTAGCGAACAGGTTAATGTTGGTTATTCAACAAGTGATTCATAATGATCAAACAGGTTTTATTCAAGGGAGACATATGAGAACTAACGTAAGATTAATCCTTAACATATTAGAATACCTGGGGAAGAACAATCAAATCCCTGCGACACTTATATTTTTAGATGCTGAAAAAACCTTTGATCGAGTGAATTGGCAATTCCTGCTGAAAACATTGCAAAAAATGCAAATAGGGGACCACTTTTTACAATCAATCAAAGCAATATATCAGGAACAAACAGCCCAAATCATAGTTAATGGAAGCTTAACAGATTCATTTAAAATCGAGAGAGGTACAAGACAGGGGTGTCCCCTGTCCCCACTATTGTTTATTATAACTTTAGAATTATTGATGAATAAAATGCGGGGTTTAGGGGACCTACAGGGAATCAGGATTAGGCAGCAAGAATACATAGTACGGGCCTTTGCGGATGACTTGGTATAACATTAAAACAACCACAGGAATCTGGTAAGCTCTTAATGAATATTATTAATCAATGTGGTCAAGTGTCAGGATTTAAAATAAACTTAGGGAAAACAAAGATATTAGCACAATTATGAACCACTGTGTATAGTATACAGACAGAGATGAAAAAATGTGAAAAATTACAGTTATCTCTGTTGGGAAGAATAACAGCAGTGAAAATGAATATTTTGCCTAAATTTTTTTCCCCAAATGTTACCAATACTTAAAATGATGCAAATTTGTTAGAATGGCAGAAGGGTATTAATAAATTTGTATGGGCAGGGAAGAAGCCGAGAGTAAAACTTAAAATAATGCAGGATGCACGTGAAAGAGGAGGTTTGAAATTACCCAATTTAAAACTATATTATGATGCAGTAGTTTTATCTATAAGTAGTGATTGGATCAACTTAACAGATGATAGAATACTCAATATTGAGGGGTATGATTTGGTATATGGTTGGCATGCTTATTTGCTATATAACAAAAAGGTGGATAAGAATTTTAAAAGTCATATTTTAAGGAATGCCTTACTGTGGGTTTGGAAAAAATATCAATATAAACTAAATGATAAGTTACCTATGTGGGCTATCTCTAGACATGCAATAGAAAATATGAACATAGTACAAAAACAGGATATAATTACTTATAGGCAGGTTCTTACTGTAGAAAGAGGTGTACCACAACTGAAATCTTTGGATGTATTAAAAAAGGAAAAAGTAATTCAAACATGGTTTTAGTACGGGCAGTTACAGGCTAGATGGAAAATAGATTAAAAAACTGGCTTTATGCAAGTCGAGGATAATTTACTTAAACAAATTAGAGACCAACGTTCAATGCATATAAAAAGATTATATAATGTAATAATAGAAATTGACTCTGAAACAGTGCTAGTTAAAGACTGTATGATTAAATGGGCTCAAAATGTTGAAGAACCAATAATGTTGGATACATGGGAGAACATATGGGTGAGAAATGTAAAATTTACACAGGCCCAAAACTTGAGAGAAAATTTGTATTACATGTTTTACAGATGGCATCTAGATCCCAAAAAATGGTTTCTATGTATTTGAATTTACAACCTAAATGCTGGAGATGTGAGTGTATGGACGCTACATATTTTCATATATGGTGGACTTGCAAAAAAGTTAAGGCATTCTGGATAAAAATTATGCAAAATGTTCTAAAAAAAGGGATAAAGTTTACCCCCCAACTATTTTTGTTAGGTATAATTGCTGACTGTACAGCAGTAGAGATTAAGTTGATTTTGCACTTGATAACTGCAGCTAGATTGTTGATGGCGCAATACTGGAAGAAGGAAGATTTGCCTACTATCCAAGAATGGACATTGAAAGTCACAAACTTAGCAGAGATGGCTAAAATATCTGCATATCTTAAGGACTATTCAATGAGAGATATAAACGAGACAGTAAAGATTTTAGCATTAAATGACAAACAAACAGTTCCTCCTCATGGCTGTATAAAAGGGCATTCTTCCACTCTTCATCTATCCATGGTTAGGATGATCCCATATTAGATTTTTGAATAAATTCATCATCAAAGATTTATTAAATTGTTACTTTATTAGATTTCTTTAAGTAGAGTAAAAGATTAAAATGGAAACTTCTGACCAGAAGAATCTGAAAAGGTTTCTACTGGACTACAGAAAGTCTTGCAAAGCTGCTCCCCTTTGACATTAGTTCCAAAAAGTCTCCCAGTTAAGAGATAAAGGAAAAATTCCTCATAAATTATAGCTGATGATGTTTCCTAGTTTGGGTAATAAAACATCTGCAAGAAAACAAGGAAGCTCAGAGAGCACCAAGGATCCCTCATGTCAACCTTGAGCTACAAATATTCTCCTTTATTAAGACAAAAGGTTTCTGCAGTTTCTGGAAGTGTAGTGAGACTGAATGAGATCATGAGAAGGTGTCCCTGAAAAAGATTCAAATCTTTGACTGCAACAGATGAGAGATGAGTGTGAGTCCCGGGTCAGAAGGAGACATTTCTAAGGCCCATTCAATTATTCAAGAAAAAAATGCTTTGTGATGAAGAACTGCAATTAGGAGACTCCAACTGGCATGAAAAGACAGACCCACATTTAATATTAGTTACATTTTGGGACTCCTTTTCACCCAGAGGGACTGAAGATGGCTAACACTCAGGATAAACAAGGCCATTTAACGGGTTTTCAGATGAAGAGCCCTCTGAAGAGTCAAAGGTCAAATCTAAGTAGCATTTCCTTTCACAATCTCTCTCGTTACTTCTGATATCAGGAAGGGCTTTTTCTTGAATCAAAGTTGTGTTTAAGGCTTCTGGGTCAAGGGATTGTCTCACTGGTCACTGTTATTTTATGTGAAATGAAAGTCTTGGACCTCCTTCCTAAGGGCAGAAGGTGAATTGCTGCCCCCAGTTGGGAGAAAGACACATATGGTTAACTTTGACCAGGTCTAGACTACTTAAAATGATCAGAGACCATGGACTTGCCCTTTCAGGGAGCCATTTCCCAATGGTCTTTCCCTAAGCAGGACAAAAGGAAGCTTCTCTCCCAAATGGGACCACCAGGAGCTCCATCCAGTCATGATCCAATTTATTTATTTATTTTCTTTATTTATTTAGTCTGTCAAAACTTGTAGAGGTAACAGGTATAAACATGGACATGAGCGTATAAAAAGTGTATAGATAGATGATTACAAATAAGTATAAGCATGGACATGAGTACATGAAATGAATGCAAATCAATGGGGAAAGTGGGACAGGGACCTTAGGCATGCTGGTGCACTTATGTAAGCCCCCTTATAAACCTCTTAGGAAATGTGTGAGGTGTACGGTGGACAGTTTGAGGTTAAAGCTGTGGGGGTTTGAGGAACTAACAACAGAATCAGGTAGAAGATTCCAGGCATTGACCACTCTGTTGCTGGTCATATTTTCTGCAATTGAGTTTGGAGTGGTTTGTATCTATTGTTTGCTTGTGTAATTATCTGTAGGACATTGTAATAGATAATTTTGTGTACTATACTTAGGTCAGGATGTAGGCGGCATAGTTCTAGGTTGTCCAAGCCCAAAATTTCGAGCCTGGTGGCATAAGGGATTCTGTTGTGAGCAGAGGAGTGGAGGACTCCTCTCGTGAAATACCTCTGGACCCTCTCGATTGTATCCATGTCCGATATACAGTGTGGATTCTAGGCAGACAAGCTGTATTCGAAAATTGGTCTGGCAAAGGTTTTATATGCCCTAGTTAGCAGTACAAAGTTACCAGAGAAGAAGCTACGCAGTATTAGGTTAACAACTCTTAATGCCTTTTGGGCAATGCTGTTATAGTGAGCTCAGGCATTTAGATCCTTTGGGATGAGTACTCCTAGGTCTTTGACTGAGTGAGAGTTATCTACAAGGTCGTATCCGCCTAGCTTGCATTTGGTTTCTGATTTTTGTGCCAATGTGTAGGACAGAGCATTTGTTAGATGAGATTTGGAGTTGCCAATTGTTTGACCATTCAGATACATAGTTAAGGTTGGCAAAGAGTCCAAATAGGACACAGCTGCTCACAATATGATCTCAAAGGTGGTTTATGTAAAGCAGAAAGAGTGGGAGTCCTAATACGCTGCCTTGGGGGGACACCACTGTTAACCGGTGCAGGGTTCGATAGAGCGCTTCCAATTTTGACTACTTGTTGCCTATTTGCAAGGAAGGCGGCTATCCACTTCTTTTATCTCATTCAGTCCAAACCTCAATTCAGGGAATGTTCAACTGAATTCCCTTCTGCTTTGCTATTTGAGGACAAGGAACATGCAAACTTGAGGCTATTAACAACACAACCTCCAGCATGCTAATCAGCTAACTCAGCTAAAAACAATCTCCAGCATTGCAGCATCTGAAGAACAGCTTGGTCAATAGTACTGAAGGTCTATACAAAAAAAACCTATAAGGTCCCCATGTTCAATTCTCAGTGAAGGTCATGGACCCTGGAAACTAGGCTTAGTCCACATGAAATGGGTCCTAAATCTTTCGGAAAAAAAAGGAAAGAGAACCAAATTTCTCTCACCTTGTTGAGCAACTTCAGCTGGGAAAGAGCTCCTTGGTCAATGGTAAGTCTCTGTCTTTTCCAAATCCCCATTGACAGTTGGATGGGATCCTTCTTGGGGAGAATCAAACAGCTCATGATTGTCAGATCTGTGGTTACATCTCCATTTTGATCCAAGTACAGTAAGAAAGCAGAAATATTGCAAAACTCATTCTTCTGCAGGGAAGGGTGGAACTACAAGGGGAACATGCAAGAATTTTAAAATCTGAAAGCTTTTAAAGAAATCCCATTTAGCCTTTACACTTTTGAATCGTTCTTCTACAGTTCTCTAACATCAAAATCTGTTTATTTAGAAAAACAGGTGTTGATTGATTGATCTACATGACTGGCAAAATATTTGTGTAATGAGTTCCCCCAGTAACTATCCATCACACCATATTATGGACCAATGACACCTTCTCACTGATCCTCAAGGGGAAGATCCAATATACAGTGAATTGCAAGGTCTTTCAGAAGGTAGACCTAAAACAACCCTGGAGACTCTAGGCTTTGCCCACTTGAAATGGGACCTCAGGCTTTGGAAAACAGAGAACAGGCACCAAAATTTCTCCCATCTTATTGAGCAACTTTAGCTGTGAAAGAGCATCTTGGTTGCCAGAATGTCTTGCCAGGCATCATCCTTGGGGAGAACCAAGAAGATATCAATGCCCAGATCTGCTGTTATCTCTCCATTTTGATCCAAGTACAGTTCAATGCTGGAAATATTCCAAAATTCATTCTTCTCCAGAAAGGGATGGAACTAGAATGGGAACATCCAGGAACTTGAAAAGCAGAAAACTTTGTTTCTTATCCCACATTGAATCTTTCTTCTACAATTGTCTCATCTCCAAATATGGTTAAATAGAATACAAATACTGCCATTATCTTCATAAGTGAATGAGAAAGTTTGACAAAAGAATTCCCAATCATATACTGACACAATATAGAGAAAATAATAATCAACACAGTTGGTCAATTACAGGGAACATTCTAGAGCAAAAAACGAACAGAGAGAAAAAAAGATGATTCATAAACTTTTTGAAAACAACAGGTTGATTCCCAGAAAGCATGGGTTTATCAAGAAAAAAGTTGTCAGGCTAATCTTCTCCCTGGTCATCCTGATGGAAAACACCTACAGATGTCCTAATTCTACTTGATTGTAATGCAACATTAACAAAATTTTGCAGATCTGAAAGAACAAATCTCCCATCAACTCTTTTCTCAGTCTGAAAAATTAGCCAGGATCCTTTCTGAGTTTCTTTCTCTCCCATTATGCAGCTGCAGGATTCTCCCCACTTATCCGATCCTTCCTTAGGCAGCCCCCTCATTCCAAAAGTCATTCTCACATATTATTACACTTCCTAAATAGATTATGGGATTATGGGAACTCTGGTGATATAACTGGATCACAAATAATTTTTGTGATATGATTAGAAACCTGAGGGGTAGTGTAAAACTCTTCAAAATGATACTCAAATAATTTTGACCCTTTTAAATCTTTCCTATGAAACCTGAAGGTAATGGATAACCATTTGCCGTTGGTCTTCAATTTTTCTATGTTGTCATTAATGTGGTCATTAATAGGATCTTAGAGAAAGCTAATTTGATGTGATTTAAAGAATATAAAGTCTTTCAACCTAGAAGCCTTATTTGAAACATCATTTAAAAAGTTTGAAAAAATAAAAATGGTTTTAAATCAACTTAAATGTGATAATCAAAAACAAGCAACAATTGTTGACGTGGATGGGTTAGATGGATGGATGGATTGGATGGATGGACTGGAACTTAATTTGCTGCTGGCATCCCTGAAGAAGGAGTCTGGTTTGAAGGCAGGCTGCTTGGAGATGGCTGGAGAGGCCAAGGACCCTGAAGACTCAAAGTGGACGGAACAGATGACTGATGAAGTGGATTCTTTCAAGAAGATTGAGGGAGATTGGGGAATGGAGTTGTCATATTTAAATGGAAAACAAGTCTTAAGAGTCGTTTTTCCATTTACAGGAGGTCCTATGACTTTGTGGAATGGAAAGTAGTTATTGGGAAAGATCCTAATTACAATTTTAAAGAAATGTATTATTATTAAGAATCAACCAAAGATGTTTAACTCTGGACAGATTCTGGATGGATCAGAGATAATGATTGTGGTGGTCTTTGGTAGATAAGAAGCCCCTGTAAATTTTCGGTGAGTTAAATACAATAGAAGATAATAGACAATTTTGAAGTTTTGAAATTTAATTTTATTGTTGTATTACCTGTTAACTATGTTTTTATATACAGCAGATAGATGACAAGTCAAGTAGTTGGAAATAGTTGTGTAGTTTATAATTGTGGACCTATTTTGCAAGAGGGAGAAACTATTATTGCTGTATTATATTCAACTGGGGGGACCATATGCATGTTTTTGTCTGTTTCTAATGCACAATTTTTTAAAAAAATGTTTTGTCTAGTTTTGTTTTGTCTTTGTTATAGTTTTATTTTCCAAAACTTGTATTTTACTTTTTTGAATAAAATAAAATTTTATAAAAGGAATATCAAGTTTCCAGAAACAATATTTATGATTAGCATACAGAGAAGAGTGCATAAGTAAAAAGAAGTAGAAAAATATCTGATTTTTTCTATTAGGACTTGACTAACAATGGAGTCTCATATAAGAACATGAATGATGGACTGGAAAAAAGATGGATACTAAATTTGGTATGTATGTTTGTGAAAATGATCTCAAAATCAGAGTTAACTGGAAACAGAATCTGAGTCAGCAGGGAGATGTTCATGGAAAGAAGGTAAATGCAGCCGTAAGAATCTCAGGAAGTAAATGTTCTGGTTTGAGGAGACCCCAACTCAAGGACCAGGTCCCCTTGCAGGCACCAAGCTTGAAGGAGAATTTGCACAAAATCTCAGTGAACTTCAGGAAAGGACAATGAAGCCCAGGAAGAGAGCAAAGGATGAGCTGTTTTGGAGCTGAGCCAGTAAAGCAGAGAAGTACAGTCTCCTCTTCATGGATTATCTGAATGCAAAGACTGAGCAGCCATCAGTCAGAGAAGCTTGAGCTGGTATTCCTGCAGAGAGGAGGGGTTGGGCTGGATAGTCTCATGCTCTCCTCCAAATTTATAAATGCTGCAACATGTAACTATTGTGCTGTTGTTGCTCTAGCCCCACCTAGTGGCTGGGGGCAGATAAACCTAACTACCATATTTTTTGGAGTATAAGACTCTCCGAAGTATAAAATGCACCTAGATTTTGGGGAGGAGAACAAGGGAAAAATATCTGCCTCTGCTTCCCAGCAATTTGCCTCATTGCAACAAACAGTACAGACAATATACACTGTTTGTAGTGTGATAATTCAGACTATACTTTTACAGATGCTGTTAAAATTGATGTGCTTTCTGGAAGTATAGTTAGTCTCTGCTATTTAAAAGAATAACACTTTTTAAAAAAATTGCCAGGGCCTCTTCAGATCAAGCATTTATTTTAAAATGCTTCTTCATTTTGTTAAGTTGTCTTGAATAATAATAAAGCAATCTTTAAAAATAAGTCTAATAATTTGAACATTCTATAGGCATTTATAGTCGTTGACTTACCTTCTTGCAGCCAACAGCCTGATTAGCACAAGAAAAAAACCCTGCCTCCCAGTAATTTGCCATGTGGAGCAAAAAGCAAGTTTCACTTTCAATTTCTCCCAATCATCAGCTATTTCAGGCTGCAGGGATTGCTATAGCTTATTGAAGCCTCCGCAAGCCCCTGTTTGCTGCAAAGAGGTAAATTGCTGGGTGGCAGAAGCCAAAGGGTTGCGGCCTGTGGGTGGGTGGGTGAGGCTACATTCAGTGTATAAGATGCACCCAAATCTTCACTCTCTTTTAGGGGGAAAAAGGTGTGTCTTATACTCCAAAAATATGGTATATGGTCTGAAGCCAGATTCCATGTTCTGTCGGCCTTTGGAAAAGGCGGAAGCAGCCGTTGTGACCGAGACCCCTGGTCATCCGGAGACGGCCTCCGTCCCTCACATGGAGCATCCTTGGAGAGGTTCCAGCTGTTTCTTTGTTGGCTGTTAGTTAATGCTGCCTATCTTGTATTTCTATTTGATTTCCATTATTTGCATCTCCTCAGTTTCACCTGTCCTGTTCTCCCAATAAAGCATCCAGATCCACGCCAGGCTCCCTTTCATTGGAGGAGAATTGGGGGGTTTAGCTGCCTGTTGAGCTACACACAGACCCACATGCAATGGGAACAGAACAAAGGTGGAATTCCATGATGCTAATCACAAACAACACATAAAGGTCAAGGTTCCCTCGCATATGTATGCTAGTCGCATTAGCTGGGAGTTATGTCTGGTGGCCAAGCATAGACAAAGACATAACAGAATGGGTCGCTACATGTATACCATGTCAGGAATCCAGACCAGCACCCCCCTCCCCCGTTGTTCCTCCTCACAAGTGGGAGGCCCCTAAGTCACCATGGTCTAGGGTACATGTCAGAGGTGGGTTCCTAACCATTTGGACCATTTTGGCCGAACAGGTAGTAACTTGGCAGCCTGGGTTGCTGGAACTGGCAGCAACCCAGGCCTACCACACTCCTGAACCAGTCCTCTCGGTGCCTCTTATGCCGCTACCATATTGTTCTTGCCTTCTGCGCATGCGCAGAGCAACCAGCAGTAGCAGTGGCTGAAACCCACCCCTGGCTCTATCCCACTTAGGAGCCTCAGTTTATTTGTGAGCCCCATTGGCCTTTCTCCCTGCCTCTCCCAGCCAATGTTGCTCACGAATAAACTGTAGCTAGGATCTCCCGTGTGTTGCATGACCAAAAATGGCATGGAGGCATGGGTGAAGGCTGGGAGGTGTGTGCAACACGTGGGATGGAACCTGCCTGGCTCTGTGGCCCGGCTCAGTGTGCCAGCAGGAACAGCATGCTGTGGCTACAACTGCAAGGCCCATCAGAAGTGAGAAGGGCAATTCCTCCCGCAGCTGTCTGATGCAGCAGCCGGCTGGGAGACGCACTCCCCACCTCCGCAGACCAGGCCCGCAGCTCGCACCAGACCAAGGCCACAGCTGCCACCTGTTCCCTTGGCCCACTCAGCCAGCGGAAGCAGCAGCAGCGCCAGTCATGGCTGAGAGCTTTCTTTGCCAGCTGGCCACTGAAAAGTTCTCCCTTTTAAAGCCTCCAGTGATGGAGCATTAGGATCCAACCGCACTTTAACCAACCAACCAACCAGGGCTTAGTTTGGAAACAAGATGAAAGAACCAGTGAGTGACTCGCTCAGGCAGGGGGGTGTTGGGGGGGCTGGGTGAGGGGGAGGGTAGGAGGTCTCTGAGTGAGCGCTGGGCAAACTGGCAGGTGGATGACCTTGCTTTCCAGTCTCTGGTGAATGGCTGCATCCAGGCAGGAGATTGGAGGGGGCAGCTGAGCAAGCGCTGGGCAAGCAGGCAGGAGGGCAACCTTGGAGGCTCATTGTCACCCCAGCTTGCACCCAGTTAGCTCCGGTTGTGCACCATCGGTTGGCTTAATGGTCGGGCACTGGGAAGTGAGGGGGGGGGGTGTTGCCAGGCAGGAGCAGTGGTTCCCCAGGCAGCAAAGTGGATCAACTCAAAAAGGATGAAGGGGATCTTTGGTGGAGCCGGTTGAGGGAGCAATCCCTGGCTTGTTGAGTCTTACTGTGGTTGATGGGCCTTGCCTTGGATGAGAGGTGGGCCCAAATTGCACCCCACTGTGAGCATGTCTCAGCCGTTGTGTGCAGGGAAAAACTTTGCACAGTAAAGAAAAATAACTCGTGAGTGCGAGGCAATTAACAACTTCTCCCACTCTTGGGAAATTTTTCTTTGCTGTGCAAGGTTTTTCCCTGCACACAATGGCTGAGAAGTGCTTGCAGTGGGGTGCAATGTGGGGGGGGCATGAGATGCGCATCCCAATAATATCAATGTCGATGATGTTGATGATGATACACATCCTACATTTTAATGGACTTCTCAGAGAAAGGGGTTGGTGGATTGCAAAATGTTACATGGCTAAAATATCTATGCAGTCCTCCCATATCATAGAATCGAGTGGCAACCTCCCCGCTGCCTCATAATTATGTATCATTTATTAATGCATGGCAATGTTTCTTTAGCCAGGAGTGTTAATAGAAAAGTAGTTGTTTGGCTGCTAACAATTGCTAATCCATTCAGTGGATGCTCGTGTCTTCCCTAGTTGTCAGGGATATGGAGCAGGACTGCCTGAACCGCCATTTCCTTCCTCCCTGGACTCCGTCTCCCAAGCAGGACAACAAAGAGCCCCTGCTGCATGGAGAGGGGAAGGCATGAGGCACCCAGCTGCCAGAGCGGATTTGACAGCGGACATTATGTATGAGGACCCCATGGCAGACCTGATTCCAGGTGGCCAGGCGCTGCTGCTGCTGGAGCTGCATTGCCCCACTGGGTTTGGGGGCTTTTGCCCCTCATGCCATGCTTTGCAGCTGCCGGAGCCCCATACAGACCTCTTTGAGGTGCTGGGCTGCCCATGTGGCTTCTCCCTGGACCTGTCTTGATTCTGGCAATGCTTTCTGACCCTGCAGCACTCGCTGCAACCTGACTGCTTCAGCTGCCAATCGCAGGTGGGAGCCTCTCAAGCGTGGATTCCTGCAGCAGCACGCTGCCCTGATCAACCTGGCTTATGGCACTCTCTTCAGCCCACTCTGCCATGGCTTGTCTGGAGCTGCACGGAGTTGAATTGGCAGCGGACAGTGATGTGGAGACTGAGGGAATGGGGGCCAGGTAGCAACCTTGTTCTCTGCTTGTGCCCCCCCCCTCAAAATTTTTCGCCACCTTGGAAGGAGAAGCCACGTCACAATATCACAACGTGCATTCTCGATACTCCAAGACCGCTGTTGATACTTTTGCCTCTGGTTGGTCCATTGAGACCTAAACTGTCCCATAGAGATGGTGATCAGGAAGACAAAGCCTTGCTGGTCTCAGGGACATCGCAAAGTCCCTGATATACCCAAGGGAAGTGCTTCAAGCCAGTGGAAAACAGGCAGCCCCCAGGCTGATGAAATCGGGACACTCCGGAAGGAAGGAAGTGAAAAGAGAAAGTGAGTCCATCTGTTGAGGTATTTTTTCTATTTTGCTAAAGACTGCCCAAAGAATTTTTTCTTTAAAGCCAAATTAGATACTTAAGCAAAAGAACTGAGTGACGAAAATAACCGTAATTGGATTGCTGTGGAAAGTTTTTTTTTCTTTGTAATTATTCTTTGTGGATTGAAGTGCTTGCAACGTTTTTCATTTCTCCTCTTTAAGTGAACGGATTGATTTTTTTTCTTCTGCTTTTTGTTGCTTTATTTTTTGACTTCTGGATTAAAACCTTCCTTCTTATTTTAACAATTCTTCATATTACTTGTTATTAAATCCCACTAAAAGAAACCTAAAGAGCTTTGTTTCCTATAAGCCAGAGATAAATATTAGAAGGTGAAAAATTAGCACACTGCCACTTAGAGCTCAGAGGCTGGGGTTTTTGAAACAACGTATCTCTTTTCTTTCCTTATTTGACTTTGCTAACTTTGTAGCTGAAGGGTTTGTAACTTGTTTACAGAAACTGATAAAGAGCCAAGGGCACAAATTGTTTTCACAGGTACCTCTGAGAACTATTTTGGCAGGGGAAAGAAAGGCGGAAAAAACAGAACCCTTCTCCTTTGAAGAGCATAAAAGAATTTATGTTCCAGTCAATCAAAAATAAAAGAGGCCTGGAAGGCTAGAGTGGCACTGGCTATTAGTTTTTCTTTCTTTCTTTCTTCTGTTTTGGAAACATGGATCAATATTCAGATGAGGAAACCTTAAAATTCCAAAATATTTTGGCTAGAATTCAAAATCTATTGGAAGGATATGGGAGAATTGAGAAGAAGTTGGAAAGACTAGTCTTCCTCAAATCAAAAGATGATGAGGTTGGAGCCCCAAAAATTAAAGGGGAGAATGAAGATATAGAAGATAAAGATAAGACAATAAATGAATTTATTAATGGAGCAAATGTGGGTGAAAGTGGAAAGAAGGGAATATGGAAAAGGGAATTCGACAAATTGGAGCTCTACCCCAGATTCCAGGACACAGAATTTAAAAATACTAATGATGATAGACATAAGAAGAGAAATTTTTTCAGAAGCAAGATTGACAACCAAAGATAAGCTAATTTTAGTAGCAGCTGGTGGGCAATGAGATTATCTGAGAGACCCTTCAAGCAACAAAGTGTGGAGAGAAGTCTATAAAAACCTTATAAAGGAGATAAAAAGAAGACTGACACCACAATTGGCAAGAAAGATAAGATTGTTTTGTTACTGGAAAGATACAGGTTGACAATGAAAGCTGATGATAAAAAATTAGTTGATTTTGGTGATTAATAAGTAGAAATTTTATAACTCTTAGATTGTTTTAGATTGCTATCAAATGTTTATTCACTAACAATTAACTATAATAACAATAAGGAAATGATAATGGATACAGATGAATGATATATACATGTATGGTAATCTAGTAAAAGAAATTTGGATATAAATTGTGACTTGGGAAAAAGACCTATACAATTTTATTAACAATTTTTTATTTAGATCTTGTTATAAAGGTGTAAGGTTTTTGGGGGGGGAGGGTGTCAAGAGGAGATGGGACATAAATAGTAAATGATTTTTAGCCAATTATAATAATAACAAGGAAATGTTAATGGTCATTGTTTAACAATATATACATGCTATGGTTTTGGCAAAAGTAATTTGGTTATAAATTCTAAACAGTGAGTTGAAAAAAAGGGGGGGGAGGGTTTAGAAACTTTATTAATTGACTTTTATTTAAAAGATGTTATAAAGGTGTAATGTTATTGGAGGATTTTTTGAAATAGCTAATGAATGCCATTATGTGGTTGTGTCTTTAAGTATGAATGATTTGAGGTAAAAGCATGTTCAAATAATTGTAGTCAAATGAGAATTGTGGTACATTGATAGTAAGATATACAAAGATTTTTGATTTAAAGTGTATAATCTAATATGAACTATAAGTAATGACTGTGGAAGAAATGCAAGAAAGTAATTTGTAACCAATTGACATGCTTTCTACAAGATGTAATGAAGGATGATTTTTTTGTATTTTTTTGTTCAATTAAAATTTTTTAAAAAATCAAAAACAGTTTTGCCACCTTTTTGGTGGCCATGGCTTGGTGGGGTGGGGGGATCATGTGACTTAGCATATGTGAGTGACGTCAAGTTGTCCATGCCCACTCAGTCACATGCCCCCCCTCATCTAGCCATGCCCACCAAACCGGCAATAACATTTTTTGAAACCCACCCCTGGTACATGTTGATTTTGCAGGATCCACATTTTTAATAATGGTGGACCCCTATTCCAAAGATGATTAGCATGTCCTCTATGATGGCCGAGGCAGTTTTACGGGTACCACAACAATTGTTCACCACACATGGCCTACTGGACATACCAGTCTCCAATAATAGACTCCAATTCACGCCAAACAATTTGAAACCTTTTTGGCTGAACAAGGATTCCAACATGTCTTGTCAGCGCTGTTCCATTGGGCTACAAATAGTCAAGCGGAACGGATGGTGTGGTCAACCAAAGAGGTTCTACCCAAAATGGGACCAAGCTTGACAAATACCTGCTAGTACAATATATCACCCATAGCGCAACTACAACTGCAGCCCAGCAGAATTGCTGATGGGCTGCAAACTCAAATCACAATTAGACAGAATACACCCAACTTATAACACAGATACACCCACAGATTCTATCAGCCAATGCTGATCACTTAACAGTGGAGACCTAGTATATGCCCAAAATTATACAGGGGGTGCGGCCTGGGTCCCTGCCAAGGTAATCACGATTACAGATCCCCAATCTTACCGAGTTGAATTAAGGTAAAGGTTCCCCTCGCACATATGTGCTAGTTGTTCCCAATTCTAGGTTCATCTAACCTCATCTCCATTTGTAAGCCAAGGAGCCAGCGCTGTCTGAAGGTGTCTCTGTGGTCATGTGGCTGGCATGACTAATTGCCAAAAGCACACAGAACGCTGTTACTTTCCCACCAAAGGTGGTTCCTGTTTTTCTACTTGCATTTTTATGTGCTTTTGAATTGCTAGATTGGCAGAAGCTGGGACAAGTAACTGGAGCTCACTCTATTACGCAGCACTAGGTATTCGAATCACTGAACTGCTGACCTTTCTGATTGACAAACTTCATGTCTTAGTCACTGAGCCACTGCGTCCCTTACATATGGGAATTCATTTTAAAAAGAGTACAGCATTTTCAAATTAGCAGTGTTTAATATAAAAATGCCATGATATCTAGTCTTTGGAACCATGATTCCCTGATTAACTAAATGGGCCAAATCTGTTGAGATGGTTCCCCTCCTCCTCTGGTTTCCTTCTCCAAAAGAACTCAGATTAATGGATCCATATTGGGACCCCTTACCTGCTATTGAAACAGCATGGGGTCCACCATTGAACCCCTCAATACTTAATCAGGCTACTTGTCTTCTTCTAACTCAAAACTTCAAAATTAAAAACTCTGCTTATGCTCTTTCACCTAAAGAACAGACATAAGGAACATATTTCTTTCTGCTTAAAACACAGGAAAATAGTTTTTTCGCAAGTAGGAAAACTGGGTGGGCAGTTAACCACATTATCTTAGTCATAGAGTGCAGTTTAGGATAATCAAAGTTCAACTTGTAAACAAGCTATAGGTTAACCATATTTTTAGCAATATATCTGAGTGGCGTTCTGACTTTTCCTCTTTCTGCATGAGTAACTAAGATTCACTTCTCTTTTAGTTTCACTTTACTTCCCTATTGTGGTTTGGGAATCATGTATTGTAAGTTTCCTTAAATATTTGTAATTTACCCGAAATAACCTTGTGCTGACTTAGGTGAGAAGTTATGACCTGGACTAGTGCACGCCTATATGACGTCTATATGATTTGTAATAACCATTTCAAAGGTATAAAACCTCTGTCAAAATGTACCTAAGTCAGATCAGTTAGGTGGAAATCTACTGGTCTCTTGAATGCATTCAATAATAATAAACCTTTCTTCTCTGGAAAAGGTATCGTCTCATATTCTTACGTAAGTAGAAAGGCAGAC
The DNA here is from genome assembly GCF_009769535.1 of Thamnophis elegans. Taxonomy (NCBI): domain Eukaryota; kingdom Metazoa; phylum Chordata; class Lepidosauria; order Squamata; family Natricidae; genus Thamnophis; species Thamnophis elegans. The sequence goes on from NC_045555.1 coordinate 33,396,157, forward strand.
CCTGATTTTGCCATTACATTTCTTGGCGAGCCAGCCAGGAGACAATAGGGTTTTTGGGGACCCTCTGGGACACCTAACCCGGGGGGCTGGGGGCTCATCGGGTCAGGAACCTCTCTGGCGCCAAACGGACCTTTGTTCCGAGGGAATTTCCCGGCAGCGAGGAGCACTCGGCCTTGGCGGTTAGCGGTCTCAAGAACGTCAGAAAACCAGAGGAGAAAGGAGAAAAAGTCTGGCCAGCACCGGAGGAGGAAAACCACAGATAAAAGGCAAGTAATTGTGGGTTTTCTATTTAAGGCCCGGTTTTTCTTTTAAACCGGAGAGTGAGGTCTGATCCACCTTGCTAGGTATAAAAGTTTTGGGAATTGGACTGTCCAGAATATATGTATGTGTTTAAAAAGGGTAAAGAGAAACAACTCGCATTAATCTTTGTCGACGCTCAGAAAGCCTTTGATAACCTAGATTGGAACTTTCTAATCACTCAACTAAAAATGATGAAATTTGGCGATAAATTTATTAAGATTATAGAATCTATATATTCACGGCAATCTGCAAATATTATAGTCAATGGGGAACTAACGGAGAGGATACAAATTGGAAAGGGTGTTAGACAAGGGTGCCCGCTCTCCCCACTACTATTTATTACGTCTCTAGAGGTCCTTTTAAATCGGATAAGATCAAATCAGGAAATTAGGGGCCTGACCATAAAAAAAGAACAATATAAAGTACAGGCCTTCGCGGATGACATGGTCTTTATCGTGGAAGACCCCTTACTTTCAGGACCGAATTTGATGAAGGACATTGAGAACTTTGGGTGTGTGGCCGGTTTAAAAATAAACAAGGAAAAAACAAAAATGATTATAAAAAATTTCCCCAAAAACCAGATTGGAGAACTAGAGGAAACAATGGAATTAAAGGTAACTAAAAAAATTAAGTATTTAGGGATCTGGCTGTCTGCGAAGTGCTCTTCCATAAAAGAAGACAACTATGATAAGTTGTTACAGAATACCCAAAAGGACTTAAAAACCTGGTCAAAACTACATCTATCACTGATGGGAAGAGTCGCAGTAATTAAAATGAATGTTCTCCCAAAAATCCTCTACCTATTTCAAACGGCACCGGTTAAGCTAGGGGAAAAATTTTATAATGATTTGGACAAAATGATTCGAAACTTTATATGGAATGGTAAAAAGCCCAGAATAAAATATATGCACCTGCAGGATAAAAGAACCCATGGGGGAATGGGATTACCGGAATGGAAAACATATCATCAAGCAGCAACAACTATGTGGATAAAAGAATGGGTAATGTTAGCTAATAAAAGAATCTTAACAATAGAGGGCCACGACCTGCAATACGGGTGGCACAACTACTTATGGTGCGAGGGAAATAAAATCCACAATTATTTTAGTAGTCACCATTTAAGGGGGGTATTGATTAAGGACTGGCTCGAAATTAGAAGGAGATACTATACGCAACTACCTAAATGGACATCTCCGACGGAAGCCCTGATATACCCGAATTTGATAAACTTGGATAAAATTGTTACCTACCAACAGTTGCTAGACGACCAAAACAAACTAAACCCCAGGGAAAATTTGGCTGATAAGGGAATAAACATCGATTGGTGGCCATATCTTCAAATTCAAAACAAACATAAATTCGATCTAGCACAACCTGGCTTCCAGAACAAGAACCAGGAATTAGATAAAATTTTAATTGGACCAGATGAGAAATTAATTTCAAAAATATACAATTGCTTACTGATTCGAAAAACGGAAGCAGAAAGAGTAAAAGAAGTCATGGTAACCTGGGCCCAAAACATCGGCCACTCAATAGATCTAGACGACTGGGAAAGAGTCTGGGAATGGAATCTAAAATTGACAAAGTCGACGGCCTATAAAGAAAATATATATAAAATGTTCTACCGCTGGCATCTTCCACCGACAAGACTGGCGAAAATGTCTTCAAAAGTTTCAGCCATATGCTGGAAATGTAAAACGGTGCTGGGCACGTACTACCATATGTGGTGGACGTGTCCGGTAGCCAAAGCATATTGGAAGCAAATACTAGGATGGCTGAATGGAATCCTGTCAATTAAACTATGCTTTAAGCCGGAAACTTTCTTATTAGGAATAATAGATCAAAAAATTTGCAAATCTGACCAATACCTCCTAGTCCATATTCTGACAGCGTCAAGGATTGTTTACGCACAATGCTGGAAGAGTGAAAATGCCCCCACCAACACTATGGTGATGAATAAAATTTTAGAACTAGCAGAAATGAACAGACTGACGATGCGAATTAATGACAAAGAAGACACAGACTTTTATACAGTCTGGGAGAAGCTATACAAATGGCTTGATGAGTCAGTGAAGACCTAGACATAAAAAGAGATAGCTAACTAACCTATCACGATTAAACCAATAACTCAAATGAACAATATACAACAACTGAGAGATAAACGAAAGGAGAAATGTATCAGGGGCGAGAACCCACCGTCGAGCAATTTTGTCACGCTACAATGCTGGGAAAACTTTAAAAAGCTGATAGGAAATTCGCTATAATTACCTGCATGAAATTAGTGATCAAACTTCATTTTAGATGAGACGAGAAGACGTATAATCCTTGCCCTTCAAGCAAGGAAAGGGAAAGAGAACCAGATTGTCCTCAGCAGAGGAAAATATGCAAATGTAACAAAGGTTAGAAGGGAGGGAAGGAGGATAGTAGGGAAGTCAGGATGGAGAGGAGAAAGGGGAGGAATAGGAAAGGCAGAAGAAGGGGGGAAGAAAGAGGAGGAAGAGAAAGAAGAGAAGGGAAAGAAGGTGGGAAGAAAGAAGGAGAGAAGAAAGAGAAGAAACTGGGGGAGGAAGGAGGGAGGGAAGAAGAGAGGGTAGTAAAGAGGGAAAGAGGGAGGGAAAGAAAGAGAGAAGGAGAGTTGAAAGGAAGGAGGGAAGGAGGGAGGAAAGGAGGGAGATTAAGAGAAAAGGAAGGAGGAGGGAAAGAGGCAGGGAAGGAGGGAAGGTATGTGTGAAGGAGGGGGGAGCGAGGGAGGGAAAGGAGGGGGAAGGAAAGGAGAAAAGGAGAAAAGAAAGGAGGGAAGGCAGGGGAGAAGGAAGTAAGGGGGGAGGGAAGAAAAGAGGGAGGGAAAGATACCTAACCTTTGATGTTTATAATGATTTGATAGTATGGGAATATCTCGAAATGTAGTTGTATTGTTTGTTACAAGTTATGGATGTTGTATTTTCTTTTTACCAATAAAATCTTACAAAAAAAAAAAAAAAAGGGTAAAGTGTTAAGATTGTGTTATCCAGTATTTGGGAAAATTATGGGTGGAGGAAGTAGTAGTCAGACTCCGCTGAATTCTATGTTAAATCATTTTAAAGAAGGATTTATGAGTCAGGATTATGGAATTGAGTGGAGTAAACATGAGCTTAGGAAGTTTTGTGAATCAGAATGGCCCAGATATGGCATTGGGTGGCCTGAAACAGGTACTTTTGACCCCCACATAGTTTTAAAAGTCCATAGGTTGGTGTTTGATCCTAAGCTAGGGAGTTTAACTCAGGCTCCATATATAGATGTTTGGAAAAAATTGATTAATCAACCCCCAGCTTGGTTAAAGAAATGTAAACAACAATGTATTCTTATGGCTGTCAGAGTTACAGACCCCAAAAGTCCTAGGCAGAGACCACCAGTCTTGGCTAGTGCCCCAGAAGAATTGCCACAGCCCCCTCCTTACATGGCACCTAGGGGGGTCAGCTTGCCAGCCACACCGCAATCCTTGTCACTGACATATTCCAGAAGAACTGCCCCCAGCACAGGGGATTCTACAGGTCTGTTATCTATTGAGGGAATCGAGCAGGGATTGGATGCTGTAATTACTAGTATGGAACAAATAAGATATAAAGAGAAAGAAGAAAAGGCCCCTCTAAGCTCACCCGACACAATGGGACCAGAGTTTTGGGAAAAGAAGGAGGAAGAGATGGACCAATTGATGGGAGCTGTGGGTGGAGAAGCGGAACCAGTGTCAGCCAGAACTAGAGCAAAGACAGAGACTGTTTTTACAGCACCACTCAGACGAGTCGACCAATTCTTAGTAAACCCAGATGACCCCTCCCAAGTTTCAACAGGGTCGTTGTTTCAGCATGTTCCTTTTACCACCTCTGATTTGCTTAATTGGAAAATGCACTATGGGCCTTATAGTGCTAAACCAAACGAAGTGGCAGAATTGGTAAAAACTATTGTGGATGCTCATCACCCAACTTGGCTAGATTTACAACAACTTATGGCAACACTTTTCAATGCTGAAGAAAGGGAAAAGATCAGGAATGCAGTGTCTAATATTTTAAAACCAGATGTCCCTGCACGTACAACTTTAGCAGACTTTATTGAACAGCGTTTCCCCTCAAAGGATCCTAATTGGAGTCCTTACGATTCTCATCAATTAAACTTGTTGCTCAATTATCAACAGTTAGTAGTAAAAGCTGTGCGCATAGCAGGAAAGCCCGCAACCAACATGTCGAAACCAAGTTTGATAACCCAAGAAGCTACTGAAAGTCCGGAGGCATTTTATTCTAGATTGGTTGAGGCATATCAGATGTATACTCCTATTGACCCCACCCTTCCTGAAAATGCTCGTATGCTAGCAATGGCTTTTATTTCACAATCAGCTCCAGACATAAGACATAAGCTTCAAAAGTTGGAAGGAGCGTTGGGAAAACCTCTTAGTGAACTCATGGAAGTTGCCAGGAAGACATTTGTCAACAGGGATTTATTGGAGGAGAGAAAAAAGGATAAGCAGATGAAGAAAAAAGCAGAATTGCTAGCCACCGCTTTAATGACTGTGCCAGGGGGAAATAGAGGAAGTAGGGAGAGGACTATAATCCCCTCCTTGGGTCAAAATCAGTGTGCCATATGTCACAGGTATGGGCACTGGAAAAGAGATTGTCCCAGAAGAGAAGGAATTGGGAAAAGGGAGATTGAACAGCCAAGGGTAACTAGAAATCCTTCCCCTTTGCCAAGAAATCTCTCCCTCAGCCGACCCAACACCTTCAGGGGACGTGGAACATTCAGGAAGCCCTTTGATGGCCTGCGAAAGAGAGAAGCCAAGGGATTTTCCCCCGACACTCCTTTGATTGGATTGGCAGAAGCTGAGGAGTGGGATTGACGGGGCAGTGTAGGTTCGATTAGCCTCCCCGAACCTATGGTCTGTCTGAATGTGGGGGGCAAAGAAGTTTCTTTCCTTGTAGATACAGGAGCGACTCGCTCTGTATTAACCCAACCCTTGGGACATATTTCTTCTCAATCTATCAACATTCAAGGGGCAACAGGAAAACCACAAACCCAGCCACTTTTAGAGCCTCTATTATGCACAACGGGAGGAAAAACGTTGACTCACCAGTTTGTTTATCTGCCCAGCTGTCCGCTTCCACTCATGGGTAGAGATTTACTTTGCAAACTTAGAGCACAGATATTTTTTGATGAAAAGGGATCCGTAGGAGTGAAATATGGCAATGTGAATTTAGAGATTCCTAAGGAAGAGGCTTGGAGAATCATGGTGGTGCAGGAAGTCTCAGGAGACAAATGGAGGGAGTTCCGGGTTCCTGGGCTGTGGGTGGAAGATAACCCCCCTGGTTTTGCTGCTCTCCACACCCCTATCATTGTTGAGGAACTACCAATGAGCCTTCCTGTATGCATCCGCCAGAGGGGGTACCCAAGAGAGATTGTGCAGGCTATTCAGGAAGTCATACAAATGTATCTGACTTATAAGATTCTAGTGCCCACTGACTCCCCATGGAATTCACCGATTCTGCCTATACCAAAAGGGGAAGGGAAATATCGAATGGCTCAGGATCTTCGTCGGGTCAACAGTTCAACAGTCACAATTTATCCCACGTTGCCAAATCCTTATGTGTTACTTGGGTTAATTCCACCAGAAGCTAAATGGTTTTCAGTTATTGATTTAAAAGATGCCTTCTTCTCTATACCCATTCATAAAAAAAGCCAGCACTTGTTTGCCTTTGAATGGGAAAATCCGACAACAGGAAGGAAACAGCAGTATACTTGGACACGCCTTCCACAGGGATATAAAAATTCTCCAACGCATTTTAGCGCGGCGTTAGCTACGGACTTGGAAATTCTAGATTTACCCCCTCCTGATGTTGTGTTACAATATGTGGATGATCTTTTGGTGACAGGGCAAACAGAAGAGGATTGTCATGCCAATACAGCAGCCCTGTTACTTCTGTTACAAGAAAAAGGCTATAAAGCTTCTAGGGCCAAAGCACAATTGGTCCAATTGAATGTTAGGTATTTGGGATATGATATCCAGCAGGGGCAAAGAACTTTGGGACATGAAAGGAAGGAAGCCATTTGTCAATTACCAGCCCCAAGAAATAGGAAGGAATTGAGAGGCTTTTTAGGAGCAGCAGGATTTTGCCGCATTTGGATTCCTAACTTCGCGTTGTTAGCAAAGCCACTTTATGAAGCTACAAAAGGGAATGAAAAGGAACCTTTGCGGTGGGAAAAAGAGGAACAGAAAAGTTTTTTGAACTTAAAACATGCTTTGACTCAAGCCCCGAGTCTGGGACTGCCTAATTTAGACAAACCTTTTCATTTATTTGTGGACACTAAACAGAATATGGCTGTGGGGGTGTTAACTCAGAAGATGGGAACGTGGTATCGACCAGTTGCATATTTGTCAAAACAATTGGATCAGGTAGCAAAAGGGTGGCCCTCTTGTCTTAAGGCTGTAGCAGGCACGGCTTTACTTACTCAGGAAGCAAATAAACTTACTTTTGGACAGCAGTTGAATATCTACACCCCCCATGCTCTTCGGGCTGTTCTGGATCAGAAGGGCCATTTGTGGCTTACCAATCCACGTATGTTGAAGTATCAGGGGCTTATTACACATAACCCCCTCATCAAACTTGTTCAGTCATATGCTTTGAATCCTGCCACTCTGTTGCCTGAACCAGACTCTGAGATCTCTCATGATTGTTTGCAAACTATTGAGGAAACCTATGCTAGTCGCCCAGATTTGAAAGATGAACCCTTTTCCGACCCGGATGCAACCCTTTTTACCGATGGAACCAGTTTTATCCATGAAGGTGTAAGGAAAGCAGCTTATGCCATAGTTACTCTTGATGATGTATGGGAAGCCAAGCCCTTACCTGCAGGAACTAGTGCCCAGTTGGCAGAATTACATGCACTCACTAGGGCATTGGAATTAGCAAAAGGTCTACGTGTCAACATTTACACAGACTCCAAATATGCCTTTCTTACAGTTCAAGTGCATGGAGCTTTGTATAAAGAAAGAGGTCTTATTACAGCAGGAGGAAAGGACATTAAATATGGACCCCAAATTTTGCGTCTATTGGACAGTGTGTGGGCTCCCAAACAAGTTGCCATTATGCATGTACGAGGTCATCAGAAGGGGATTTCAACAGCTGAAAGAGGAAACCACAAGGCTGATCAGGTGGCAAGGGCAGCAGCTTTGGATCCATTCTCCCTGCAAGCTAACTGCCTTACTTTGTGGATCCCGAACCAAGAGGATGAACCCCCCTCATATAGCCACTCGGAAGTCCAGCAAGCTGAAGCTATAGGGGCAGAACTAGTAAATGGGTGGTGGACTCTGCCGGACAACCGGGTGTTTGTACCTCAGCAGTTAGCATGGGAGGTTGTTTCTTCCCTGCATAGGCATTTACATTTAGGAAAGACAGCTTTGAGAAAGGCTTTAACAAGGGAAGTCTATATTAACAATTTGTCTAGTCTAGCAGCTGCTGTTTGTTCTCGATGTCAGGTGTGTGCTGCTAATAACCCACGTCAGGGCCCAAGTCTTCCCCCTGGGCACCAACCTAGGGGGGCTTATCCTTTTGATTATTTAATGATCGACTTTACGGACATGCCGAAAGTGGGATCATACACTGCTATGTTAGTTGTTGTTTGCACATACACAGGGTGGCCTGAATGTGTTCCCACTAGAACGAAAAAAGCTTTGGAGGTAACCCGAACTCTGTTAAATGTAGTTATTCCACGATATGGGTTGCCCTCACGTATCTCTTCAGATAATGGGCCTGAGTTCATTCATGCAGCCACTCAGAAGGTTGCCCAGGTATTGGGGATTACCTGGAAGTTACACTGTTCGTTCCACGCTCAATCGGCGGGTGTCGTTGAAAGAGTTAATAGAACTATAAAGAATAAATTGGCTAAAATTTGTCAGGAAACTCATCTGAAATGGCCAGATGCCCTCAGCATGGCGTTGCTGGCCGTGAGGTGCGCACCCACAGGGGGGCTGGGTGTCTCACCATATGAGTTAATGTATGGAAGGGTTCCTAATTTGGTTAGTCCACAGGTGTTGCCCACTCCTCAAGTGGCAGACACAGTAAAAATCAAACAGTTGCAAGCCTTGAATACTGTTGTCCATCAATTACAAAAATATGTGCTGTCATGTCGTCCTCATGTGATTGTAACTCCAGTACATAATTTCCACCCAGGACAGGAGGTCTGGGTAAAGGACTGGAAAAAGGTGCCTTTGGAACCCAAATGGTGTGGGCCATATACTGTTGTTATTTGTTCTCCCCTTGCTGTTAAGGTAGCTGAAATTAAGCCTTGGATCCATTGGACACGCCTGAAATTGGCTGCAACCCCGTGTGAGACTGTTTCCAAGGACTCTGTCCAGCCTCTACACCCTGCCAAAAGGAGAAGACGAAGGAAGGACGCCACCTCGCCTGCTGATTCACGGGACGCAATCGCTCTACGGCCAGGTGGTGAAGACCCCTCTGCAGGTGTCGCTCCAGGTACCGCCGACACCCATCGCACAGGCAACGCATCGCGTCTCCCGTGGAACCTTCGTCCCCGTCCAACGCGGAGAACCAACCATGGATTCCAACCACCGTCTGCGCCAGACTGCGTGCATTAGGAATGGTCTGATCCCAGCGATCTTAGTCGTGATTTTTCTCTTATCTGTTTCTGTTCTCCTTAACTTTCTCTATTTCTATGCCACCATGACAAATAAGATCGCCCGAGGGGCGCCGCCAGTGCAGATATGGGAGGTTCCCCCTGATTATGAGGACCCATTTCCTGAAGGGGGGAATGTGATTAGTGGGAGTACCTCGCAGCCACCATATGTGAGGGATGGGAAAAAGGGCACCCAACAAACACCAGATGTCAGGGCCCTCACAGTGACGAATGACTCCCCTGTAAAGGTAACTTCTGAACCACTGCTAGAAGAAATGGGACCAGGGCCTTTTCCTCCTTGTAGGCATTGCTTCTATAAGGTCCCGAGCACACAGGGACTCGGTTTTGCCTATGTAAAATGCTGGGTAGTAGATTGCCATCCAGAGGAAGGGTTATCCCCCTGTTCCGAGGGATCCAGGAACTATTGGCAATGTAGATTGGACCCCAATGTTACTTGGGCACCAAGTGAATATTATAATTCAACCATAATGTGCCATACTTTGAGGCCCATTCAGAGACCATACCCAGAACCCTATCTGGAAAGGACAGGGACTCGGGGTAAGCGGACACCCCTTGATTTTAGTTTGGACATGAAATATGACATAACGAATGATCAGCTTCCGATCATGGTGAGGATATATTGTCAAATCATGGGTAATGTGAGAAATGTGTGGTTGCTGCAATGGTGGTCAGATGAAGAGAATCTGTCAAGTATGAAACCTCAGGTACTGAGCGAGACTCGGCACCTCGGCATAATACGTAATTATGATGAGAAATCTAGTTGCTTGAAGGTCTGGATCACTCATTCTAATTACTCGGAATCATACCAGTGCCGAGCTGTGACACTTGGTAAGATCATAAGCAGAACGGCAACAGTCACATTGAATGCAGAAGGAAAAGGGATGGTGGTTCTGGAGCCGCTCTTGCAACCAGGTAGGAACCTCCATCCCACACCCATTCTTCCCAAAGGTGGGAAGGATGGATTAGATGGGAAGGGACCTATAACCCCTGCCCCATTGGAATGCACTGCATGCCTAATGGGAACAAGAGGAAATACTTTAAAGTTCAAAATGGGCAAACCTAAATCCTGTCAGAACTTCAATCTTCCGAATTGTACTTTTGGAAGGAAGCAACCCCGTCTCTATAGCCAATGTGAGGGATCTGAAGGGGTGGTATGTTATCTGCCTGCAACACCAGGGCTGGATGAGTGTGGCCCATGTCTTACCAAAGCTAAGGTGGGGCCTCGTACCATTGTTACAATGAACTACCACACTCAGGCCCCAGTGGACTGCACCCCTCAGAAAAAGACATGTGTATCTAACGGTACCATGTATAACTATTGCATTCAGAAAAAACAGCTTGTTTGTTATCAACCAACCACTCCAGTTCGCATAAAAGTCAGTGTATGGGCCGGCCTGGCCCTACTTGACAACCCCAAGGAATCTCAGCTTTACCACCTCACCACAGTTACTGCTTTAAAACAAGGACAGAAGCCCATCACCGTAGCATTTGGTGTATGTGCTGCAATGGATAGGGTGGCTTACAGAAGCTGTGGAAGTCAGGGATGGAGACAAACTTATTACCACAATCATAAGTATCTCTGTCCCCGATCCCATGTCTACTGCCAAGGATGTCAGAATCCAAGTCGGGATTTGTATTCTCCTTGTGCAGATCGCATGGACAAAAAGAAACCCGTGCAGAGGATGGGATTGTGTCTGTCAACATACTGGAGGAGGTTATCCTACTTCTCCTCATCTAGGATGTCCCTATATTTCCAATTTTCGCCGCCTCCCAAATTCAAACTCAGTCGCTTTTGAAGTGTCCCGCAATCACCCAGAGGAAGAAAGTTATGGGATAGGCATTGATGGAAATGGGGCTGACCCACTGGCATACATTACAATAAGGGTGGAAACTTTGAAGGAAGGGGAGGAAAAGTCATTAGGATGGTCTGTATATGATAACCTTCGAAAGTTAGAGGAACCCCTTCCTCTTAGCCCTAAGGCTGTGAATTTGTTTGTAGAAATGGCTGAAGAAGTAGCAAAAGCCTTAACTGTTAAGAATTGCTTTGTTTGTGGAGGAACTAACATGGGAGAAAAATGGCCATGGGAAGCCCTCGAAGCAACCCCAGAGGTATATAACAATATGACCCTCAAAGGCAACCTCACTCAACGAACACAGCATACGGGTATTGTTTGGACCCTAACTACAAATTTGGTGGGCCACAGCTGTTTCTCTCGAAATGGATCATATCCTGTGGGTCATCTAATTTGTTTAGGGGAATGGGATGATACTTATACCAAGTGGTCATCACCATCTAATCTCTCTCAACCCCCCAAGTTTGATCTTTCACTCTTACCATACCTAAAGGAGCCACAGTATTCATCTGGCCCATGGGAAGCCCCTGAGAACATGTATTGGATTTGTGGCACACTTGCCTATGAAATTCTTCCTGCAGACTGGGCGGGCTCCTGTGTTCTTGGGTGGATAAAACCTTCTTTCTTTTTATTACCCATCCAATCACGACAGGTGCTGGGAATTCCAGTGTATGACTCAGTCGGTCCCATTCGTCAGAAAAGAGAAGTGAACACAGCCTTCTCTAACTTTCCTTGCAAGGAACTTACTGAATATGAGAAATCAGATACATGGAGTTCAGAGAGAATTGTATGCACGTATGGAAGGGCCACTGCCAAGGTCCTGACACTTATGGGACACACAGGAGAGGAACATGAGTATGTGGGGCTCATAGGCAATAGGGAGCCTGATACTTATGAAACTCCACAATAATCTTAGGATTGGGTGAAGTTTCAACAGGGGGGAATGAAACAGCATGGGGTCCACCATTGAACCCCTCAATACTTAATCAGGCTACTTGTCTTCTTCTAACTCAAAACTTCAAAATTAAAAACTCTGCTTATGCTCTTTCACCTAAAGAACAGACATAAGGAACATATTTCTTTCTGCTTAAAACACAGGAAAATAGTTTTTTCGCAAGTAGGAAAACTGGGTGGGCAGTTAACCACATTATCTTAGTCATAGAGCGCAGTTTAGGATAATCAAAGTTCAACTTGTAAACAAGCTATAGGTTAACCATATTTTTAGCAATATATCTGAGTGGCGTTCTGACTTTTCCTCTTTCTGCATGAGTAACTAAGATTCACTTCTCTTTTAGTTTCACTTTACTTCCCTATTGTGGTTTGGGAATCATGTATTGTAAGTTTCCTTAAATATTTGTAATTTACCCGAAATAACCTTGTGCTGACTTAGGTGAGAAGTTATGACCTGGACTAGTGCACGCCTATATGACGTCTATATGATTTGTAATAACCATTTCAAAGGTATAAAACCTCTGTCAAAATGTACCTAAGTCAGATCAGTTAGGTGGAAATCTACTGGTCTCTTGAATGCATTCAATAATAATAAACCTTTCTTCTCTGGAAAAGGTATCGTCTCATATTCTTACGTAAGTAGAAAGGCAGACCCTGATTTTGCCATTACACTATGGCTGCAGACTTGGAGACCCCAACGTCTTTTTACCTTCCTTGGTTCTCCTTCTCATTCTAGAGGAATAGGCAGTATTCATGTCATGGGCCAGAGTCTTTATGAGACTGTAAGGTTGGTAGTGATTTATGATCTGTTTTCTGTTCCTTTTCTCCTGGGTCTCCAGTGGGGCTTTCTGGGTGCATCTTCTGCAGCCTTTGAGAGAAAAGATGTTCTTTGAAAGAGAACAATGAAAATATTGATCTTGAAACTTTTCTTCCACAAAGAAAAAGTGTTCAATGGCCTCATCCATTGGACTTTCTTTTTTCAGATAACTAAAGTTTAAAATACTATAGATGTATTTGAGAAGTCTGCGCTTGTTTATTTCATACTGTTCAAAATTTGTAAGGATCCAGACTTTCCCTTCAATGGTTCCTGGCAAACGCATAAGTGTTAAATGGAAAGGAAGGATTCTGTCCCAAATGGAATCATATTCTACAAAATGAACAAAGATGTTGACTTGTCTCCACTTAGAGAGGGCCTCCCTGAGGGCTGCTGTATATCCAATCTTTGAGAACAGTTGTGATATAACAACACAAATTCCATTCCTGACAAGCATAGGAGTAAAAGTCCTCATGAAATTCTCTCTTTTCTCTGTGTCTGAAGCAAAGAGGCCAATCAAGGTCCATCTGAAATGGAGCAGCAGTTGGACAATTGCTGGGTATTGGAACCCTTGTTTGGGCTCCATTCGGTGGAAAAAGGGGAATTTCCTTTTATCACTCAGAGCCTCTTCAGCTATTTCATGATTGACCTGAAAAATGCATTTTTTTCTGTTATATTTGGGGTCATATCAAATCCAGAATATTAAATTTTAATAAATCCTTCCTGGTTCTCACGAATGTATTAGAATAGTTAATTAGACATTGTTTAAAATATTAAAGACAGAATATTAGCAAGATTGTATAATAAAAGTAGAAAATAATAAACAAATTAAAAAACTATAAAAATGTAAATCATTTTACTGTATCTCATCCCTACAATTTATTGCAATTATGTTAACATATGCAAATGCCAACTGCAGTATTCTATTGAAATAAAGGGCCTATTACAATTTTTGAGGATTGTTGATTCTTTTTCTGCTTCTATGGCCCAGATTCTTTGTGGAGGAATCTTTTTAGTTTCTTCTCCAGTTGTACAAGAAACAGGGAGACCTCAGTTCCTAATACAATTTGTCAGTAGTACAATCCAAGATTGGTCTTTAACTGAAGTTTTGTCTGTTCTAACAGCCACAATTTTCAGAGTCTGTCAGTTTCCATAGATTAAATTTTATGCCAATACCCAAGTCTTCTTTTCAGGGTATACAATCCAATGTGTAAGTATGATAATATCACATCATCAGTGTAAATCAGCTTGTTCTAATATGAATTTAGCATGCTAGACATTTGTACCTAAAACACAACTTACAACAAAATAAAAGAGTTGGAAGGGATCTTGGAGGTCTTCTAGTCCACCCCTGCTCAAGCAGCAGACCCTATACACATACAGACTGGGTGAAACCAGGCTTAATGTGAGAGGGATCCTGCAGTCTTAGTGGAGAACCAATTAAATATGAGTCAAGAGTGTGCAGCAGCAGCAGCCAAAAAGTGCAGAGAAGAGCAACCAGGATGATGAGGGGACTGGAGGCTAAAACATAAGATGAATGGTTGGAGGAACTGGGCATGGCTGGTCTAGTGAAGAGAAGGACCAGGGGAGACATGATAGTAGTTTTCCAATATTTGAGGGGCTGCCACAGAGAGGAGGAGGTCAAGCTATTTTTCAAAGCACATGAAGGCTGGAAAGGAATAATGGATGGAAACTGAACAAGGAGACATTCAACTTGGAAATAAGGAGAAATTTTCTGACAGTGAGACCAAACAACCAATGGAACAGAAGTTGCCTTCAGAAGTTGTGGGAGTTTCATTCCTGGAAGCTTTCAAGAAGAGACTGGACAGCCATCTGTCAGAAATGGTGTAGGGTCTGCTTGGACTAGATGACCTACAAGGTCCCTTCCAACTCTGTTAATCTGTATCTCTATACTTTCCAAACAAGTGGCTGTCCAGTCTCTTCTTAAAAGCCTCCAGTGATGAATCACCCACAATTTCTGAAGGTTAGATGTTCCATTCCTCACCATTAGGAAATTTCTTCTTATTTCTAGGTTGTTTCTCTCCTTGATTAGTTTCCATCCATTGTTTCTTCTCTTGCTTTCTAGTACTTTGAAACCTCCTCTTCTTTGTGGCACCCCCTCAAATATTGGTACACTACAATTATGTCACCCCTAGTCCTTTTCACTAGACTAGACATACTGAATTCATGCAACTGTTCCTCATATGTTTTACTCTCCAGGCCCTTAATCATCTTTGTTCCTCTTTTCTGCACTCTTTCCAGAGTCTCTACATCTTTTTTATATAATATGGTGACCAAAATTCAATGCACTATTCCAAGTATGGTCTTGCCAAGACAAGTATAAAGCAGTACCAGTACTTCATATGACCTTGATTTTATCCCTCTGTTAATGCAACCTAGGACTGAATTGGCTTTTTTGGCTGCTGCCACATATTGCTGGCTCATATTTAAGATTCCAAGATCCCTCTCACAGTTCGTGCTATTAAGCCAGGTTTCACCCAATCTGTACCTGTACATTTGGTTTTTCTAGCCTAAGTGTAAAACCTTACATTTCTCTACATTGAGTTTCATGTTGTTATATAGGCCGAGGGTTCAAGTCCATCTAGATCCATGTTCTGGGGTGTTGGCTATTCCTGCCACTTTAGTGTTTTCAAATTTGATGATTTCCCCATCTATCCCCTACCCAAATCATTCATGAAGATGTTGAATAGTACTGAGCCTAAAATTAAACCTTGGCGTCCCCCCACTGATTGTTTCAATCCGTGTAGATGTAGTTCCATTGAGGACAACAGGCTGAGTCCATCTGGGGCAGATGCTGTCTATCCCACATATTTTTAGCTTAAGCTAGAAATAGGATGTGGTTTACTTTATCAAAGCGTTTTTGAAATCCAAGTACTTTATACTACGTGCACTGCATTTCACTGGTTCACTAATTTAGTAATTTTTGTCTAATAATGAAATAACATTAATTTATTATTTCTTTTTTGATCCTGCCTAAGTCCTAGTAAGTCATTCATATCTATACTGAACAACAAGGGTTCAAATATGCATTTTTTCCTTCCCCCTTGGTAAGCATAGATCCTTCTTTTCATGGCTCCATTAAGCCCAAACCTCCCTCTTAAACAAGGGCTTGGATCAGGGCCAACAGTCTGACCTCCCATTTTGAGGGCAATCAATTTCCTCCAACATATTTCTCTGTTTATTGAGTCAAATGCTGCATTAACATCTAGAAAGCCAGCAAACCTTGTTTTACCTCATTGCTATACATTAGATATTTCAAGACAAAGTTGTTGCCAATATTAGATTATTAACATGCATTATTTCGTATAAAATCTATATAGCTTTTAATGCTACCTAAAACCTTTTCGTTCTTCTGCAAGGAATGAATTTTTCTCAAGTTTAACTAAAAGGATTGTGGCATAAATTTTAGCCACAATATCTATTTGATCTATAATTTCTAAAGTCCTTTTTATTCCAATTTTTAGAGAGATAAAAAGCTACTATTGCCAACTTCAATCTGAATGGATAAGGCTGGCATTATTTTGTATGTGAAAATGAAGGTGCCAATAGAGGCTCCAACAACCAGGGATATTTTTTGTTCAGTGAAATAGTTGGTAGAATGTCTTCTCCAGGGAATGGATTGCTTGCATTTCAGGCCTTTTATGATTAATCTCAACATAGCAATAACTATACTGTCAGATCCCTAACATGATATTGCCATTTAAATGGAGGGAGGGGGGAACATGGGGTTAAGCTGTATATTTATAACTTTTTTTCCTAACTTCTAAGTGCCCTGCAGTATTCTCACCTTCTTTGAAATGTAATAAGGAGAGAGGGCCATGTGGATTGTTTCAGTTTTCTGATAGTGGAAGAAGATCCTGGGAATGGCTCCTTACCTGTTTCTCAAAACAGCCTTTACAAGAAATATCTTCACCCCTGTGGATTGGCTGAAGCCACATTCGGACTGGAGGGAGGGATTCTAAAGCCCTATTTCTAACTGTATAGGTTGGGAGGGAATTTAGAGTCTGCTTCACCTGTCCTGCTATCACTTCTTCTCAATAAAAGGTTCCTTTTGAAATATCACGTTTCAAGAGTCTACATTTTCTTGGGAAAGAAGGAGAGGTAGATCCTTACAATAGCACTTACATGCTGCTTCATAGTGTTTTACACTCTCTAAGCAGTTTACAGAGTCAGCCTCTTTCCCGCAACAATCTGGGTTCTCATTTTACCAACCTCGGAAGGATGGAAGTCTGAGTCAGTCTTGAGCCTGGTGAGATTTGATCTCCTGGCGCTAGTGATCAACAGAAGTAGCCTGCAGTTCTGCACTCTAACCATTGCACCACCATGGCTCATGAACATAATGTGGTAAAATATTGACATTATAATATGGAGAAAAATAGCTCTTGAATTTCATGGAGAAGACATGATTCCATCTATTGCTCACCCACCACCACCCACCACTCACTTTACCAGAAGGAGAAAAACACACACAAACCTGTGGGACTTTATAGCTGCCTCCTAATGTTGACATCTGGATGGAGATGTCCCTTCTAGCTCCATCAAGAAGAGCCAGAAGGTTCTCCTTCCCTCCACAGCCATAGTTGGGAACATTGGCTTCTCCAATGGAGAGAATGTCCACCAAGGCATCTGAAGTGGATGTTGTAGCCCAGTGTGAGATTGTGCAGGAGCTGGGAATTCTTGTTGACCATTTGAATGGCAAAAATGAATCGTAAGCCATATGTAAAATCATAAACATCCCTATTGTAAAAAAAGTATTATTATAATCAACAGCAACAACAAATACTTCTTTTAATATATAATCTTCCAGACACCTACTGAGCCTTAAGCCAGCATTGATCCAAAAGCAATGATCAGTTACACAAACATGGAAATTTGATGAGGTTCATCAACTACAACTGATTCCAACACTACTTTAAATAAAATTCATCATTCAAGGGAGAAATTAAGGATTGAACAGAGAGAGGAAAATAATCTGCACCCCTTTCAGCTTTTTTCAGACACATTTTTGGATTTGAGTCTCTTTCACAAAATCAGACAAAAGAGAGAAGCCATGGAAATCAAAATCATTCAGGAAATTAGACACATTTCCCTAATATAGGAATAAATGAAAAATAAAAACCAGAAAAGATGGAGAGTGTTAGAATGGAGGGAGTGCAACTCCATCACCCTGAATGACTTACGAATCATGGAAAACAAACTGAACAGAAGGAGCCACATTGAAAAGCAACTTTACATGCAATATTTCATCTCCACTGATGACTATACCAAGGAGATGGTCTCCTGGCCTGTAAAAGCTCTGTGGAAGGAGGAAGGAGGAGCCCACGTCCCACTGCCGCCCATTTCCATGCATGGGGCACTCAGGGGTAAGCAAAGTCCAGACCCATAGAAAAGGCCCAAGATGGCCAGAAAGAAGGAGGGCATCTTGGGGAGACCCCTATCCTCCACTCCTGGTAAGAGACTAACCTGGTTTTTGAGAAGCCATAAAGGGTTGGGTCTTCCAAGAGGGATCTAGCGTTGCCCGGGAGGAAAAGGCAACCGGCCTCACCCTGGAGGGGACACTCCATGACTCTGAGGAAGGTGGGGGTCCCCGTGGGCCCTCCAGAGCCCCATAGTGGTCTGAAGATGTTACCTCCATTTTGAAAAGAACAAACACAATTGAAGAGATCATTCATTACTAACCAATTTTGTGTAATATACAAACCAGGATTCCGTACGACCATCAGAAGTGAAACAGTCCACAATTACCATATTTGGACTTATAACCCCAAGATCCTGATCCTGGTTTGGAAGCCATCTTGGTTGGTTCTTGCAATTCTCTAAGCCAGGGGTGTCAAACTCAATTGGGTGACACAACTCTTTTTGTGTGACAGTGGGTGGTTCCTGTTGAAACTAAGAATGCCTAGAGTGTCGGTCGCCTTGGGATAAACCATGGTTTCTAGGCTTCCATCTTATGCCAGTGTAGAAGGACATCTAAAAGTCGCAATTGTCTGGCTGTTTCTTCCTCTGTTGTGAATTGTCTGTGTGGGAAGAGTTCAGTGGGGTCTGGAAGCCTTTCAGTGCATTTCTTTTGATGACGACACTCAG
Source organism: Thamnophis elegans (assembly GCF_009769535.1). Lineage (NCBI taxonomy): Eukaryota > Metazoa > Chordata > Lepidosauria > Squamata > Natricidae > Thamnophis > Thamnophis elegans. The sequence goes on from NC_045555.1 coordinate 33,414,856, forward strand.
GTCATCCATGAAGCAATAGCAATAGCAGTTAGACTTATATACCGCTTCATAGGGCTTTCAGCCCTCTCTAAGCGGTTTACAGAGTCAGCATATTGCCCCCACAGTCTGGGTCCTCATTTCACCCACCTCGGAAGGATGGAAGGCTGAGTCAACCTTGAGCCGGTGAGATTTGAACCGCTGAACTTCAGATAACAGTCAGCTGAAGTGGCCTGCAGTACTGCACCCTAACCACTGCACCACCTCGGCTCTAAAAGCGGCAGCAAAATGTAGGTGTGGTTTTGAAATACATAGTATTCTAGTTCAGGGAGGACAGTTTCTGCAATGACTCCTGATATTGGGGGTCCCCTTTTCTTTGCTCCTACATTTCTTTTTTGAAAGTGAAGAAGGGATGTTGGCAATAATGGAGCAGCTTCATGATTTGTATTGTTCTGATCTGTGTTGTCCTCTTCTTCTCTTTTTCCATCTGTTCCTTTGCATGGTGGATGGGGAGGGAGGGATGGAAATAGAGCCACTACCTTCAAGGATGACCATGATCTCACCACGAGCCACATTGAAGCCTGGTAGTTTTCTCACAACTGGTGTGGATGATGTGACTGTGCTGTTCGAGGGGAGGGAGGGTCAGAAGCTTAAGAGTTGTGCCAGTCATTTAGCCAGGTTCTAGGAAGGGGTCTCTCACAGTGCTACAATAGGTCTGAGGGGGGCTCCTATTTCATGTATCTTGGGGAGTCCATAAAATCTCACTGTGGCTCTCATTGTCCCACACTCCTTTTCCACTATTCACTTCTTTTGTTTGAGTTGTGTGAGAGAAACGTGTAGCTGTGAGACCGTCATTCCCATCTCTGGTGCTTTTGCTGGTCTGCATGCAGAGGGATCCTTGAGGAGGATGAAGGCCTTCCGTTCAGGATCTGTGTGGTTCATTACCACCGTTGAGAGGCCTTTGGCTGATGGTGAAATAATAACGTCCTGATCTTGTTTCCGGCCTTTTCAAGGTGTGTTGCTCCTTCTGGGCTGAGTGTGTTGCTGGGTTTGTATGTGACCAGCATGGCCGACACTTTTGTGCTCTTTTTCTGGCTCTTCTCTCTCTCCTCTGAGGCATCTGGATCCCAAGGCTGCTCTCAGTTCTCTTGGTGCAGCATCTTACTGGGTAAACCTCTCAGCCTGTTCGAGGATTCATGGTTCCTGCTGGCTGAAACTTGCAGGCTTTGCACTCTGCACATGCACAGACACTCCCTGAACTCTTGGTGCAAATGGAAAGGATGGAATTTGAGGGGTGGATGGAAGCCAGAGATGGGTTCCGGATGCTGCTACTGCCGGTTTGCTCAGGGACGCGCTGCACTCATGCACTTGATGTGCCCTACACACTCATGTGCAGTACTAAAAAAAATGTTTCTGCACTTGTGCAGAAGCAAAAAACAAGATAGTGGCACCTATGGCACTGCCGAGAGAATCAGTTTGGGGGCATGGCAGGCTGAGTTACTACCTACTCGGCCGAACCAGTCCAAACCGGAAGGAACCCAACTCTCATGGAAGCATTGCGAAAAGGAAACTGAAGAAAAGAGGAGGGTCAAAAGCCCCCGGGGGTCTCCTGAGGAGCCTTGCCTTGCGTCTCCTCTCTATCTATTTTGCTACACTTAGCAGAGAGCTAGCCTAGATTGTTAACTCCACACCAGCAATCCGGTCCCTCGTGGGGTGGCTATGTTAGACAGGCCCCTCAATTCTTTCAATTTAGTCAGCCAATCAATGAATTTAAAATATCCAATATCTATCTCCCTGGGGCTTTTCCTTCAGCTGGCAGGAAGAGGAGGAGCAAAGCGAAGCCGCTTCGGCCACTGTCTTCCAGAAGCCCCACTGGGACTGAAAAGGTGTCCTTTTGGCCAGGAAGAGATCAGCTGCGGATGTGGAACTGTGCTTAATCTGAGCAGAAGGAACAGCCCTTCCCCAAACCTGGTCAGCACTACTCCCGCCTCCCCAGTGTCTAAGCTGCAGCAAGTGAAGTGGCACGGGTGGTAGGGAAAATGAAGCTTCTTTGCCAGCCTCCCAGCTGGCAAAACAGAAATTATCACCAACTGGAAGTTATGTGTGTGTGTGTGAGAGAGAGGGGGGAGAGAGTGAGAAAGAAAGAGTAAGAGATTAAAAAAGGAAGGAAGAGAGAGAGAGAGGGAAAGAGAAAGAAAGTTGGAGAGAGAGAGACACACACAAGAAGGAAGGAAGAAAAAGAAAGGAAGGAAGGAAGGAAAGAAAGAAAAAAGAAAGAAAGAAAGAGGGAAAGAGAGAGAGATAAGAAAGGAAGGATGGAAGGAAGGAAGGAAGGAAGGAAGGAAGAGAAAGAGAACTTATGATCACAATAGAGCCCAAAATTTTGGTTGCTTAGCAAGAGTGTTGTTAAATGACTTTCACCACATTTTAAAAGTTGGTCACTCCCACACAGTCACATGACCACCAAGCTACACCCACAAAATAGGCTACACCTAGAGAATAAAAATTTTTAAACCCACCACTGGACTATGGCCTCCCATATATTCCTAAATGGTGCCTTTATGTTGCATCAGGAAAGCACATGGGATCAGTCTCACAACATTCATCCTAAGGGGTTCCCCACTGTTGCCCCTGGTTGCTGATCAAAGATTGGGAATTCCACTCCTGACATCAGTTTTTCTGGAATCAAATACAGGAGCCAAAAAAGCAATAATCAAGGTTCACTGCATTTATTATTTATTCATTGTTCAGAGGAGGAATTTTCCTCCATAAAATAGTGGATGAAATCCCACAGACAGAAGGAAGGATTACTATTTATATATTTCATGAAAGAAGGAACAAAATGATAATCATACATATGCATATTTAATAGATAAGGTAAAGACGAATATTCATAATTATCAAGCCTCAGATCTTTCCAAGAATGTGTTACTGAATAAATTAAAAAAATAGTTTCATTTCCATCACAATTTTTATAAAATATATTGAGAAATAAGGGTCTCGAGTGTTGCCCCATGCATTCCTTCTATATTTTTATCTTGTTAACACACATTTGAATTCCTTCAACGAATTGGTTTCCCTCACAATCTTTCAGCAGCTCTTTAATTATTTCAAGAAAAATCACTGGCCCACTCATGAATAGAGAATTGAGAACAGCTTGGATCATTTTTTATATTTTGCTTCTTGGAACATGTTGAAACTTGAAATTCCTCTGTCTCACATCTCCACATTTCTTCTGGCTGTAAGCTGCTCCTTTGTGTTCAGGTCTGGCCTCAGAAAGATAAAGTAGCACTTGGGGATGAAGATGCAGACCAGCAGACCAGCACTGGAGGCCAGGATAGAGAAGACCTGCACAGCCACCATGTATTTCCCTTTGGTGCTCAGGTAGGTGGGCACAAAAGTCACCCAGACGCTGCAGAAGACCAGCATGCTGAAGGTGATCATCTTGGCTTCGTTGAAGGCCCCAGGCAGATTCCTGGCCAGGAAAGCCACCGTGAAGCAGATGGCAGCCCGGAAGCCCACGTAGCTGAGGGTGACGTAGAACATGACAACAGCCCCTTCATTGCACTGCAGGATGATCTCTCCAGGCTGGGAGTGGAGGTCAGAATCAGGGAAGGGGGGAGAAACTCCCAGCCAGATGGAGCAGATGATAATTTGGACAGCAGAAGAAGAAAGGATGATGGAGTTGGCCAAGCTCTTCCCCAACCATCTCCTCATTTGGTTTCCTGGTTTTGTGGCTAGGAAGGCCAGCACTACCATGATGGTTTTGGCCAAGAGAGAAGAAATGGAAACTTAGAAGATGATGCTGAAAACCGTCTGTCGTAGAAGGCAGGTGGCTTTCCTTGGTTGACCAATGAAGAGAAAAAGAGACAAGAAGCAAAACAGGAGGGAGACCAGGAGGATGTAGGATAGGTCCCGGTTGTTGGCTTTGACAAGGGGAGTTTCGCCATATTTAATGAAGATAATTAAAACAAGGCCTGTGGTTAGGAGCAAGAGTAGGACAAAAGAGACCAGGATGTTGCCTAGATATTCTTTATAAGACAGGAAGGTAACAACTTTGGGGATACATTGGACTCTCTTCTCATTTGGATATTTATCATCTGGACACTTGGTGCATTTTTTGGTATCTGAGAAATCCAAAAAGCAATAATAATTTATAATATAATAGTATAATATACAACTTTTTATGCATCATTTTTGGAGGATGACATAATGTAAGTCTGCTTCAGATAAGAAAAAACAACAGACCTAAAACAATTCCTGAAGTTTTAAAGAACTGAGGTTTTCCTAGAAAAACAGATTACAAAGTGGAAGTATTATTGCCCCTGCCAATGGTAAGGCTTGTACAATCTGCCTTATCTTCCCATCTCTTCCTAACTGCTCCTTCAAGATGTTTTGATTAGTCTTCCCTTTAGATGAAAATTTATTCATTTTGAAAATAAACAGGAAAACAGTTAAGCTTCAAAAGCATCTTTCACCATGTACTTTCATCAAAATGCTCTGGATTGATCCACTTCCACAAGGCCTTCCTTTCCTCCAGTGCCACCCACCTGCCTGAGTGGAGAAGGTCCCCTCCGGACAAGGAATGCAGTCATAGCAGCAAACTGGCTCTCCTTCTTGAGCCCTCTTGACAAATCCAGGATGACAACTTTCCACACATTTGGACTCAGGCAGGGACTAAGCAGAAAAATATAGGAATGCAAAACTGTGTTAGAACCTACCATCCATGGAAAATGGGGGTAGATATGGACAATAGTCAAGTAGACTCTGTGTTTCACTTAGGTAAATATAAAATTTCTGACTAATTCCAAACGGCAACCATGGAGATACATCTACTGTCAGATTCTTCATTTAGTTTCTGTTTTTTGCTTCTGGCATATCACGTTGCAAAAAAAGACTTTTCTACTTAATAACATCTGGAGGGATGGAGTTGAAAAATGATTTAATCTTTAAGGGGCAACCAGCTGGCTCCTCCTCATTGCCCTCCATTCTTCATATACCCATGATTGTAAAGCACGATGATGTATCCCTATTAAATTTTCTCTTTGAAATTAGTACAAAGAGTGACTCAGTTAATATAGGGAGGACAAATTCCTTTCATGTTAGGGCTGTCAACTTGAAATCAGGTGTTCTTCATTTGTTTGTATAATTTATCTGTTCAATTCCTATGCTGCCGTGCTGGTGAATTAAGAATAAAATCAACTCTAGTTTTTAGAATTGTAGTGAGGTGAGATGGAGGTGAGGTTGTGAGAATATGTCCCTCAAAAAGGGTAGATGTGGCATCTTTTGCAACATGAATCATGAATACAATCCATGTGTCAGAAAGGAGTATTTGTAAAGCCCATCTAGTTATCCATGACAAGGTCCTTTCTGCTAAAGAACTACAATTAGGTGGCATCAAGTAGCATTGGGGGAAAAAGAACCAGATGTAATATTAGTTAAATTTGGAGAATCCTTTTTTCTTAGACAGACTGAAGGTATCTAACTTAAGATAAAGAATTGTATTCCAAGGGTTTTCAGATGAAGGCCAAATATAAGTAGTGTTTCTTTCAAATTGTCCCTCATTACATTTGATATCAGGAAGGGCTTTTCTTTCAATCCTAGAAATATTTTAATCTCTAAATCTCTAAATCTCTAGTACTTCAATTTTCTCTGTCAGGACATTATACAATATGAATAATGTATTGTAAGCTGCCCAGAGTCATTCTGGATGGGGAGACAAGCGGCATATAAATTTGGAGGAGTTGAATTCTAATTGCAAAGCTTATTTCCCACTGGGATCCGCAGGACCTCCAGCCAGTCTTGAATACACTTCACTGGATCCTGTCCAAACCTGAACTCAGGAACCAATCAACATAATTGCCTTCTTCCCTTCTATTTAAGGACAAGGAAGAGACTTCCGGGGAGGGGTCTGTCGCCGTCGGTAGCTTAACAGAGCTGCCCCCAGAGTTCTGGTTCGTTATCTACTCAATATCAAGAAGATAACTCTTTTTTCAGACAAGAAAAAAGCAGTGAGGAATCTCAGCTGGTAAGAATCTTCTTTGAAGTTCACAGTTTGTTTCTTTTTGGGCTGTGGACGGAGGGGGAGGATCAACCCAAAGCTAAGTCATTCAACTCCGACCTGAACTTCTCAGCTGTTATTCACAGCACAAGACAGGAACCCCTCCCCCTTAGGACAATCTTTAGAAAACAGACTATTGAAAATCAATACGAGCAAAGACCAAACTTGTGAACTTTAAAAAAAATTTCTATCTGAAATACCAGCTTCAATGTTATAAAAATCTCTTTTGTTTAATTGTCTTCAAAATGGCGTTTACAACTTCTGCATTTGTTATCTCCGGCTTCCTGGTACAGAATCAAAGGAATAACTTCTTATAATCTAATTAGACCTACTCCCTTAAAGCCTTCAAAGACTCCTTGTTGTTGATACAGAGACATTCCAAACATTCCAAACGGACTTTCTCTTTTGAAATCCTCCGTAAAACCCCTTGAAAAAAAAAAAAAAAGAAGGAAAAAAAGGAGGGGGGAGGAATTTCTTTTTCTCCACATAGCACAGTGGATTAGTAATTTAGAATAAATAATTAAAACCAAAATATAATGGCATCCAAATCAACCTCTGTTAAATTACCTCCGAAAACGTCTCCCATACCTGGTACAAAGTTGCAGCCCCCACCATCTATGCCCCCTAGTGGAGATGTACTAACAAAAGAATTTTTTCTGGAAATGTTCAAAGAATCCAGAGAACAGAACTTAGAAATGTTTAAAGAATTCAGAGAACAGAATCTAGAAATGATTAAAGATTTCAAAGATGAAATAAGGAATGAGATGGAAGTTCTATATGACAAATTCGATACCAGGGTCACTAAAATGAATGATAATATGATGGGAATTGTAAATGTGATAACAGAATATATTTCTGGAATGGAAGATAATTTAGAAACTCTCAATGAAGCTAAAACTAACCTGATATCCAAAACTGAAGTGGTGGAACAAAAAATTGATAATGCTGAAAAACAAATTATTATGATACAGTATAAGCAGATGGAGCTTGCATTAAGAGTGAGGGGGCTGCGTGAAGAAAAGCAGGAGAACTTAAAGCAAATGTTTTCTGAAGCTTTTGACCGTCTGGTGGGAAAACCGGGATCCAATTTTTATTGGCAGATTGACAGGATTTTTCGTGTTAACTCATGGGCGGCAAAACAAAGGCAACTTCCCCGAGACGTGGTAATATACTTTGTTACAAGAGAATTTAGAAATATGATACTACAAGAGTCCTACAATACTAAGCTTCAAATTGGTGGACAGGACCTGATTGTTTTGAAAGAAATACCGCCTCAGATGCTAAGAGCCAGAAGAGATTATGCTTTTCTGGTGGAAGAGCTCAGAAGGCGTCAGATACAGTACAGATGGGATGCCCCATTCGGTATTATAGTTACAATGGACAAACAAAGATATCGTCTCAGCTCTGTATGGAAAGCTCGTGATTTCTATCATAAGATTCTGAAGATGGGATACCCTGAACCTTCGGGATATGGTGAAAAACCACGAGACGAACAAGATAAACAGCAAACCACACAACCATTAGATAAAATGTATCATCTCCCTCTTCCGGAAGGGCAAGGAGTCAAGGAAAAAAGATCCAACCGTAAGACTACCAGACAAACGGATAAACAAGCTACTACGCAACAATCTCAACAATCATTGGCCACTGACCAAGGAGCTACTGCAACAAGCTCAGAAGCTGTGGGAGGAGCCAAACCAAAGGTGAGACAGGCCTTGCGGGAGGCTCTAAAAAAGCTTCAGGCAACCAAAAATGACAACTAAGATTTTGACATGGAATGTTAACGGACTGAACTCTCCACAGAAAAGAAAGAAAATATTTCATTATCTTAAACAGTATAAGAATGACATAATTTGCTTGCAAGAAACTCATATCAAATCAACCGATCAAAAATATTTGTTTAACCCCAAACTGGGCCAACATTTTGCGACCTCAGCCATGGAAAAGAAAAATGGCATAGTAGTATATTTAAGAAAAGACATTAAAGCTGAGCTAATTGAAGCAGATCCCTTTGGAAGATATATTGCATTAGATTTAATCTTAGAAGGGAAAAAGACGTTACTTTTGGGAATTTATGCTCCTAATTTAGCATGGAGATTTATAGAAATCTCCATGCTAAATTAGTACAGTGGGACTTTGAGTCTTGTATATTATTGGGTGACTGGAATGGCGTGATCGACACCAAAAGAGATAAGAAGACAGCTCGCCCGAACACCAAATTTCGAGCTAAGTTACCCAAACCCTTTTTTGACATGCTGGACGACTTTGAATTGCGAGACGCTTGGCGCGAGAGGCATGCAGAAGAATATGATTTTACCTTTTTTTCCAATAGACATCAATCTCTTTCAAGGATTGATTTTATACTAATTACAAATGATTTACTTTGTAGGGTGAAGAAGACAAAGATTATGGCGAGAGTTCTTTCAGACCATAATCCAGTCTGGATGGAATTGGGAAGGGTAGCCCAGGCAAGAAGGTCCTGGAGGTTGAATGAAAACTTATTTAGATATGAAAAGTATGTTAATGATTGTAAAAAATTGCTATCGGAATATTTTGTTCTCAATATGAACAAGGGTACATCTTTGGAATATGTATGGGATGCAAGCAAAGCATATATGAGAGGAGTATTAATGAATATAAACAAAATACATAGACACAAGCAAGGGCAAAAACGAAAAGAATTGGAAGAGGAAATTAAAGGGAAAGAGTCAGAATTAACATTGAATCCAGGAGATACAAAGATTAGGGAAACAATTGCTATATTAAAATCTCAGTTTGATATGCTGATCTCTGACCAGGTAGCCACCAGTTTATTATATGCTAAACATAATACTTTCTGCAATGCAAATAAACCTGGTAGGTGGCTGGCTTATCAGATTAGAAAAAAAAGGAAAGCTCGAAATGTATCCAAATTGTGTTACAGAGGGAAGGAAGTGTTTCAACAGGAAGAGATTCAAAAGGTATTTCGGGAATTTTTTACAGAGTTGTATAAAGGGGACAAAATTAAGGACGTAGATATAGACAAATACCTAGATAAAGAGAAAATTCCCCTAGTTAGAGAAGAACATAGGTATAAGCTGAATCAACCTATAACCTCTGGGGAAATTTTGCAGGCAATTAAACAATTAAAGTTAGGGAATTAAACAATTAAAGTTAGGGAAACAATTAAAACAATTAAAGTTAGGGAAAGCACCAGGCACAGCTGTTTATTATAAAAATTTACAGTTAGAAATGGTAGAACCCCTCAGAGAACTATTCAATAAAATTCAATCTGGAGGGAAAGTGCCCCCTTCGTGGAAGACTGCATTCATATCGTTGATACCCAAAGAAGACCAAGACCTTACCCAACCAAAAAATTATAGACCTATTTCATTACTCAATGTAGATTATAAAATTTTTACTAAAATACTAGCAAATAGTCTAATGGTGGTAATTCAACAATTGATACATACCGATCAAACTGGTTTTATACAGGGCAGACAGATGAAGAACAACGTTAGATTAATTATTAACGCTTTAGAATACCTGGGAAAGAACAATCAAATCCCGGCCGCATTCATATTTTTGGATGCGGAGAAAGCCTTTGATCGAGTTAATTGGCAATTCCTGCTGAAGACATTGCAAAAAATGCAGATAGGAGATGGCTTTTTACGGTCAATTGGTGCAATATATCAGCAGCAAACAGCCCAGATCATTGTCAATGGAAGTCTGACAGACTCCTTTCAAATTGAAAAAGGTACAAGACAGGGCTGTCCTTTGTCCCCATTATTGTTTATTATAACTTTGGAAATACTGTTGAATAAGATACGGGGCTTGGGCGGTCTAAAAGGGATTAAAATTAGACAGCAAGAATATAGAGTCCGTGCATTTGCGGATGATCTGGTCATAATATTGGAACAACCGCAGGAATCTAGTAGGGTATTATTGAACACGATCAATCAATATGGTCAAGTCTTGGGATTTAAAATAAATTTAGGAAAAACCAAAATATTAGCTATAAATATGACTATCAAACAGAAGGAAGAACTGGGGGCAATGCTAAGATGTGAGGTAGTTAAAAAAGTTAAATATCTTGGAGTTAATATTTTAATCTCAAATGGGAAATTATATAAGCATAATTATGAACCACTTTGGCATAGTATACAGTTGGAGTTGAAAAGGTGGGAAAAATTGCATTTGTCCTTGCTGGGTAGAATAGCGGCAGTAAAAATGAACATTTTACCAAAATTTTTATTTCTTTTTCAAATGTTACCAATACTTAAAAGAGATGCGAATCTTTCAGAATGGCAGAAGGGTATTAACAAATTTGTGTGGGCAGGAAAGAAGCCGAGGGTAAAGATGAAAATAATGCAAGATGCACGTGAAAGAGGAGGATTGAAATTACCTAACTTAAAATTATACTACGACGCAGTGGCATTATCTGCAATTAGTGACTGGATTCATCTAACTAATGACAGAATTTTGAATATCGAGGGATATGACTTGTTATATGGTTGGCATGCTTACCTGTTATTTAACAAAAAATGGATAAGAAATTTAAAAATCATATCTTAAGAAATGCTTTATTGCGGGTTTGGAAAAAATATCAACATAAATTAAATGATAAAGTGCCCATGTGGGCAATTCCCAGACATGCAATTGAAAATAAGAATGTAGAACAAAAACACGATAGAACCACCTATAGACAACTTCTTATCTCAGAAAGAGGGGTGATGCAACTAAAATCTTTAGAGGTACTTAAAGAAGAGAAGGTAGTTCAAACGTGGTTTCAGTATGGTCAACTACAGGCTAGGTGGAAAACAGATCAAAAAATTGGCTTTGTAAAAGTTGAGGATAATTTGTTTAAACAAATAAGAGATCAAAGCTCAATGCATATAAAGAGGATATATAATGTACTAATACAGATGGATTCTGAAACGGAACTGATTAAGGATTGTATGATAAAATGGGCTCAGAATATCGAGGAACCAATAATGCTTGAAACATGGGAAAGAATCTGGGTAAGAAATGTGAAATTTACACAAGCACAAAACTTGAGAGAAAATTTTTATAAGATGTTTTATAGATGGCACCTAGATCCTAAAAAGCTTGCCTCTATGTATCCAAATGTTCAACCTAAATGTTGGAGATGTGGTTCTTGTGATGCTACATATTTTCATATATGGTGGACATGTCGTAATGTCAAGGCATTTTGGATAAAAATATGGTGGATCCTGCAAAACATCTTCAAAAGAAGGATAAAATTCACCCCCCAGTTGTTTTTACTGGGTATATGTATTGACTTTACAGCAGCAGAGACTAATTTGGTTCTGTACTTAATAACGGCAGCAAGACTCTTGGTGGCGCAGTATTGGAAGAAGAAAGATTTACCTACAATTCAAGAATGGACTTTGAAAGTTATGAACTTAGCCGAAATGGCCAAAATTTCATCATATCTCAAAGAACATTCAAACGAGAGATATAAACGAGACTGGAAAAAATGGATTGATTACATAAAAAGTAAATATGGGACTAAGAAACTCCAGATAGCTTATGCTTAGTATCAGTAACAATTTAAATTGTTTAAAATTTGGGTAACAGTAAGAAGCTGAGTTCAATGTAGAGATATTTTAGACTGTGATTGTCCAAAAGTTATACCACGTATGATCTTTGGGAAGTCGGGGGGAGGGAAGGGAGGTGGGGATTTAGGGGGAGGGGGGAGGGGGGAAATACAATATGTGTTAAATTCCATGATTGCATTTGTATACTGTGGCTTTTCAATGTTAGTGCGAAAATAGAACAAACCGAATATACTGGAAGGTAATAGAAATATACCGAAGGAAAGAGTCGAGTGAAAGAAGAAGGAGGGTGGAGAGGGTGAGAGAGAGGAGGAGGAGAAGGGAGGGAGGGAATGGATTAGAGGGAGTGATAGGGTTAGGGTTAGAAAGAAGGGGAGGGGAAGTAGGCGTAGAGGGGTGTGTGAAGGAAGAATGAAAGTTGGAGGGGGTTGAAAGAGGGTGTATGGTGGGCCAAGGTGGTATATTGGGCTTGTATTGTAGAGGGCATTTTCTATATAAGTGAGGGCCGTGTTTATTACTCAATATATGCCCTGATTAAGCACAGTAAATATGTGATTGTATAGAATGAAAACATAATAAAATATATATATTAAAAAAGGACAAGGAAGACATGATTCTGAAGCTATCAGCACTACAATCCCCAGCACTTGATGGCTTCTCCCACCAGGTTTATGGAGATAATAAAATACAGGGAGGACCCAAAAGAACTGTCATCTACATCCTGAACAATTGTCACCCCAGAACACCCCATGTTCAGAGGGCGGAGCTGCAGCCGGTGCAGCTGGAGCGTGTTTGCAGTAGTGCCTCTCGGTTTTATTTTATTTTATCAATTTTTAGTACTCCTACTTGATTCTTTTTTATTTAATTAACATTTTTTGGTGGAGATAACAGCGTAGAACATAATACAAACAAAAACTTTTGTTGCTGCCGAAGAATTAAATAAGCATGGGAAAAAGAAAGAAACGCCATGGCACCAGCCCAGGATCTCTCCCTCCAGTGAAGACAGCAAAACAACCACGAATTGAGGAGCTCTTTGTTGGCAAGATATCTGTAAGTAAAACTAACCCCCCCCATCTCCAACAATCTGGAGAGATTAGAACAGGACTGGCAAAATGATATGGCAAATCAGCATTTACTAGACTTCTCCGATCTGGTGGAGGGGGAAAAAAATGATTGCCAGCTCTTATCACAAACAACTAGTCCAACAACCTCCTTTATTGAGTCTAAGTTAGAGACTAAAAAGGCAAAGAACAACCAGATAATTCAGAGTATGGAGAGTTTACCCTGGGAAAATTCAACCGAGTTTATGGCAAAGGAATGCCTTCTCACAGCGCAAACGGTGGTCTCAATATTTGAACAATTAATTGCCATCCAACATGATGTAGAGTCATTGAAAAAAGATTTAGCTGTTTTTCTTCAAATGCAATATCGGGCCCCAAGAACTCCCACTAAAGTGCTGGCAGAAGATTTGATTAACTCCCATTCGCAGGATAAGGAAAAGGAAAAAGAACAAAGAGCCAGAGAAACAGTTAAAGAGACAGATAAAAGGAGACAGCGCTCTCAAAAAAACAGTCCCCCTCCCCAGACAAGGCATCGAGAGGAAAAGGTATCAAAAAAGAAGAAATCAGGAAAGAATCCGTCCCTCAATTACAACAATCACATCGCTCGCTACAAACACAAAGGATAGCTTTTAGAATCCATTTGAACAGACTTAATTATGGACATTGGAATTCCAGAAGTGCAATATTAAATTCCCTAAGCCAGCTTCTTCACTGTCACAGGGGCATGATTGATCTCCGTGCTGTGGAGTGGTTACCTGAGGCCCCAAATTGGAAGCGGGTCCTTTTGTCTTTCAAACAGCCCACCATACCTGAGATGTTATTCAAGATGAAGGCATTTTTAGCCTCCTTCCAAATCTTTCCCATCAGAGTCTTTGGTGAGGAAAGGGTTATCCCGTTAATAACTAACATGCGAGCCTCCAAGGCGAATGACATCACCTCATTTTCAACCTTGGAAAAGAAAGAATGATAGTGGGAGTCAACCAATCTTGCACAGAGAAGAGATACTTAACAGCACAGAAGCTAGCCTCATTAATGCTTTTGGTGCTCTCCCAAGGAAAGAACAAGACAATATATTATTCAAGCTAGAAAATTTAAAGAAATCCTTATTGGTCACAATGGACACAGCAGAGCCACTTATAGACCTGGTTTCCCCAATAATTGAGCCTCTCACTTCCCCCCAAGAGGACAAGAGATTGCATGAATTCAAGATCATAGAAAATAGAAGCCAAGACCCAAAGGGAGTATTAGAGACCCCAGAAGAGATGGAGATGTTTTCATCCCTGTGTGAAAATTCCATGACTCCTTCATCACCGCCAGCTCCAAACCAAGATACTGAGAGTCGACTCACGAAAGAGCCACCATTGCAAAAAATGAAAGATGACCTAATAATGCCTTGCCCTACAACCAGAGAAGAGGCTTCGTAATGGCAAGCTCTGCTAGCTGGTGCTAAAACCTTTTACCCTGAACAAGTTTCTCAAAAGTCTACACATGACCTAGACGGGTCCTCCCTATTTTTAAAGAAGACCAATTCAATGTGCGATGACACCTCAATCCATGGTAACAACCAGACAACTTCCCTTTGTATAAATCAAGTTTCCTGATGAGCTCCAAAAGCTGACCCACTCTCCCTTATAACCTGGAATATAGCAGGTTGGTCCGTACCATCAAAAGACCAACTCTTTTTTGACTATATATCACAATTTGACATCCTCTTCCTGCAGGAAACCTGGACCTCCACAAAGATTTAGTTAGATGGCTATTGGGTCAACTCAATTCCGGCTGTCCCAAGCAAAGTGGGGGGGGGGAGAGCTAAAGGGGGTATTGTGACATTAGTTAATACATCCTTGCATTTTAAATGTGTACCACTGCCACCTTTCCACTCATGGGTTGTAACTACATTACTCTTATTTAAACAGGTGGAGATTTTGCTATTCAATATCTATATTCCTCCACTTAATAAGAATAATGAGATTAACAAGATTTGGGACAGCATAGAAGATTTTATTCTTGGCTGTTCAGCCAAATTCCCCAAAGCTGCAATAATTTTAGGGGGGGACTTAAATGCTAGGATGGGTCCAAATGACCAAGCATTATATAAGCAGTTTAAGATTCATTATGATGAAAATGTAACAGAGGAATCTTTGCATGCCAGACAATTTAAAGACCCTAAAGCTAATCGGGCAGGCTTATGTGTAAGACAAATGACTGAACGTTTGGATCTGTGTATCCTTAACGGGTCCCCATGGGGCGATTTCCCAGCAGAATATACTTACCGGGGAGCAGGAAGAAAATCCACAGTTGACTACTGGATAATATCTTATGACCTCCTGAAGTTCTTACAGAAGATAGAGGTAGACTCGCGATTGGAAAGCGATCATAATACAATACTCCTTACTCTCACATTGCACCAGAATTCTCTAAGGGCAGGCACAGCCTACCTACCCAGGTTAGAAACTCAAAATACCCAGGTAAGAATTAAATGGAATGAGAAAAACGCTAAGGAAGTTACCAAATGGATGTTAGCCCCTGAAACCATAGAGTTACGTACATCTCTATTAAGAAATAACTGTGGGGGATCTTACCTAGAGGGGTTTGAATCCTTAATTGTAAACTTGAATTCGGTTCTCAGTAACAGATCACTAGCTCACCCCAAAATGCTAGTTTCAAAAAGCAAAAAATGGTTTGATAGAGATTGCGTTCAACTAAAAAAGATATATAATGAGGAAAAGTAAAGGTGCCTCCTCTGAGGAGCACACTTATTACTTAAAGCAGTTGAAAACACAATATAAGAACCTTCTAAAAGAAAAGAAAAGTGCGGCCCTGAAGGAGTCTTGGCATAGACTAATTACGGCAGTCAGGACAAAAAATACATCCCTTTTTTGGTACATCACCAGGGGATTGGGAAAACCTCCCCTACCCCCGACAAATCAGGTTCCAATTCACGCCTGGGAAGAGTACTTTAGGGAGCTTTATACAGATCCTGACTATGTAACCAAGGAGAGCCAAGCTAGTTTGGACCACACTCCTCACTGGCCCCCTGTTACACCAGAAGAGATATCCCAGTTGATCGGAGCCCTAAAGGCTAATAAGGCACCCGGAGCTGATAATGTCCTGCCAGAAATAATTAAAAAGAACGCCAGTTGGTGGGCTCCACTTTTAGCATCACTGTTTACATTTATAGACAATACAGGCCATATGCCTAGAGATTGAGGAGTAGCAATTATCATACCAATTTATAAAAAAGGGAATAGAAATGACCCAGGCAACTATAGACCCATTAGTCTTCTAAGCGTTATTAGTAAACTGTATGCCAAACTATACCATATGGGGAGGTGTCACAGGTGAGGGTCAAGGGCTGCCGTTCGTCATATCGCATGAGGACTGGCGATGATGTCAGTAGACTCTTAACAGTGGCGAAGGCCTGTGCCTCCCTGGCTTCCCAATGCCAGGCAGCCAAACTGTCAAGAAGTTTGTGAAATGGCTCCACTACAGTGGCCTTATGCGGCAAGAAAACCGCATAGAAATTCAGCAGACCGAAAAAAGCCTGCAATTCACCTTTAGAAGTAGGGGTGGGCACTTTATGGATGGCCTCTACCTTAGCTGGTGTGAGGTGGATTCCCTGGCCATCTATTAAGAATCCCAGGAATTCCACAGAAGGTACCCCCAAATGGGTTAGCTTGTAAAGCTTTATTTATTGTTGATTTGTAATTGGCACAGATTCTAATAGACCTGCTGACCTTCACAGGGATGATGATGGGAGTCTCCCACTGTAAATGGTCAATGGGTTCCAGAATCCCTTGACCAATTAACCTATCCAATTCAGCCTCTACCTTGGCTTTTAAGGTGAATGGAACTCTTCTAGCTTTCAATCGAATTGGGACTACTCTGGGGTCCAAATTTAGTGTGATTGGGGTTCCCTTATAATTACCCAATGAACTATCAAACACATCAGAAAACTCTTTGGCCAAATCAGCAAAATCGTCAGTCATGGTGAAGGAGTGGATACCATCTATGGTGAGTCCCAGGGGCTCGAACCAGTTAATGCCTAGCAGGGTGACCAGAGGCTTAGCAACCATGACGAGAGGCCGATGACCCTTGAAGTTGTTGCGCTCGACCAGTACTGAAGCCATTCTGACAACTGGTATCAGGTTTCCCTGGTAGTCCCTTAAACTACAGCTGCATCGGGAAAGGGAGTTTTTTCGAAGAGAGGGCGCTAGTTTCTTAAGCGATGCCTATGAGATGATAGATTTTGTAGACCTAGTGTCAATCTCCATTTTACATGGAGTGCCTTCAATCCTCACAGTGAGGAAAAATTTGACAACTTTGGTGCTTGCTTGTCTGCAGTTTGGACATCCCAGGAGTCTTGATAGAGTTCGTTGTCCACCGCAGAGCAATGAGACCGGAAGCCAGCCAGTGATCTGGCTGTCTTCTTGGCAGTGAAATGGCCAGATTGATGGTCAACTTCGGGAAACACCTTGCAGCAGACACTCGCCAAATGTCCCTTCCATCCACAGTGTCGGCATATTGCAGTTTTAAAATGGCAATTAGAGCGGAGATGTTTGCCTCCACAACCCTGGCAGCCCTCCTGAGGGAATTTGGCAGGCCAACCGGTTGGCTTAGGTTTCGTGTTAAGGCGGCCAATTTCCTCACAGTCCTCAGACCATTCTCCCTCAGATTCCCCTTGTTGATGAACTAAAGCGGAGGAGAATTGCGGACTAGCACCATTTAAACTGTTTTGAATTTGGGCAGTAGACTTTTCAGCCATCTCAGCAGCCCTGGCTTCATCCATAGCAGCTTGGAGCATGAGCTCAGGTCTAGCTAAAAGCCTGCCCTGCAGTCAGATGTCCCTAATGCCACAGACTAGTTGTTCTAAAAGGGCCTCGTCCAAGTCACGGATATCACAATGTTTTGCCTCATGATGGAGGGAAACCATATATTGTCAGATAGATTCACCGTATCTCTGTGTCCATTGCCTAAATGCATGTCTATGTGCAATCTTCAAGGGTGCTGGAGAGTAATCATTCTTTAATTTAGTCAGTAGTACGTCCCAAAGAACAGAATTAACAGGCATAGGGGCTGTAAGTGCCCGAGCCATACTAAACATTTCAGGTCCACATGCGCTTAAAAAGAACCTTCTTTTCCAATCATTATTTACATCACTGAAATCATGGGCAAGCAAGAAACATTCGAATCTCACTAATAATGCTTCCCATGATTCTTTATCTGCGCTGAAGGGAGTGAAACTGGGAATAGCAGACACTGTAGCTATCGTAGAACCAGTAAATAAAGCTGAGGAACTCTGAATTTGTTCCTACTCCTCGTCACCAGTATTAAGTTCTCTGTAGTTGTGAGAAACGACTGAGGCGATTCTGCATTCAACAGTGTTTAATCAGTCAGAACAGTAACACAACAGAATAAGCAATGCTGGTTTGACAGCTATTTATAAGGTAGCTGTCAAACTGTCAACGAATTAGAACCTTGTCATTCTCCCGCCGGAATGCCTATGTGCCTGAACCAATGGCAACGATCTCCTGGCTTGATTGACACTGGTCAGTTGTAACTCGAGTACACAACACATTCCCTCTCTCCTTTCATCAAAGCCATTCATGAAAGTCCCTTCCAATTCTATTCCGATTTATGGTCATTGTGACCAGATCCAACAGTTTATGATCCAGCTTGATTGTTGTAGAAAAGATGGAACACACAAGCCAGCTCTTCGGAGAAGGAAATGTTTATTGTGCAGGTTCAGAATGAATGGCCTGAACAATGAGTGAAAGTCAGGAAATTCCTTATATAGTTAATCACTTTCAGCTAAAGCCATCTGTTAATTAGGAAACACCCTTCAAGATTTGCCCTTGAGTTACAGAAAGTATGTCTATAGGATGTCATAATACATAGATCAGCCAACGGACAGACATAGCATGTATTTTGAGGAACTAACAATATGTGTCTACCAAACAGCCTAGCCAGCAAATAGGTTAAAATAAATGCTTCGCTTCAGCATATTTCATGTGCAGACTTCCTTCTAACCCATGTCTAACTGCACAATGTCCTAAAAGCAAACCTTGCAATTTCTATATGAAGAGTTAAAGCTTAATATCATGAAACCCTAGTTTGGTTCAGGCTTGAGGCTTACTTTGGTTCAGCCTGCCACCTTAGTCCCCCCTTTGTGATTCATCTTCATTTGCAAGAAGAGTCACAATTTGATTCAGGCTGAAGGGTGGTATATTCAGATTCCTGATGGACATACTCCCACGTAGCCATTACCTGAGCAGTTGCCTTTCGTTCTGCTAGTAGTGATAAGCTGTTTGAGATAGTTCTTTTAAAGATTGGCAAAACACATGGGATAAGGACACACCCAGCGGCTATTAAACCAATTAATGCTACTTAATTAATTAATTAATTAATTAATTAATTAATTAATGCCTGTAAATCTGGGAGTTTGGGAAACCAAGTGCTAAACATTTCCTTGAAATTTAATCCATTCCATACCTGGTCAGGATTGTCTGTGAGTTGTCGCATTTCTGTTGTCAATTGTTTGATTACCTTCCCAGTTTCATCTATTTGTAGACAACAGTTTGAAATATTGAATTTTCTACAGACACCACCTTCTTTCGCCAACAGATAGTCCAGGGCTAGGCTATTTTGATATACAGCAGTTCTGATTTTGTCCGTAGCTTCTGATAAGACATTAAGAGCCTTATCTATTCTTTGTCCAGCCAAATCCAAAACTGCCTGTAGTCTTATAATACGATCTAACATGTATATAGGGGTTCGGTATCCCCAGGACCCATCTCCAACCCCAGTAGCCCTTCCATATGTGCACACAATTCTCTCAGAACTCCACAGCTAATTCTTTACATGGGAAGTTTGAGAATGCGGTTTCTGTCTCTCTTTTTTTTCTCTTTTGACCTATTTGCTCATGCAATGGAATCTCTAATAACTGGTGAGCCTTCATAGGTAAAAGGAAAAATGATGGTTTCATCCATCCCAACACACATGACCCAGACCAGTTATTAGGTAGAATTTCATATGCTCATTTACCACAAATCCAATACATGTTTTTAGGAGCCATCCACTCATCATCTATAGATGCTAAGTGTAAATAGGATAGATGTGTCATATTGAATTTAACTGGTTCAGTAGCATTACTTGGAGAAGACCAGCTTTGGTATCTCGTGTCCCAAAATTCCAAACAAATTAAATCTCCTACATTAACAGCTCCCGTTCTTACAAAACAATCTCCTCCTACCAAATTAGTGGAAAGCGTCTACACTATTCCAGAATGATTCCGATCATTCCAATCATAGTTTACTGATTCCTAGTTGTTATATTGCCTAGTTGGGAGAGGTTATTATAGACTGTGGGTTATGCTTCCAAGGCTTCCCAAGGCCATTGTTCTCCCATATTAGTTCCCCCACAAACAAAACAGTTTAGTTAGTGTTTTAGCTATCTCCTCAGCCATGTCAAGGAATAGGTTATTTGCCTTTGTACTAATGGGTAGAGGCTTATTAAATTTTTTAAGAGAGTCATATACTGATCATCCCAGTGACTTCACCTCCCCATCAATTACTCTCTCCACTTTGATAGTGATATAAGTGGTTGGGTCTGATCACTGTCCATACATACCAAAACCACAGGTTATTATAGAAGGGAGAGATTGGGCAACTTCAAGGTGTATGATGTTACCACTCCCCTTCCGGAATGATGTTATATATGGACAACCCTTATATTCTCCCCCTGTATAATCACAAACACAATCCCATCCTGAGCAGCTAGTGGATCCTGCACAAGGCTTCCACCAATTTGGGTTACCATGGGCCCATGTGAGAGTGGTTTCACACAGGTATTTATGATTAGCCTTATGTGCTTCAACCCATTTCCTATCCCCACATGGCCTACTCTTTCCTTTGCTTATGGCTGTGCATGCATCGAATGAGTTTGAGTTGAGTTTGAGTTTATTGGTCTTGTATGCCGCCCACTCCCGAAGGACTCCGGGCGGCTTACAATAAACAAGGGAAGGGGATAAACAAACAAAACAACACTTTAAAATACACAACAGTCACAGTTTCCATGGGGCTGGATATTTCGAAAGCCCCCCGGCCTGCTGGAGCAACCAGGACTTAACGGCTTTGCGGAAGGCCGGGAGGGTAGTAAGGGTCCGGATCTCCATGGGGAGGTCGTTCCAGAGGTCTTAATGCCCTTCAACTCTAGATCACGTCTCCACTGCTCCGAGAGGAATACGAGGTCAAGCGTGTGACCCGCTGAATGAGTCGAACCCCGAATTACTTGGGTCAAGTCCATGGCTGTCATGGAAGCCATGAACTCCTGTGCCCCATCAGAGCGTTCACCAAGTGTAGGCAGGTTGAAATCCCCCAGAACCATAAGCCTGGGGAACTCTACCGCCAATTTGGCTACTGACTTGAGGAGCAAGGGGAGGGCTGTTGCAACGCTGTTGGGAGGTAGGTACATTAGCAACAAACCCACTTGACCTCCAAGGTCCAACTTCATCAGCAGGGACTCACACCCGAAAAGCTCTGGAGCAGGGATCCTACGAAGAACTAAAGACCCTTGGATGATGACGGCCACTCCCCCACCCCTTTTCTGGGGTCGTGGCTGATGAAGCACCTGAAATCCTTCTGGGCACATTTCAGTGAGGGGGACTCCTCCCTCCGGGCTCAGCCAGGTTTCAGTAATACACGCCAGGTCTGCCCGTTTGTCTAAAATTAGGTCCCGGACGAGGAGAGCTTTGTGAATGTCAGAGTGAGTGGCTGTTTGCCCTGCTGTAACTGCAACGTGTGATTTAGGAAATACAATTTACCTTCTCCTTCTGGGTTATGGTGTATTCCAGACTGCGGAAGGCCAGTCCACAAGGTCACATTAAGACGTACGGGTGTATTGGGATTGTAACAAGTTGATTTCCCTCCAATCACACACAAACTATACATGGTCTTGTTATGTATACAGTCGGTATGTATGCGTTTGCTGTCTTTGGGTATTTGGGTGTGATAAACCAGAGCGTTTATGATTTATACACCTATTCTAGCATTAGTAATATAAGGGGTACAGTCTTCCTTTAGAGCAGATGTAAGCTTCCTAGACTCAATGGCAATGCTTCGAGTGATTCTAAAGTGTGGAATAGCATGTAGAGTCTGTTTTGGTATTCCTCTAGTAGTTCGATACCTACCACCTTTGGTCGTCCTCCTCTTTACAGTGTCACTCACAGAGTTGGTGCGGATGATGCATGTCCCTTCCCAACCTGGCCTTAATTGTTGTATATCAGTGACTGATACCCATCCCCAAAACAAAGGAGGCCCACACTCCAGTGTTATCCCTGGTATTACCTTAATGTTACCCCCCCTTTTGTGCGTTGTAGCAGCACATGCCTTTTCTAAGTATGTATCCTACCTATTGACATGTTTGATGATTTGTGTAATGTCTTGTACGACAAGTGTCCTTGACAATCCTGTCAAAGATTTGAGGAAAGTGACAAGGATGGGGCAAAACACCTGCCCAGCATTCAGGCCTAAATGTGATTGGGGGTTGTCCTTCACACTCCAGAGCCCATTGCATATGATTAGATGATGTGGGGCTTTTCACCAGGGGGGCTCCATTATCCTAAGTTGCGAATACAGACATCATTGCTGGGTGTGGCTTAGCAGGGGTCTTCTTCTTCACCACTGTGTGAGGGAGACCTATTGCCAGTAAGGTCTCTACAGAGTGGCCTTGAAGTCCCAGACTGGTGCCCAGCAGGAAGGGGATTACACTTTTTCCACATACAAACAATACACACTATGCAAGCAACTATCAATACATCTGCAGCAAGGCAGAAAAGGATATAGTCCAAAGTCATTTTCGAGTGAACCTTAATTTCATTGGATGTTCACTTGGTCGCATAGCCCATTGCTCCTCAGCAGCTTTCTTAATGCGGGTCCAATTCATAAGCTTCAATCAATCGTTGGAGGAAACCCTCTGGGTTTTCATCTGCTTCCTGTGTTACTCAAGACGGCTTCGACAAATTCACTGGGGGTTTCCCCGCTTTCCTAAGAGCTTCCACTGTCAACCTCTGATATTCCTTCAATGCTGTCATTTGGTTTTGGTTCCTAGGACACCACCCCAGATCCCATTCTGCAGCCCTAGCTACCAACTCTGGTCCTAAAGCTTGCACATTCAGAAATCTGGCTCTCATGCACATCCTTACAGCTGCCTTCCACCTTTCCCTTTCCTCTGGTGTCAACAAGGTATTCAACAACTGCTGTATATCCTGCCAATTAGGATTATGTGTCTGCATTATGGTTTGAAACAAATCAACCATCTCAGTTGGCTTCGATGAGAGGGGTCCATAATGCTGTTTCTAGTTAAGTAAATCAGTTGTTAAGAAGGGAACATATTGGAAGCAAGGTCTATACTCTGGCATCCTGCACATTTACAACCCGTATAGCCATCTGGCTCAAAAGACCAAGAAAGTCCTGCTGCACAGCTGCCGCCACTTCTGCTCTGGCCGCAGCAGCCCTAGTCACTACTCCAACAGGTATATCACCCCCAACAGCCCCCTCATCCTCATCATTCTCAGCCTCCTTACCCAGAACAAATAGTTGTTTCTTTATGGGCTTTTTCTCCTTATGTCACACATCCTGTTCTGGCTTAACATGTTCACCGGCTATGCCTTCCTCCCTTCCTCCTTCCACAACTGCAGCAGCCGCTCCCCTCACAGGCACGGGTGCATTAATGCCCGGCACTAATGGGAGCACGGGCGCATTTGGAGGAGGCCTCAGGAGTTCTTCCTCGTCTTGCACTAAAACCTTTTTCTGCCCTGTACATTCCCTGATCTCAGACACCTTCACCTCCTTAATCTTTTTAGACACTGCCTTTAATTTCTTTCCTTCTGGTCTGGCCACACTGAGGCACACCATTTCAGCTTGACATTGCAACAATTCATCAGACTGTTCTGCCACCGCATCTCCCCACTGATCTCTATACTGAAACTGGTTTGGATATTTCTCCTCATTAGCAGCTATCAAGGAAGTTAGGTCATCAATAGCTTGACACTTAAACATACCCTCTGGGGCTCAATTAACACCCATGTGGGGCCATTACTGTTAACACAGGTATTGTAGTCTCTCCTTAGTTACCTTGGGATATGGCACCCTATATTCAGTATGATTAAAATAATCATCAAAACCTTTCAACATACATCACTTCATAATACATAGATCAGCCAATGGACAGACATAGCATGTATTTTGAGGAACTAACAATATGTGTCTACCAAACAGCCAAGACTTCCTTCTAACCCATATCTAACTGCACCATGTCCTAAAAGCAAACCTTGCAATTTCTATATGAACAGTTAAAGCTTAATATCATGAAACCCTAGTTTGGTTCAGGCTTGAGGCCTACTTTGGTTCAGCCTGTCACCTTATGATAACCACTATTGTCCTTCATCCCATATTGGCTAATAAAATATTGGTGTCCCTCCATTTAATGTTTATTACACACTGAGCATCCATTCATCCATCCACCCATCTCAAGAAAAATGAATTGACTGGAATATCCTTGATCACACTATCTTAATAGCAATGTTAGGGTTCCAATAATAGACCCATAACAAGCAAAACTCCGAGGCAGATGGATTCCTCAAAGTATAGCTTTATTGGAAATATCGTATTGGCGCAGATCTGGTGAAAACCGACTCTGAAGGTTCCCATGGTTTTCACCTAATTAAAATTAAAAGTTTTCCCTCAACCCTAAACAATCAGTGACATGGTCCAATCAAGACGCTGTCTGGTTGCCTGGTAACTTCATTCCTCCCCCCCTCTCTCTGGCCACCTGTGGGAAGGTCCTTGGTTCCCAAGAGAAAGAGAATCCCAGCTATCTCCAATCCCCCTCCCTATCCCCCTGCTCCAGTGTGGCAACACTGAAGCTCCAAGATAGCTTCGGTTGGGTCAGCTTCAGGACTGACAAGCAGTTCCTGGTGGCTGGTCTAGTTCTTCCCTTCTTGAATAACTTGACATGACTCCAGTTTTCCAGTTTTCTCCAAGATAAACCAGTCAGTCCATTTCCTTCAGGTCATGGAGAGCTGTTCAAGGATGGAATGGTCTCCCTGTGAAGGAAGTTGTGGGTTCTTCATATCTGGAGATTTCCAAGAAGAGTCTAGACTAAATGGGTAACTGCCTGAGGATGTGGCTGAGGAAAAGCCTGGTCAATTCTGCCATCCTTTCTTGCTCTGGAGTCCAAGTTCTTATCTGTGTCACTTGGATGGGAGGTTCTCCTCCTCCCCCTGAATCAGCTTCACTCCATTGTCCATTGTCAGCTTCACTCCATTACATAATTAGGAAAGAAAGACTAAGAGACTCCATGGGTTGGAAATCAAAGTACTTTTACTAATTATAAATGGTAAGCAAGCAGTTGCGAAGCAAAGTCTACTTAATTAGGCGCGAAAGCGATTGATATATAGAATAGCCCATTCCCCACCCCTTAAGATCATAGCATCAGGCCAATCATAAGTCCTTCAAGTGTCAGGTGTGAGATAACTTCAAACAGGCATCACGAAGATGGAATGTCGAGGCCGTTAGTCTAAGCGGGAAGCTCTCACGCATGCGCCATTCGAACAACTCGAACATCCTAGAACATTCCCCCAGCACATTGATTAACCCCTCCCAAATACCAGCCCTCCCTCCCCATTTCATGGCAGCTGAAGCAATAGCAAGGCAGAAGCTGACACTGACATAAACTCCCAACCTGGAGAGATCCTCCTTCAACCCAATGAAAGTTCTCCTGTTCTGTGCTTTCTGAATAGCTCTTGTGTTCTGACCCAGCTCCCCAAACATGACAAACCCTCTGAAGTTAACTCAAAGATTTCTTTATTAGGCACACCAGCAGCTCCAGCAAAAAAGTTTCTCTCTCAACTCAGGCTAACAACTCTGTCCAGCAGGGAAAGGAATAGTTGTCTGCCACTCCTATTCATCTCCACCTCCTGTCTTTTATCCCCAGAACTAGGGTGGGGCTCCACTAGCAGCGGTGGCTCTTCCTTCCCAAAGATCAGCCCATAGATTTCCATTGCTCTCCTCTCTTCTGCCTTCTGCACATCCGCATGTCAGACACTAGACCCATATGTTCCTCCTCTTCCTCATCAGCCAGACATGGGGGCTGTTGACTCTCCATTTGAGGGCTGATGGATGGCTGAAGGTGTACCTTTGTGTGTGTCCCTCTCTGCCAGCTCCACCCCCTCTTTCCCCTCGGAGCTCTCAGGTTGCCTTGATGCTGGCCCTGACACCCACACCTCCTCTTCCTTTGATTCGGTTGCTGGAGGGACCACAAGCCACAACATCTTGTCTTGTGAATGTCACTATGCACCTCGAATCCAAAAGCTGTAAAAAGTGTTTAATCTTGTGTGCAAACAGGCCAGCACAGGGCTGATTGGTGGTAAATCTGGGTGGGGAAACACAACACCCTTAATCCAGGTGAATGAAAGAGAACTGCCACATTAGCCTAATGTCCCTTGCCAAACTGCATAAACCAGATGCTGGCTTAGCGGGATGACCTGCTTCACACATTAACACAATATGGGGAAAGATTCCCACCTACTGGGATGTATGAAACGGGGTAAACATGTTTCAAAATTTCAGCCAATATTTTCAGGGACTTCATGGCTGACCAAGGACGAGACTCCTGGTCCTTTGAGTGTCCTTTGTGGGAGGAAGGGAAAAAGGAGCCGCTTTGAAACTAGTCGCTTTTTAAACCCAACTCTTCTGCACCCCCAGGAAATACTCAGGACCAACCGTGGGCAATGCCAGGCTGAGATGTACCCAGTGTGTGAAAACAGCTACCTGAAAAAACATGGATGCCCTTAAAATGAGCTCTGAACTTGGCCCATTAAGTCAGTTGATAATTTCACACAGGAAAGATGATTCCTCAACAATCCAGGTTAAGGAGACCACACACTTCCATGATGGTTAATGGAGTTTGGCTCAAATCTGCAGGTCACCCAGAAGCATCAACCACCTGGGGGGGTGGCATACACACAACACCCTAGAAGGGCTCTGCTGTGGAGTCCTGCAAAGGGGGCTAAGAGGGTCTCAGCAGTGCTGGGCTTGGCTGTGGCTGGCCAGATCCCATCCTGATCCCCCCCCGTGCCCTTAAAACCCAGCTCAGCCTCCAGGAGGGGCACAGAAAATTTTCTCCTGCATCTGCCCATTATTCTGGCCAGGACCAAGTGGGCTTCACACGTCCCCTGACACCTAGCTGAATCACACCCATCCCCCGGGTCTCATGCAAGCTAGCCATGGACTTGGGTTCTGACAACGTATGCAGCCTCCCCCCACCCCACTTCCAGAATCTCTGTCCTGGCCCCCCTGGGGCATCTCCCCACCCCTGGCTGCTACTTAGTCATACACAGGAGTGTTCTCCCTCAGAGGAGAGCTTTCCAATGATGCCTGAGTTGCCCAGTTCAGATCGGGTGGAAGACTTCCCTCTCCTTCCTCTCCTTCAGCAGCTATCCCTCCCCCCCCATTGCCAGGAAGGGATGCGGTCCTTCTGCAGCCCCACTGGTGCCCTTCGCTAAGCTGACCAGACGTCCTGCTTTTGGCAGGACAGTAACAATTTTCTACAATTTGTCCCGTGTCCCGCGTCGTTATTAAAAAGTCCTGATTTTTCCTTTTTTAATTTTGGCACCTTCTCGCTCGCTCGCTCGCTCCCCCATTTTTGCCACGTTGCAGCTCACTCGCTCGCTCC
This sequence comes from Thamnophis elegans, assembly GCF_009769535.1. Lineage (NCBI taxonomy): Eukaryota > Metazoa > Chordata > Lepidosauria > Squamata > Natricidae > Thamnophis > Thamnophis elegans. The sequence goes on from NC_045555.1 coordinate 33,442,245, forward strand.
CCCGCCCATCCGCACTAAGCCCAGCCCAGCCTGCCACTCACTGATTGGCTGGAGTCCAGCCAATCAGTGAGCGGGCTGGGGGCGGAAAAGTTTAAGTTTAAAAGCTTCGCGCTGCTCATGTCTTCCATTTCGCCTTCGCTTTCTTGCTGCTTCAGGTAAGCAACTTCGGCAGCGGGACTCGGGAGGCTTTGGGTGGGCGGTGGCGGCCTAGCCTTTCCAAGGGAAGGTCTTCCTTTCGAAGGCCTTCCCTAGCGAGGCCACAGGCTGGCAAAAGCCGCCACGGCCTAGCTTTTTCCCCCGCCCCCCCTCTCAACACCTGCTTAGTGACCCTAGCCTTGTTGTCCCTCCATAGTCCAGTCCAGTGTCTTACCTGTTCCTGCTGTCTCTCTGCCTGCCTGCTCCCTGTTGCTTCCATCCATCGCTCCGAGGATCCATCGCATCGGAGTTCTGCTGATTCTGCCTGCTGGTGAGTGAGCCGGGTTTTTTTCTTTTATTTTTAAATGTATTTTAAAATAATATTTTATTTATTGTGCATAGGATTTTTTAAAATAGTTTTATTCTGTGTGGATTCTTTTTTTAAATTGTCTTAGACTATTTAAAAAAAGATTCTATCCAAAATAAATTGAAATAAACCATTTTTAAAAATTCTATGCACAATACATTTCAAAGTATTGTGCATAGAATTTTTAAAAATAGTTTATTTCAATTTATTTTGGATAGAATCTTTTTTTAAATAGTCAGGAGTCATTGACACTGAATTTGCACTTTTAATAATCAGGAAGTACATACTGAGTTTCTTTGAAAGAAAATCCAATAATTTAAAAATCCAATAATTTGTTTCCTAGTATAATTTGATTGCTTATTAGAAACCTATGACTATCACTAAGTGTTGTAGCTTATGATTCTTGATGAATGTATTCTATTTTATTTTTCTTTATGTACACTGAGAGCATATTCACCAAAGACAAATTCCTTGTGTGTCCAATCACACTTGGCTAATAAACTATTCTATTCTATTCTATTCTATTCTATTCTATTCTATTCTATTCTATTCTACTCTACTCTACTCTACTCTACTCTACTCTACTCTACTCTAGCCGATCACCTCCACACGACCTATTAGATCTCATCGATTAGGCCTCCTCCGAGTTCCATCCGCTGGCCAATGCCGACTGGCAACCACGCGGAGGAGAGCCTCCTCGGTGGTAGCTCCGACCCAATGGAACGATCTCCCCGTGGAGATTCGTACCCTCACCACCCTCCAGACCTTCCGCACAGCCCTTAGAATCTGGCTATCCCGTCAGGCCTGGGGCTAAAGATTGTAACCCGCCCGAATGGTATGAATGTTGTGTTTTAATCATGTATTGTCTTATATGTAAAAGTCTGTTTTCCCCCCTTCCTTGGATTGTGAGCTGCCCTGAGTCCCCCCAGGGAAAAGGGCGGCATATAAATAAACCTTCTAATCTAATCTAATCTAATCTCTACTCTACTCATTTCTATTTCAATTCTAACAAGGAGTTTAGCTTCTCTCTCTTGAAAATGTAAGCTAGCATAAGACATTATAATGCAAGCTAGCCTTAGCTTTCAAACAGTTCATTTAGTGACCAAAGTTACAATGGTATTGAAAAAAGTGACTGATGACCATTTTTCACACTTAGCGACCATTTTTCACACTTAGAGACTTTTTCAGCATCCTCATGGTCACGTGATCAAAATTTTGATGTTTGGCAACAGATTTGTATTTATGATGGTTTCAGTGTCCTGGGGTCATGTAATCACCTTTTGTGACCTTTTGACAAAGTCAAATGGGGAAACCAGATTCACTTATGTTTCTAACTTATCAGCTGCAGTTATTCACTTAAGAACTGTGGCAAGAAAGGTGGTATAATTGGGCAAAATTCACCTAACAAATGTCTCACTTAGGAACAAAAATTTTGGGCTCAGCTGTGGTTGTAAGTCAAGGACTACCTGTACATTAACCATCATTTCTCTGGAGACAGCATGGTCATTCTCACTGCTTCAAATGGGGGGGGGGTCTTGGGGAGCAAAAAGTTTTTGGTTCCTACACCTGTGGATTAACATCATGTCTTCTTGGATGAGCAGCCAGGGATAGAATCTGATTCCTTTAGGTCAGTGCTTCTCAACCTTGGTCCACCTGAAGATGTGTGGACTTCAACTCCCAGAATTCCCCAGCTAGCTGGCTTGGCGGATTCTGGGAGTTGAGGTCCACACATCTTCAGGTGGACCAAGGTTGAGAAACACTGCTTTAGATGGAGAGAAAAGTTGATGGAAAGAATCCTAAAAGCTACTTAATGTTAACAGTAAAATAACTAGATAAAAGCAGAGATTGAGTCTCTAAATCATAGTTAGATAGTAACATTCTTCTTGCCTTACAATGAAGAGTAATGGGGACCATTTAAAAAAAACCTAGCAAGGAGGGAAGTTTGTCAAAGTATTGTGCATAGAATTTTTAAAAATGGTTTATTTCAATTTATTTTGGATAGAATCTTTTTTTAAATAGTCTAAGACAATTTTAAAAAAGAATCCACACAGAATAAATTGAAGTAAAACATTTCAAACTATTCCAAACAGAATAAATTGAAGTAAAACTATTTTTAAAAATTCTATGCACAATGCATTTCAAAGTATTGATATAGAATTTTCTAAAATGGTTTTACTTCAATTTATTCTCTGTGGAATAGTTTGAAATGGTTACAGTGTAAATTATTGCTGGTGTAATAAAACAATGGTTTTTAAGGATTTCTTTTATTTATAGAATACCTTTTAAAATTATTTTGGGGGGAATTTTATTTTTTAATTGTTTATAAAATATATTTACTACAAGAAATGTTCCTTTTTGCAAATGTTTTCTTTGTGATGCAATATGTTCAGACCAGGTTTATGTGTCTCAAAGTGGCTGCTATTCTATGGGCAGGCCAGGTTGGTGCAAGGTAGCTTTGCCAGATTTAGTGTGTTTCATCCTCGTTGAATTTTATATAGTATAAAATCGTATAATTTTAATTTTTTTATATTATTAACATAATGAGTAAGAAAAGAAGATGCAAATTCAACGATGATCTAAGAAGTGAATTTCCTTTTCTTAAAAAAACCAAAAGTGATCACATAGTAAAATGTGAGAAATGTAATGGTGAATTTTCTATTTCGCACAGTGGGAAGAATGATATTTCAAAGCACTTGGACACACAGAAAGATAAAAGATATTTAGATACTGCTGCATCTTCCTCCAAAATACAGGATTTTTTTTGGAAAACAACTTATGGAGACGAAGAAAAGAAATTAGCATTAGCAGAAGGACTTATGCCTTTTCATGCTATTAATCACAATCATTCCTTCAGATCTATGGACTGTACATCACAAGTTGTCAAAAAGTTATTTAACAAAAAAACTGCCTGTGCTATAACAAAATCTGAGGCAATTGTGTGTCGTGGCACGACAAAACCGTGCTACGCAAAATAGCGGAGATTAAATCGCGTCGCTAAAGTCGCGACGTCATCACCGCGCGTCATCACCGCGGGGACAACAGCGTGGCGACAGAAGGGCGTTCTTTGCCTCCAAAGGTAGCCCTCCTCCTCCAGCTGACAGCGGCAGCGGGCACGGGGCAAAGCGGGCTGCCAAGCAGCAGCAGCAGCCTGTGGGAAGGGTCCAGCACAGCCACGGGGGGCAGCAGGAAGCCCGCGGGGGGGCCGAGCAGGGCCGCCGACGCTGGCGGCGGAGGAGGATGCAGCAGCGGCGGCGGCTGAGGCTCTCCTGGGGCCGGCGAAGCGGGCTTGCCCGGCAGAGGCAGGCCACCCTCTTCTTCCTCAACAACATCTCCTTGGATGGGCGGCCGCCGCCACTGGGCAAGCCCGCTTCGCCGGCCCCGGGAGAGCCTCAGCCGCCGCCGCCGCCTGCCCTGCCTCTTCCTCCGGGGGAGGTGCCGGCGGCGGAGGCCGCCCGTCCAAGGAGATGTTGTTGAGGAAGAAGAGGGCAGCCTGCCTCCGCCGGGCAAGCCCGCTTCGCCGGCCCGGGAGAGCCTCAGCCGCCGCCACTGCCGCGTCCTCCTCCGCTTCCTGCTGCCCCCCGCGGCTGAGCTGGACCCTTCCCGCGGGCTGCTGCTGCTGGGCAGCTCGCTTTGCCCTGTGCCCGCTGCCGCTGTCAGCTGGAGGAGGAGGGCTACCTTTGGAGGCAAAGAACGAAGCATGTAGAACGCCCTTCTGTCACCGCGCTGTTGTCGCGGCGGTAGGGTCGTTTTTTTCTTAGCGCTTCGGACGCCGCGGATTTGCCTCCGCACTTATGTCGGCGCGGATAAGGGCATCGCGGTTTTGTGGTGGAACCATTGTGTGTAATATGCTTTCCCCATATGCATTTTCAGAATTAAACAAAAATCTAGAGAAAATTAATTTTATATCCATATATTCTGATGCATCTAATCATAAGGATATAAAATTATTTCCAACCATTATTAGATTTTTTGATTCGGAAACTGGAATACAAATTAGAATTTTAGATTTTGTTTCTTTGCCCGGTGAAACTTCTGAAATAATTTTCAGTTCCATTATTAATATTTTGGAACAAAACAATTTAAAACATAAAATAATTGCATATTGTGGAGACAACACGAATGCAAACTTTGGAGGAAAAGCGAGAAGAGGTACAAATAATATTTTTTATAAATTAAACAAAAACCTTAATCAAAACATTATTGGTGTTGGTTGTGCAGCGCACATAATACATAACGCCATTCAAACAGCTGCTGACTTGTTGCCCGTAGATGTGGAAAATATTATTGTTAAAATATATTCTTATTTCTATATATACACTGTGCGTGTTGAAATGCTTAAAGAATTTTGTGAAAATGCGAAAGTCAAATATCACAAAATACTTGGATACAGTAAAACGTGCTGGGTGGCTCTTTTGCCAGCTGTCGAAAGAATTTTGAAAATATACGAGCCTTTGAAATCCTACTTTCTATCACAGGATAAATGTCCTAGAATTTTAGAAGAGTTTTTTGAAAAATAATCTTCAAAAATTTGGCTAGAGTTTGTACACAATCAAGCAGCTCTTTTTCAAAATACTATAAAACTTATTGAAGGTGACAAAATTTCGGAAATCGAAATAGCAAATGAAATTAATAATTTAAAATTTCAGTATCAACAGCGCTTAGAAAATATTTTTATTCCGTTAACTATCTGTAATAGTATAGGTCAGCTAGAAGAACAAGGTGCAATAAATCGTGCAGATATCATGAATCACATTAAAAAGTTCTATAGTAACTGCATAGATTATTTAGAAGAGTGGACGGTACATTACAATGATATTGAACATTTTCATTGGGTTGCATTAAAACAAGAACTTAATTGGAATGATGTGCAAAAATCATTTGATCATATTATTAAAATTTCCCATATAGTAATATTTCTGAAAATGATCTTTTTGATGAGGTATCATTATTAAAAAAATATATTGATAAGGAAAAGGTTAAATCTTGGGCATCAGCAAAAATCACAATAGAGAACAAATGGTTAGAAACATTTCATCATTTTGAAACAAACCATGTTCCATACAATAATGCACTAAAAATTGTGGAATACGCACTGTCCTTATCTGGAACTAATGCTGCGACTGAACGCGTTTTTTCTACGGTAAATAAAGTGTGGACATCAGAAAAATCACAATTAAGTGTTGAGACTTTGAAAACCATTTTATGTGTGAAATATAATTTAACAAATTCTTGTGAAACATTTCATGACCTTTTAAACAACGACAGCAATCTACTAAAAAAAATTCATTCAAGTGAGAAATATGCCAAAGAATAAAATAATACTGTACATAATTTTTGTAAATATATTTAATAAATATAAATGTAAATAAATGTATTATATTTGTAAATTGTAGTTATGTTGAAATAAAAAAATATTACAATACTATTTTTGCGTTCTATGAAAATTTTTATTGCTCCATATAAAATTTTTAATCAAGACACCCCCCCCCCCCTGGTCAATGGTGTTCTTCTTTACCAATCTGAAAATCTGATCACCTTATATTAGCAGAGGTTCAGAGGATGGTGTTCTGTTCCCCAAGGAGGAGCCAGTGGGCTCAGTGGTTACAGCTGGAGAGAAGCAGCCAAGGAGGCTCTCCTGGAAGGTCCTGCCAGCCATTCCTGGTCCAGGGAGGTTTTGGGTCTGAGGGCCTCTGAATCTGGGAAGGTTTTGTGACTGCCTGAGTCTGAAGGACCAGGGAGGGGCTGAATTCACAGGGCCTCCCAGGCTTTGCTCAGGATTGGCTTAGGATTGGCTTAGGGCAGCCTCAGAACTAACCAGGATGGCTCAGGGTCTTGGAGTTATATGTCAGTCCAATTAAATTATGAAAGGATTCACCTCTGATGGCCATAAGAAATCATGGTTTGTGCATTATGCAAAATTGGTGAATAACTAATGATCTCTTCAGGTCTGTTTCTGGTTTGCAAAATGGAGGTAACATCTTCAGACCATTCTTGGGGGAGGTGTCACAGGGGGATCCCCATCTTCCTCAGGGTCAAGGAGGGTCCCCTCTAGGGTGAGGCTGGCCACCTTTTCCTCCCAGGCAATGCTGAAGTCAATGCTGGATCCCACTTGGAAGACCCGGCCCTGCATGGCTTCTTCCCAACAGGAGCACCTCCTAGAAAGACACGAAGCCAAGCGAGGCTGGAGAAACCCCAGGGGCTGCATCCCTCCAACATTCAATCCTGGGACCCATAAACCAGGTTACTCTCTTCTCAAGAATTGGGGAGTGGGAGCCATCCTGGGCTTTCTCCATGGGTCTGGGTTTGCTTTCCCTTGGGTGCCCCATGTATGGAAAGAGGTGGCAGTACAACATGGGATATGGTCTCCACCTGTTTCCAGGTCAGAAGATGGAACCTGGAAAGGGATTTTGTAGATCTGCTCCCCTTCCCCAGCCCAAGGCTCCCCAGCTTCCTTCTCTCAAGAGGGCTCCCCACTCAGCTGGGCACAGTCTTGTCTGGCATCCCTGCAAGAGCCCCCTTGCTTGGCTTGTGTGTGGGAAAGGGTGGCAGGGGAACATGGGATTTGGGCTTCTGCATTGCCTGGTCTCTGGAGATGGGATTTTGCAGATCAGCTTTCCATCTGCAATATGAGGGTCCTGAACTCCTTTTCCCTCCTCCTTTCCTCACATGGGGTGAGAGACAGCCTTAATTTCTCCATCACTTTTCAGTTTGCTTTCTCTAACTTCTCTCTCCCCCCTCTCCCTCCCTCCCTCCTTCTCCCTTCCTTCCATCCCTCCATCCATCCCTCCATGGGATGACAGGCAGCCGTGATTTCACCATCTCTTTTCACTTGGTTTTTTTCTAACCTACCTCCCTCTCTCTCTCTCCCTCCCTTCCTTCCTCCCTCCCTCCCTCTCTTGTTCAGTAAAGTTAGAAACTGGCTGCACTATTACATCAGCCCTTTTGTATGGTACCCTTGAGCATTAATTTTCAAAATACAGTACATTTGGGTTCCAACTCAGCAGGCAGCTTTTCAGATCTGTGACATGGTCTGGCATTAACTGGCCCCCCGGCACAGTTCCATGAATTCCATCCAGGGCCAGTTTCAAGCATGGAGCTCCCAAACCTCTCAATTCTAGATGACGGGTTTAATTAAATCTCTGCCCCTATTATTAATAATCACATGGGCATTATTTCCCTTTCCATTTTCTCCAGAGAATTTCCCAACAACCTTTGAGTCAAAGAACTAGCTGAATTATCCAGGGATCCCTCCTGAGAGGGAGAATTATGATAAAAGTTTCAGCTCTGCTCTTTGGCTGAATCCTCCAGGGGAGACTTTGGGCAGAGAAATATGGAGTTTAGGGACAGGCAGGGTTTGTGCTCTTGAATGTACATCTCTCTCCCTTCCAAGTGAAGCTGAGTGTTTCTCTGTGTTTCAATCAGGAAAGCAACTGGATCATATTTCACCTTGTGAGAGTCCTTTGATTCTTCTAATTCTTTAGAAACAGAAAAGGGATTCATTGATTCACCCCATGAATTATGGACCTCATGCTTCTGCTTCTGATGCTGCTTTTGTCCCATCCAGTCTCTGGGAAGCTTAAAGTGAAATGCCCGCTGAGTTTGGAGCAACAGGATGGAAACAATCCATGGAGCTTTTACAGCCCAGGAGACCATCTCATTGGTATAGTCATCACTGGAAATGAAATATTGCATATAAAGTTGCTTTTCAACGTGGCTCCTTCTGTTCAGTTTGTTTTCCATAATCCGTAAGTCATTCAGGGTGATGGAATTGAACTCCCTCCATTCTAACACTCTCCTTCTTTGATATTTTTTATTTTTCATTTATTCCTATATTGGGGAAATATGTCTAATTTCCTGAATGATTTTGATTTCCATGTGAAAAGAGACCCAAAAAGGGGTATGAAAAAAAAGCTGAAAGGTCTGCAGATTATTTTCCTCTCTCAGTTCAATCCTTTATTTATCACTTGAATAATGAATTTAAAGTAGTGGTTGACCAGTTACAGCTGCCAGATCACAGCCAATTTCCATATTTGTGTAACTGATCATTGGTTTTTGATCACTGTTGGATTAAGGCTCAGTAGGAGGTGTGTGTGTGTGTGTGTTTGTGTGTGTTAATGAAAGTATTGTTGCTGTTTATTATAACAGCATTTTTTTTACAATAGGGATATTTATGGTTTTTCATATGGCTTACGATTCATTTTCACCATTCAAATAGTCAACAAGATTTCCCAGCTCCTGCACAATCTCACACTTGGCTACAACATCCATGACAACTATTTGAGCACTTTCTACACTTCAGATGTCTTGCTGGACATGCTCTCCACTGGAGAAGCCAATGTCCCCAATTACGACTGTGGAAGGAAGGAGAACCTTCTGGCTCTTCTTGATGGAGCTAGAAGGGACATCTCCATCCAGATATCAACATTAGGAGGCACCTACAAAATCCCACAGGTTTGTGTATATTTTCTCCATCTGGTAAAGGGATTGTGGGTGGTTGTGGGTGAGTAATTGACGCAATTATGTCTTCTTCATGGAATTCAAGAGTTGCTTTTCTCCATATTAACAAAAATGACAATATTTTACCCCATTATGTTCATGTTGAGATTAATCATAAAAGACCTGAAATTCAAGCAATACATTCCCTGGAGAAGACATTGTACCAACTATTTAAGTGATCAAAAATATCCCTGGTTTTGTGGGCCTCTATTGGCACATTCATTTCCACATATAAATAATGCCTGCCCTATCCACTCGGATTGAAGTTGGAAATAGTAGCATTTTATCTATCTAAAATGTGGAATAAAAAGGACTCTAGCAATTATAGGCCAAATAGACTGGCAGATATTGTGGCTAAAATTTATGCCATGATCCTCTTAGTTAAACTTGAGAAAATGCATTCCTTGCAGAAGAACCAGAATGTTTTGGGTAGAGTTAAAAGCTATATAGATTTTATTAAAAATAATCCATATGTTAATAATCTAATATTGGCAACAAATTTGTCTTGAAATATCTAATCCACATCAGTGAGGTAAAACACGGTTTACAGGCTTTTTAAATGTTAGTGCAGCGTTTGACTCATTAAACAGAAAAATCTGATGGAGAAAATTATTTCCCTCAAAATGGAGCTCAGAATGTTGGCTCAGATCCAAGACCTTGTTTGAGAGGGAGGTTTTGGCTCAATGGAGCCATGAGGTCTATGCGGGCCATGATATCTTCCCTATGGGGAAAGGGAAAGATGCACATTTGAACCCTTGTTATTCAGTATAAATATGAATGACTTCCTAGTACTAATGCAGAGTCAAAAAACAGATCATAAATAAATGTTATTTCATTTTTTGACAAAAAGTGCTAAATTAGTGGACCAGCGAAATGCAGTGCATGTAGTATACAGTACTTGGATTTTAGAAAGGCTTTAACAAAGTAAACCGCCATCTACTTCTTGGTAAGCTAAAAATATGTGGGAAAGACAGCATCACCCCCAGATGGACTCAGCCTGTAGTCCTCAATGGAACTACATCTACATGGAGGAAAACAAGCAGTGGGGGACCCCAAGGTTCCATTTTAGGCCCAGTGCTTTTCAACATCTGCATCGATGACTTGGATGAGGGGAGAAATGGGAAAATCATCAAATTTGAAGACATTGGCAGGAATAGCCAACTCCCCAGAAGATGGGCTCAAGATCCATCTAGACCTGATAGACTTGAACTCTGGACATATCTAACAAAATGTAATTCAATGTAGAGAAATTTAAGGTTTTACACTTAGGCTAGAAAAACCAAATGTACACTTACAGATTAGGTGAAACCTGGCTCAATAGCAATAACTGTGAGAGGGATCTTGGAATCCTAATGGACAATCAATTAAATATGAGCCAGCAATGTGTGGCAGTAGCCAAAAAAGCCAATTCAGTCCTAGGTTGCATTAACAGAGGGATAAAATCAAGATCATATGTGGTACCACTTTATAATGCCTTGGCAACACAACAATTGGAATAGTGCATCCAGTTTTGGCCACCATATTATAAAAAAGTTGTAAAGCCTCTGGAAAGAGTGCAGAAAAGAGGAACTAAGATGATGAAGGGCCTGGAGACTAAAACACGAGGAACAGTTGGAGGAATTGAGTATGTCTAGTCTAATGAAAAGGACTAGGGGTGACATAATAGCAATGTACTAATATTTGAGGGGCTGCCACAAAGAAGTGGGGGTCAACCTACTTTTCAAAGTACTAGAAAGCAAGACAAGAAACAATGGATGGAAACTAATCAAGGAGAGTAACAACCTAGAAATAAGAAATTTCCTAATAGTGAGGAATGGAATGTCTACCCTTCAGAAATTGTGGGTAGTCCAATACTGGAGGCTTTTAAGAAGAGACTAGACAGCCACCTGTCTGGAATAGTATAGATAGATATACATTAACAGTTAGAAGGGACCTTGTAGCAGGAGTAAACTTCAGCAGGTTAGGGAGAACCAGTAATAAACATTTTGAGTAGTTTGGAGAACTGGCAAATACCACCTCCAGCTGGCCCTAGAGAGATTTTGCAGTATCCTTCCCCTGCCATGCCCACCAAGCCACGCCTACAGAACTGATAGTATTTTTTTCATATATACATATATTTTTATTTTCCAGTAATAAACATACATAATTTCTGTGTGTTGCATTGACTAGGTTGACTAGGGCAAAATCACTACATGTGAGGGAATTGAAATGCCCAATGGCCAACTAATTAAATGCAACAAAAATGAAGCCTACAAATATTTAGGCATTCTGCAGTTGGATAACATCAAGCATGGAGAAGTAAAAACTATTGTCAGGGGAGAGTACACCAACAGAGTTAGGAAAATTTTGAAATCTAAATTGAATGGTGGAAATACAATCAAGGCCATAAATACCTGGGCAATACCAGTTATAAGATACACAGCTGGTATAGTTAACTGGACACAAGCTGATTTGGACCTTTTGGACCGAAAAACCAGGAAACTAATGACAATGCACTACAGTTTACATCCATGTGGTGATACTGATAGACTATATCTGCCCCGAAAATCAGGTGGCAGAGGATTATTACAAGTGAAGCAAATAGTTGAAGAAGAAAAACATGCACTGGCTGATTATTTAAAAGAAAGTCAAGAACATCTGTTAATTGAAATAAAGAACAAAAATCTATTGAAGGTCCAACAGATGAAACAAGAATACAGAAAAGATGTGATAAAATCAAGAATGGAGAGTTGGCAGAACAAAGCATTGCATGGCCAATTTCTGGAAAAAATAAAAGATAAAGTGAACATTAAAAAAAACTTGGTTATGGTTAACAACAGGTACATTAAAGAAAGAAACAGAGTCACTAATCCTGGCTGCGCAAGAACAAGCTATCCGCACAAATGCCATTAAGGCCAAAATCAAAAAATCCTCTGATGATGCCAAATGCAGACTTTGCAAAGAAGCTGATGAAACTGTTGATCACATACTCAGCTGCTGTAAAAAAATTGCACAAACTGATTATAAATTGCAGCACAATTCAGTAGCACAAATGATCTATTGGAATTTGTGCAAAAATTATAGTATTAAAACAGCAACAAACTGGTGGGAGCATAAGCCTGAAAAAGTCACCGAAAATCAGATGGTCAAGATCTTGAGGGATTTTTGCATACAAATGGACAAAATACTGGCGCATAATACACCAGACATCACACTTGTTGAGAAAAATAAGGTTACAATCATAGACATCGCAATACCAGGTGATAGCAGGGTCGACGAGAAGGAACGTGAAAAAATCGCAAAATACCAGGACTTAAAAATCAAAATTCAACGACTATGGCACAAACCAGCAGTGGTAATTCCAGTGGTAATCAGCACACTGGGTGCTATTCCAAAAGCACTGGAATTACATTTAAAACAGTTAAAAATTGACAAAATCACCGTCAGTGAAATGCAAAAAGCCGCACTGCTTGGATCTGCATGCATATTACGAAAATATGTTACGACGTCCTAGGCCCCCGGGTGGGGTCCGACTAGTAACCAATGCCAAATCCGGCAAAACAACTGGCCGCTGTGATACAATTCTGTTGTTGCGAATAATAATAATAATGCAAATAGTAAATGAAATTCTTATCTTCCAACTTTGAAAATATTTATTTCATTTCATATTTCTTTTACATTTCCCCATTAATTCATTTAAACATAAATAATATTTCTTTGCACCCTATATTTGTTATCCCGCACTAGGTATTGTCCTTCAATTTTATGAAAATCACTCATTATTCCGCCATAGCTTCAATGTTCCAAATGTGTGGGATTACTAATAACACCAATTATTAACAATATTCAATCCATCATGGGGGTTCAATATATTTTAACACACTATTAATATTAATAATACAGTTACGTACATTACCTAATCTTAGATGACAATCTACTAATTTGCATTTATTGGGATTATGGTATTTTCCCATTTTATTACTATATTTTCTCATCCATCATCTCTTTATCTTTCTAGAATTCCATCATTTATTGATTTTTTTGGTCAACCTTTTATCTCTCTCTCTCTCTCGAGCTCTTTATCTCCTTTTAATTCTTTTGTATCTACTAATCTGGTGACTCTGGTTTGTTAGATGGTAGGTCAGTTTCTATGTATATTTTGGGTGCAGTATTGTTTGGCTTTAGGATTGTTTTGGAACCAGCTTGGGGCAGAGTATCTTCTGGTTGTCATAGGCTAGATTTTCCTATTTGGCCCCAGAGTTTATCTATATGCCTCCTCCAAACTTTCCTGTCTTCTAGTTCTATGTAGTAGGACCGGAGGCCGGTGATAGCAATTACTTTCACCCAGACCCAGGCTGGTTCCCCTGCATAGTTATGAGCATAGACTGGGTCTCCTGAGGTAAATGACTGAGGCTGACTGTTCGAATCGACAGATGTCTCGGCATTGTAATTTGGGTGTAGCCTAGTTGTGACCTTAGTTTGTGACCCATTAATAATTCTGCTGGGCTCTGGTTGGTGATTGCACTAGGGGTTATGAGCTGTGTTAACAGAAATTGACCTGTTTTGGTTTGCCAGTTCCCGGGGCCCATTCTAACTAAGATTTCTTTGGTGGACTGCACCATTCATTCTGCTTGGACATTACTAGCCAGGTGAAAAGGTGCAACCAGGGCATATTGGATCCTGTTCTGCTAAAAATGCTTCAAATTGTTTTGCTCTGAATTGTGCCCTGTTGTCGGAGACTAGGACGTCTGATAGCCTATGGGTGGTGAAAATTCTCCATAATGCTGTGATGGTCGCTTTGGCTGTTGTGGTCATTGGATTATCTCAAGCCATTTTGAATATGCATCCAGAATAATGAAGAATGTCTGACGATGTACCAGTCTGCAAAATCAATGTGTATTCTTGACCATGGCCCTTTTGGTTTCTCTCATTCCCTTGTAGGTATTCATGGAAATGCTTGAATCTGGCTATGACAGCCAGCGCTTCCTTCTCCAGCTGGCTGTAATTCCTTTCCTCTGATGATAGCAGAAAGAATAGAATGCAATTGGAGCCTCAGTTGCATCCTTTAACTGATGGCTGAGGACAGCTCCTACCTGAAAAGGGGATGTATCACAGGTTAATACCAGGGGAAGAGTCTCGTTATATTGGACAAGGGCACTTTTTTATATGACAATAAATTTTTAACAGCAGAGAAGGCAACGGCTTCTTTTCATCCCCAGGTCCAACTGGCCTTCTGTGTAAGGGTTCATCAGCAGTCACCTTCTGTGGCAGAAAAATACTATAAAAGTTTAACAGGCTAATGAAAGCCTGGAGTTCTGTCTGATTCTTTGGTGTGGAGGCTTCCTTAATGGCTTTGACTTTGCTTTTTGTTGGGTGTATTCCTGAGCCATCAATTAAATACCCCAGAAATTCAACTTGTGGCACTGTTATTTTGCATTTCTCTTTTTAAAGTTTAAGTCTGGCTTCTTGGAACTGCATCAATGTTTTCCTTAGCCAATGTGTTACTTCTTCTTTATTGTCCCTGGACATGATGACATCATCAAAGTAAGGCACTAACCCTGGGTTGCCCTGTAGGAGGCACTCCATCATACTTTGGAAAAGCCCTGGTGCCACACTCACTCCAAAATGTAATTGGTGGCATTTAAATGTCCTTCGATGTGTTACAATAGTCTGTGTTCTAGTCTGTGATGCAGTGGCATCATGTACTGGTAGTTGATGATACACTTGTGCTAAATCAAGTTTTGCAAATATTTTGTCTTTTCCTAATGAGTGAAGTAGGTGCTGAATGACCAATACTGGGTAGGCGCTTGTTGCAAGGCTTTATTTATGGTGCATTTATACTCCACGCAGATGCGGATTGACCCATCTTATTTAATTTAATTTAATTTCATTTATTGAATTTCTATGCCGCCCAATCCCGAGGGACTCTGGGTGGCTTACAGAAATGAAAAAAATTAAAAAGAATTTTTAAAAACAATGGGACACATCAAAGTTAAAAAAAGGAACACAACAAGCACCCAATCAAAAGGGGGCTGGACCTCAATCAAGGGGTCAACAGCCCCAGGCCTGCCGGAAAAGCCATGTTTTAATGGCTTTGTGAAAGGCCATGAGAGTGGGAAGAGCCTGGATCTCTGGGGGCAGCTCATTCCATAGGGCTGGAGCGGCAACAGAGAAGGCCCTACTCCTAGGCGTCGCCAGCCGGCATTCTCCCGCTGAAGGCACCCGGAGAAGGTCCATCCTGTGTGATCTTACTGGTCTAAGGGAGGTATGTGGCAGAAGACGGTCTCACAGGTATCTGGGTCCTAGGCCATGTAGGGCTTTAAAGGTGATAACCAGCACCTTGAATCATGCTCGGAGACCAATGAACAGCCAGTGCAGCTCACGGAGAATAGGTGTGATATGGGTGTACCTTGGCACACCCAGTATCGCTCGCGCAGCTGCATTCTGGACTAATTGCAGTCTCCAAACACTTTTCAGGGGCAGCCCCAAGTAGAGCGCATTACAGTAATCCAGTCTTGAGATGACGAGGGCATGAGTGATTTTCTGAAGTGCCTCCCGGTCCAAATAGGGCCACAATTGGTGCACCAGGCGAACCTGGGCAAAGGCCCCCCTGGTCACAGCCGACAGGTGGTGTTCCAAAGTCAGCTGCGGGTCCAGGAGGACCCCCAAGTTGCTAACCCTCTCTGAGGGGGGCAATTTTTCTCCCCCCAGGGTTAAGGACAGACTGGATGGACTGTCCTTAGGGGGCAACATCAACAGCCATTCGGTCTTGTCAGGATTGAGTGCGAGTTTGTTCATTCCCATCCAGACCCTAACAGCTTCCAGGCACTGGCACATCACTTCCACCACTTCACTGAGTTGGCACGGGGCAGACAGATACAACTGAGTATCGTCAGCATACTGGTGGTATTTAATCCCGTGCCGGCAGATGATCTCACCCAGTGGCTTCATGTAGATGTTAAATAGGAGGGGGGACAGGACCGACCCCTGCCGCACCCCATAATTGAGGGGCCTAGGAGTCGACCTCTGTCCTCTGACCAACACCGACTGCAACCTGTCGGAGAGGTAAGAGGAGAACCACCGTAAACCGGTGCCTCCCACTCCCACCTCTTCCAGCCATCGCAGAAGGATACCATGGTCGATGGTATTGAAGGCCGCTGAGAGGTCAAGGAGTACAAGGACAGAGGAATGCCCTCTGTCCCTGGCCCGCCAGAGATCATCGGTCAGTGCAACCAAAGTGGTTTCAGTGCAGTAACCAGGCCTGAAACCAGACTGAAAAGGGTCTAGATAATCTGCTTCATCCAAGGTCCGTTGGAGTTGGAGGGCCACCACCTTCTCAACAACCTTCCCTAAGAAAGGGAGGTTGGAGAAAGGATCCCCCCAACAAGGAGGCATTCGTGATTCTCTGGAGCCAGCCTCATGTTACCTCCCTGCTAGGCGAAACCAGCCAGGGGGGACACGGATCCAGTAAAGAGGTGGAGGCACTCATCGCTCCCATGGCCTCCACTTCATCAGGGGTGACAAGCTGGAACTCATTCCAGAAACTCTGAGCAAGACCCTCCCTCGGCATCTCTGCTTGTTCTGTCCAAATGGAGTCCAGGTCTGTCCGAATCTGAGTGATTTTGTCCGACAGAGTCTGAGCAAACTCCTCAGCTTGACCCTGCAAGGCATCCCCCGTTTGCCCCCCATTCAGGAGGGAACGGGTTATCCTAAACAGGGCGGCTGGGCGAGATTCTGTGGATGCAATGAGAGCGGAAAAATGCGCACATTTTGCCGCCCCTATCGCCACTAGATAAGTCCTAATAAAGGCTCTTAGCAGTGTTCGGTCAGATTCGGAGTTACTGGCCCTCCAGCGTCGCTCTAGGCATCTCTTTTGGTGCTTCATCTCCTGGAGTTTCTCAGTAAACCAAGGAGCCCTCCTGGATCCACTGCTGTGGAGAGGCCGCAAAGGCACAATCCAATCCAGGGCCCCAGTCGCCGCTGTATTCCAAGCGGCGACCAGGGAGTCTGCCAGATTGTGGGCAAGAGACTCAGGTATCTCCCCAAGCTCCTTCTGAAATCCCAATGGGTCCATCAGGTGTCTGGGGCGGAACCACTTAATATGTTCCACCTCCCTGCAGCAGGGGAGTAGCTTCCAAAAATCAAGCCTCAACAGGAAGTGATCCGACCATGACAAGGGCGAGATGTCTATTTCCCTTAACTCGAGATCACGTCTCCACTGCCCTGAGAGAAACACTAGGTCGAGCGTGTGTCCCGCTCTATGAGTCAGACCCTGAATTACTTGGGTCAAGTCCATGGCTGTCATGGAAGCCATGAATTCCTGGGCCTGACCAGAGCATTCGCCTAAGGACGGCAGATTAAAGTCCCCCAGTACTAACAGTCTGGGGAACTCAATCGCCAACCTGGTTACTAACTCCAGGAGCGCAGGAAGGGCTGTTGTGACGCAGCTAGGAGGTAGCTACGCCAACAACAAGCCCACTTGAACCCCTAGGTCCAACTTCAAAAGAAGGGACTCACACCCAACAATCTCCGGAGCAGGGCTCCTGCGAGGCGCTAAGGATTCCCGGATAATAATCGCCACTCCCCCACCGCTTCTCTGGTGTCGTGGTTGATGGAGTACCTAAAACCCTTCTGGGCACATTTCGGAGAGGGGGACTCCTCCCTCATGGCCCAGCCAGGTCTCAGTAATACATGCCAGGTCTGCCCCCTCGTCAAGTATTAAGTCCCAGACAAGGGGAGCTTTCTGGATCACAGACCTGGCATTTAGCAACAGCAATCCGAGACCAGGGCCCTGGCTTCTCCTGCCACCTGGTCCTTGAGTTGAGCTTACAGGGCCGGAACGAGGGATCGCTGTGATGTAGCGAGCCCTCCTTCCCCGGTAATGGCTAGCCCTGTAGCCCCCGTTGTACCTGTCCCCAACATGACCAGAATGCTCCGGCCCGCCCCCATCCCAGAAGGCTCTTCCCCCCCTCCCACGGCCCACGCTCTGCCCAGCAGGACACATCTATCACACATTCTAGGATGAGGGGTAGGCCTCATGGGGTAGGCCTTAATGGGGGTGACTATTCGGGTCTTCCACTTAGTGTGATCAAGCAGCTCCAAAACCCCTTGGGCAATTAGCTGGTCTATTTGTGCATCTATTTTGGACCGGACAGCAAAAGGAACTTTTGTGGCTTTATTCTAACAGGGGCAACATTGGGGTCTAGCTGGAAAGAGACAGGAGTTCCTTTATACTTGCCTAGACTCCCACTGAAAACATCCCTGAACTCAGTTAACAGCTCTTCAAAATCGTCTCCATGGACAGCATGGATGCTGGTCACTCGCAAACCCAAGGGCTGGGTTGATTACTATCCATTACAGTCAGCTGCAATGATCCACTGAACTCATTAAATTTTATTTGGACTGATGCAGTTTTCCAGTTTGAACAGGAATGCAGTTTCCTTGGAAGTCATTTAATGTAATTCTCTGTGGTTTTAGGCATTTCTTCTCCATTTTCGGAATTATTTTCTTAATTGACTGCCAGGACACAATGGTAAAATAAATATTCCTTCAGTTGGCATTTGCACATGTTAATCTAATTGCAATAAATTGTAGGTGTGATAAACAATTTGATTTACATTTTTATTGTTTTTTAATTGTATATTTTCTACATTTATTATACAATCTTGCTAATATTATGTCTTTAATATTATAAATAATGTCTGATTAACAAAATATTCTAATACACTAATGAGAACCAGGTTGGATTTATTAAAATCTAATATTTTGGATTTGATATGACCCCATATATATCACAGCATTCTTCATTGCTTTTTTAGATTAATGTTAAAATAGCTTCAAATGCTCTGAATGATAAAAGTCAATTCCCTTTTTTCCAACGGATGGCCCCCAAAGAAGGATTCCAGTACCCAGCAATTGTCCAACTGCTCCTCCATTTCAGATGGACCCTGATTGGCTTCTTTGTTTCAGACACAGAGAATGGAGAGAATTTCATGAGGACTTTCACTCCTATGCTTGTCAAGAATGGAATTTGTGTAGTTATATCACAACGATTGTCAATAACTGGACATACAGCAGCCCTCAGAGAGGCCTTCTCTAAGTGGAGACAAGTCAATGTCTTTGTTCACTTCATAGAATATGAGTCAATTTGGGAGAGAATTCTTCCTTTCCATTTAACACTTGAAGATGTGTCAGGACCCATTGAAGGGAAAGTCTGGATCTTCACAAATTTTAAAGACTATACAATAAACAAGCACAGACTTCTCAAATACATCCACAGTATTTGGAACTTTGGTTTTCTGTTTAAAAAAAGCCCAAAGGATGATGCCTTTGAATCCCGTTTTTTTGTGGAAGAAAAGTTTCGACATAATTATTTTCATTGTTCTGTTCCAAAGCCCATCTTTTCTGTCAAAGGCCGCAAAAGATGCACCCAGAAAGCCCCACTGGAGACCCAAGATAAAAGGAACAGGATCAGGATGAAAAATTATGTCCAAGATTACAGTCTCATGAAGACTGTGGTCCAGGCCTTGAATGCCGCGTATTCCTCCAGATTGAGGAAGAAAAGGAAGGAGGGTGAAAAGACGTTGGGGACTCCAAGGCTGCAGCCATGGCAGGTAAGGGGGTCTTGATATGGACCCATTAATCTTAGATCCTTTGGAGAAGGACTCCAGAGCAGAAGGAGGGGAATCATCTCAACAGATCTGGCCAATTTAATTACTCAGGGGATAATGGTTACAAAGAGTAGATAATTTTTATATTAAACACTGCTAATTTGAAAATGCTGTATTCTTTTAAAAATAAATTCTTGTATTTGTGGGTTTGTGATTAGCGTGGTGGAATTCCACCTCTGTTCCGTCCCCATTGCACGTGGGTCTGTGTGCAGCTCGACAGGCAGTTAAGTCCCCCTATTCTCCTCCAATGAAAGGGACCCTGGCATGGATCTGGATATTTAGGGCACGATGAAACTGAGGAGATGCAAATAATGAAAATCAAATATAAATATGAGATAGGCAGCATGAACTAACAGCCAACAAAGAAGCAGCTGAAATCACTCCAGCAATGCTCCGTTTGAAGGATGGAGGCCATCTCCAAATCACCAGGTATCTCAGTCAAACAGCTGTTTCCATCTTCTCCAAAGGCTGACAGAAAATGGAGTCTGACTTTAGACATTATAGTTAGGCTCGTCTGCCCCCGGCCACTAGGTGGGTGGAGCTAGAGCAACAACAGCACAATATTTGCATGCTTTTTTATTAAAGTTTTTTTATTTTTTATTTTCAAAACAAACACAACAGATAAAATCTTCCTTTTTCACATACTGTAGAAAGTGTATCAGTTGGTTACAAAAGATTTTCGTGCATCTCTTCCACAGTCATCAAGCATAATTCATGTTAACTCAAGTATTTTAACTCAGATATTTATACATGTTACCGTCATCATACCTCCATTTACATTTGACTGTATTTGTTTAAACGTCCTTCATCATAAAATATACCAAGTTTTAATACCTAACCACATACTGGCATTTCATTTACTATTTCTAAAATTCTCCAATGACACTAAATCCTTATATCCTATTCTAGCTAAACATCCATAATATTTAATAGCAAAGTTTTCTATCCTTCTTTCCAAATCACTGTTTATAATTTACATCTCATTTCCTTATATTGTATACACACACACACACACACAGATAGATATATGTTATTATCATTATCCCTCCTTTATTTGACTATATCCTGCATCATATCATTTCCCCCCCTAGTAATCAAGACTTAACTGAATCTAACTTAATTCTTTTTTATTATTATTAACCTTTATATATAATCCAAAAGGGTTTCTAATCTTCCTTTCATGGTGTCATTCAATATTCATATCCAGTTATTACTTAGCATAACACTACACATTGTACACATTATTATCATTAGCAATTATTTATTTAACTATATTATCACTAAATTTCGCTTAGTTTAGCTAGTTTTAAATTATACTCTTCCATCTATCAACCAGTATCTTTCCAATAACAAACCAGTGTCATATCTTCTGCCATTTGTGGCATCAGTCCTCTAATCATCTCCTTAATCAGCTTTATATGGACTCTTCTTAGCAACTCTTTGCTTATAAGATCTCTCATGTAATTTCAATGCCCTTCTTCTGTTTCCTTAATCTGCTTATCTTTGATTGTTGGTGGTGTTATCAAAACTATTGCTTATAAGGTTTATCTTTTTAAGTCCATTAATTCTTTTGTTTTTTCCTCTTCTGTATCTTCCCATCTGGGGTAAGTTTCCCCTCCATTTAATTCCTCTTTCAGCATTCCACTCTTTCCATTTTCAGAAACAAACCAATCACCATAAATATCAGCAATTTTAATTTCTTTATATTCATTTTCCTCTTCGATTTTTTGATTTTAACCACCACTTTTTCCATTTGATGAACATCTTCAACTTCTACTGTTAGATGCACTAAGTAATCCAACTTCTTCTCTATCCTCTCATTTGTATTTGATAATTTCTGTATTTCTGAGAATATCTTTTGCAGATTTAAAACTTCTTTCTGGTGTTGAAATTGCTCCATGATTTCCGGCTGACAAACATTGCTACTCTATCTTAGATGGTTTTAGAAGAATTAAGCATCACAATAACACCTCTGGTTAAGAATCAACTTTAAAGGAACATCTGTGTGTTTTTCTTCTTCTTATCACTCTCTATAAACAAGTGTGAGTCCTTGAAATGCCAAGCCAGGATAATCAGTGAAAGAAGTATTTCATTTCCAATATACAAACATCTAGCTTCCGAGTAGCAGCATTACAATGTTACAATATTATCACTTCTTTGTTTCTTTTTGTATCTCTTTGTATTTCAAATTTATAAAAAAGGTCCAATTCTTTTTTTTTTTTTTTAAACAGAACTTTTTTATTTTTCTTTGAAAAAAAAACACAAATATGTCATTTGTCAATCATTAAAACATTGAAGTACAATTTTTTGTTGTTGTGTGTACCCCTCCCTCCCTCCACCCCCCCACCCCCCCTCCTCCTTCCCCCCCCGACTTCCCAGAACCCGTACCCGGTATGGATTTTTAACTAACACAGTCTAAAATCTATTGAGAAAAAAGAAATAAAGAAATTAATGACATTCTAGATTGACCTTAGCTTCTTCTTACTGAACTAACTTTTAACAGTTTAAATCATTTCTGATCTTAAGCATAGGCTAACTGGAATTTCTTAGTCCCGTATTTATTTTGTATATAGTCAATCCATTTTTTCCAGTCTCGTTTATATCTCTCATTTGAATGATCTTTGAGATATGCCGATATTTTAGCCATTTCCGCTAAGTTTGTTACTTTCAATGTCCATTCTTGGATTGTAGGCAAGTCTTCCTTCTTCCAATATTGCGCCACCAACAGTCTTGCTGCAGTTATCAGGTGCAAAGTCAAATTGGTCTCTACCACTGTAAAGTCAGTACATATACCTAGTAAAAATAACTGAGGAATAAACTTTATCCTTCTTTTAAAAACATTTTGCATGACCCACCATATTTTTATCCAAAATGCCTTAACCTTTTGGCAAGTCCACCATATATGATAATATGTAGCATCGAGAGAACCACACCTCCAACATTTAGGCTGTACATTCGGATACATAGAAGCCAACTTTTTAGGATCTAAATGCCATCTATAGAACATCTTGTAAAAATTTTCTCTCAGATTTTGAGCTTGTGTAAATTTCACATTTCTTACCCAGATTCTTTCCCATGTATCCAACATTATTGGTCCGATTCTTAAATGAGTTAGAAAAACACCCACAGTAATGAAAGAGGAGAGTTTTAGTCCATAGATTATGGGAAATAGTCAAAGAAAAAAAATAGAAGAAGGAAACTTAATCCGTTTGTTTTAAAAATTTAAATTCCATCCGTAAAAATAGCATTTAAAAAGTAAGATAACCCACTGTTCAAACAGTCCAAATTTAATTCCGCCTCTTATTTCTTCTGTTCTCCAATTTAAATTAATTTTAAGGGTTTTTTTATAGGCAGTCACTTTTAAACAGTAAAAATTCCTCACCAGCTGAAAACACTTTCTCTTTCTGTGTCCTTCCGTTTTGGAGCCGCCCCAACTTAATCAGTCAATTGGCTGGATTTTTTTCACCGGCTTGAAGAACTTCTCTTGGATCAATCAGAGACTTTGCAATGTCCCTGTGATTAGCAAGATGTATTCTTCCTGTTCACTGTCTCTACAGGATGGTTTAGGTCCGTTTGGACCACCCAGAGACAAAAGTGTTGACTGCGATCTCAGAGCATTGAGATCGCACGTCATATCGTCGTGACTTCGGCTCCTCCCATCACAATATTTGCATGTTGTGGCATGACAACCTTTATAAGTTTGGAGAAGACCCTGAGACCATTTAGCTCAACCCCAACTCTCTGCAGGAACCCAGTTAAAGCTTCTCTGAGCTGCTCCGTCTTTGCACTCAGATAATCCATGAAGAGGAGACTGAACTTCTCTGCTTTCCTGGCTCAGCACTAAAACAGCTCATCCTTTTATCATATTTTTCTCTCTCATTCAGCTAAAATCTCCTCTCTTGTAACTGAATTCATATTTCCAAGTCTGACACTCTGGAATAATAGTGAGCAGATCTTATACTTGTGTGTAATGTGTGTCAGTGATTAGAAGAATGTTGTATCCACCTTTCTCCAATTGAGAGATTGTGTCAGTTGGAAAAGGGACTCCTCCTGATCTTCAGCTCTTCTTCTTGTTGTCTTTCCTCAAGGCTAAGAGCAGCTCCTTTGAACTCTTCCTGGGCTTATTAGTGCTTCCCTGAAGTTCACATGGATTTTGTGCAAATTTTTCTCCAAGCATGGTGTCTACAAGGAGACATGGTCTTTGAGTTGGGGTCTCCCCAAACCAGAACGTTCACTTCCCGAGATTCTTATGGCTGCATTTGCCTTCTTTCCATGAACATCAGCCTGCTGACTCAGATTCTGTTTCCAGTTAACGATTTTGAGATCATTTTCACAAACATACATATCAAGTTTGGTATCTCTCATCTTTCTTCCAGCACATCTGGAGGTGTTTTCCATCAAGATTACAAGGGAGAAGATTAGCCTGACAGATTTCTTCTTGATCAACCCATGCTTTTTGAATCAACCTGTTGTTGTCAAAGAGTTTATGGATTATCTTTTTCCCCTCTGTTCATTTTATTTGTTTTCTGCTCTAGAATGTTCCCTATAATTGACCAATTTTGTCACTTATATTTTCTCTATATTTTGTCAATAGATGATTGACAACTTTTTCTCAACCTTTTTCATTCACTTATGATGATGATGACAGTATTGGTATCCTATTTAACCATATTTGGAGATTAGACAATTGTAGAAGAAAGATTCAATAAGAAACAAAGTTTTCTGCTTTTCAAATTCCTGGATGTTCCCATTCTAGTTTCATCCCTTTCTGAAGAAGAACGAATTGCTCAATATTTCCCACTTTAAACTATACTTGGACAAAAATGGAGAGATAAAAGCAGATCTGACCATTGGCAGCTTCTTGATTCTCCCCAAGGATGATCCCAGGAAAGAGATTCTGGCATATTTTGAAAGACAGAGACTTTCTTTCGACCAAGATGGTCTTTCACAGCTAAAGTTGCTCAATAAGGTGGGAGAAATTTTGGTGTCTTTTCTCTGTTTTCCGAAGCCCGAGGTCCCATTTCAAGAGGGCAAACCCTATAGTTTCCAGGGTGGTTGGCCTCCAATGCCAGTTGGTGTCATCTAATGAAAGTTTTTAAACAGATGGGATCTAAGTGGAGAGCTATGCCATGTTTTATGGAAATCTTTCAAGATGTTACTGGTTAGAGGTCTTTTCATCACTGTTTTATTATTTATTGAAAAATCTAATGGACTAAAAGTTTCCTAAATCTTTTACAATAAACTTTATTCTCATTTTTAATATGACTATACCATCATACTTAAATCTTTTTTCAATTCCAATTCCCTCTAGACTATTAAGTAGAAAAGTACCTTATTATAATTTAACTTTCAAAATCAAAAAGGAGGAACTAAATGAAGAATCTGCCAGTTGTTATACCTCCTGCATCTATTTAGAACAGTGGTTCTCAAAGTGGGTGGTACTGCCCCCTGGGGTGACTTAGGGGGCGCTAAGAACAAGGGAGTGGCAGGGGGGTGCTAAGAGGGCAAGGAAAAAAAATCATGTATTGTGTTGGCTGCAGAGGGTTGGTAGCTTCCCCTTAGCTAATTCTCAGATGGAAAGGAGAAACTTGCTGAGCGGAAGATGGACTGTTTAAAGCCCATCGGTGTGGGCAGAAGGACAAAATCACCCAAACAAACCTGGAAATAGCTGTGGGGTTCCCTTTAAGCAATGTAATCACCCTCCCCTCCAATCACCGTCTTCCTCCCAGGAGAGGGGCGTGTGCCGCTTCAATCGCCCATACTCCAACACCGCCGGCGTCTTAACCAACCGGCTTGGCTTATGAAAAGGTTTAAAAAAAAAAAAAAAGGTCGGTGGACAGGGAGATCGTGCATGGTGTTGTCAGGGGAGGAAAAAACCTGCCAATCAAATTCTAGTTGAGTTTGCAAGAGAGATGTCAGCCTCTGTTTTGCTGCTGCTTCAGCTGTCATTGAAATGGGGAGGGGGGCATGGTATCTGGGAGGGGAATCATTATGTGCTGGAGGAAGTTTCTAGTCGCTGATCTGACCACCTTACTGTGCATGTGGAAGAAGGGAGTTTCCCGCCAAGGCTAACTGTCCGGCATTCCATCCTGATGAGACTTTTTGAAGTTATCTCCCACCTGACAGTTGGGTGCATTATAATTGGACTATGTTCAGGGGTGCCAAGGGGAGGGGATTGAATTGTACTTGATATTATCCGCTTTCGCACCTAATTAACCAGACTCAGCTTTGCTTTGCAACTGTTCATTTATAATTAGTAAAAGTACACTTGATTTCAATCCAAATGGAGTCCAGTGGTTTTCTTTCCTGATTACTAAATGAAGTCAATGCTGACATTAAGCTGAGTCTCCTTTCGCGCCCATCCTGAAGCTAAAAACTACCGAGGGGGGTGCCCTCACAAGAAGAAAAGAAATGTCTTTGCATGTAAGTGACCAGGAGGAAGAGGAGGGGGCAGTGGCATCTTTAACCGAAAGGCTGGCTGAACTAAGAGTAGAAGAACCTGCCGTTCATCCCAGATGGACTTGGGGTGTGGGACAAAAAGAGGAGCCTGAGGAATTGGATGCTGGAGTTACGAGAAGGAGGCCAAAGAAAAAATCAGCTGATTGGGGTGACTCTGGAGAAGAAGATTACAAGCTTTCCCATGCCATGAGACTTCTCAAAGAAGCATGGACTGAACACAGAAACCGTGAGAGAGCAGTGGAAAGGGAACTGACAGAGGAATTTGAACAAAGGTACTCAATGCATAGTTTAAGGTTGAGTGAAGGGGCCAAGGGGGGTTGTGCACAAGAAAACCCAGAACCAGCCTCCCCCCCTCCAGCTACAGTTGTTCAAAGAGCAGGGGGGGGGCAGGCGACGCCGAATGGCAAAAGTCCCTCCCTTAACCATAAAATATGATGGAGATCCCAAAAGTCTTGGGTTGTTTATAATTCAGGTCTGGAATTATATGGAAATCTATGGACCTGATTTAGAGACAGATTAAATGAAAGTGAGGATGGTGTTGATGGCCTTAGAGAAGAAGCAGCCGAATGAATGGTCGGCCTACACAAATGCAATTCCCCTCTCCTGAGGAATTTTAATGAATTTATGGCAGCCATGAGAAGGAGGTTCGATGACCCTTTGACTGAAAGACGCGGACGCCTGAAATTTATGGCTCTGAAGCAGGGAAACAAAACTGTGCCAGATTATGTCCAGGAATTTCAGGAGTTGTCAGCTTATATGAGGGGGTGGTCGGAAGAGGCTTTGCTGGATCAGTTTGCTGAGGGATTGAATGAAAAAATATACCAACAGTGCATAAACAGATGCCTTCCCCGTCGTGTAGCCGTTTGGTATGACCACGCTGCAGATGTGGAGTTGGATTTAGCCAGGCTTCAATGCATGAAAGAGGGAGATGTGGAGAAATCCACCCCAGCAGTCCCAACCCCCCCCACACGCCAGGAGTGAGGGGAGAGGAGGTTTCGAGGGCAAAGCCAAGCCTCTCGCTTGTTTCCGCTGTGGGAAGGAAGGGCATCGCGCTGCGAATTGCTGCGTAAAATTGGCTCAGACCGCCCCCCCCGGAGAGAGGGAAAAGTAGTGAAAACTCCAGGCAAGAGAGAGGGAGGCTGCATTTGCTGCTGAGAATGTTCCCCAGCACTTCCAGCCGGAGGAGGAGGGAGGCGTGAGCCCCAGCTCGTCTGATGAATCGGATGAGGAGGAGTCTCATTGCTGGGTAAGTTCCAGAACGGCCCCATGCTTATCCCAATTGAGATGAGAGTGCCATCTTCTGGCACAACTGAGAAACTTTTAGCTCTCTTTGATTCAGGCTGTTCTCACTGCATGATAATGGTGGAGAAACTAGGCTTAAAATTGAGGACTTTGAAAACCCCTATTGTTTTTTGCCAAATTGATGGTTCTATTGCGGGAGGCAGCCCTGCTTATTTTTCTACTGAACCCATAGAGATGACAATGGGGACCCATCGGGAATTAATAACTTTTATTGTGGCACTTGGGATGGACCGACCCCTTATTTTGGGACTCCCCTGGCTTTGTAGATGGAGCCCCGCATTAACTGGAGAAAGGGTTGGTTGCGAATTCGCACAAACATACCCCCCTGAACGGAAGGTTGAGACTCCAGATTCTGCCGCTACTAGCCCCACATTGGCAGCCAGGGGGCAGGAGAGAATCGAAGGGGAAGAAAGAATTCCAAAGGAGTATTGGGATCTCAGAGGGGTTTTTAGTGAAAAATCTTCTGATAAATTACACCCCCCCCCACAGACCCACTGATTGCACCATTGATATTTTACCTGGGGTGAAGCTTCCAAAGCCCCAGATATATTCAATGTCCCCCAGGGAAATGGAGGAAATGAGGAAATTCATTGATAAGAACTTAGAGAGGGGGTTCATTGAACCGGCGAGACCCAAGGTAGCAGCTCCTGTACTATTCAGAGAGAAGAAGGATGGCTCCCTGAGATTACGTGTTAATTTCAAAAACCTGAACGCGATATCATCTCAGAACCTCTACCCGTTGCCACTGATGAAGGACATGCTGGCCCAACTGGGGAAGGGCCACATTTTCACAAAGTTGGACTTAAGGGAGGCATATTATAGAGTCAGAATTAAAGAGGGGGACGAATGGAAAACTGCTTTCAACTGTCCCCTTGGCTGTTTCCAATTTTGTGTGATGCCATTTGGCCTACAGGGGGCGCCAGCGGTCTTCATGCAACTAATTAATGAGGTTTTATATGACCATCTTTACAAGGGCGTTATCGTATATTTAGATGATATCTTTATTTACACTGAAACACGTGAAGAACACGTGAAGCTGGTTCGTACTATGCTGAAGAAACTTCGGGCAGCTGAACTTTATGCCAAATTGTCCAAGTGTGAATTCTATCAGGAGATGGTTGACTACCTGGGCTATTGCATCTCTCACGAGGGTGTTGAAATGGACCCCGCTAAGGTAAAAGCGGTCACCGAGTGGGAGGCCCCTCGTACACGCAGGCAATTGCAAAAAATTTTGGGTTTTGCTAATTTCTATCGCCAGTTCATTCCCTCTTTTGCTAAGATTGCTCTTCCCATAACTAACCTTTTGAAATCTAAAGGTGGGGCGAAACCCAAGCCTAGCAAGTCGCTGGATTGGACCATGGAATGCCAAGCTGCCTTCAAGAAGTTAAAGCGACTTTTTGCGGAAGAACCAGTCCTCAAACACCCGGATATGGACGCACCTTTTGTGGTTCAAGCTGACGCCAGTGATGTGGCTGTGGGGGCTGTGCTGCTTCAAGCTAATAGTCAAGGTAATTTACAACCCTGCACATACACCTCTCGCAAACTAACTGACACGGAAAGACGTTGGGCCATTTGGGAGAAAGAAGCATTTGCTGTTCGCTGGGCTTTGGCCACATGGCGCCATTTTCTAGAAGGCACCAAGCACCCTTTCGAGGTGTGGACTGACCATAAGAATTTGGAAGCTTTGAGAACACCCAGAAAACTTTCTCCTAAAAAGATGCGCTTGGCTCAGCATTTCAATAGATTTAATTTTACCCTGAAATACATTCCAGGGGGAAAAATTTTTATGGCTGATGCTTTATCCAGACTTCCTCAATACAACTGCTCTAAGCTCAGTGTGGTCCAGCTTGTCATTCCCGCAACGAGCCTCGCTGCTCCTGTTGTTAGTAGGAGTCAAATGCGTTCTAAGGTAGAGATGTCTCAGGACTTTCTTTCCAACCTGAAAAAAGCCCTCGCTGATGATGATTGGTTCTGGTAGCACGTGAGTGAATGCACTATGAGAGATGAATTGCCTTGGATTGGGACGAAACTATACGTTCCTGCGTCTCTTAGACTCATTGTTCTTCAACGGGCTCATGATTCCCGAATGGCGGGGCACTTTGGTTTCGTCAAGAAGCTCCACCTCATCTGCCGGGAAAGGAGCAGGGGTTGCTCCAGGCAGTAGCTCGCCCAGTGGCCCCTTGGAAGGAGATCTCTATGGATTTCATTGTTGAACTTTCTGAGAGTCAGGGACACACTGTTATCTGGGTTGTTACCGAATTGTTCTCCAAGCAGGTCCACTTCATCCCTTGCTCCAAGATTCCTTCTGCTAAGTCTCTTGCTAAGATGTTCATCTCCCATATTTACCACTTACATGGGGTGCCCGACCACATCATATCGGACAGAGGTGTGCAGTTCACCTCTGTTTTCTGGAAGGAGTTTCTGAAGCGGATTGGCTCCGCCCAGGGATTAAGCTCCGCCCACCACCCTCAGACTAATGGGGCTTGTGAGAGGACTAATTCTGTACTAGAACAATATTTACGTTGTTTCATCAACCACCAGCAAGATGATTGGGTGGATTTGTTGCCGCATGCGGAGGTGGCTTACAACAATTCCATGCATAGCAGCACTGGTTTCACCCCTTTCCGTGGGGCCAAGACTTTTGGCCAAGACTTTGTGCCCATTCCTGAGGTTCCCCATGAACAGCCCCAAGTATCGTCGCTGTCTGAGTGGAGTGACTGCCTTCGGCGCATTTGGCCTTTGGCTCTGCAGACTCTAGATGCTGCACACTGCGCTCATAAGAAACAGGCTGACAAGAAACGGACTAAACCTTATGAGTATAAGGTTGGTGATCAGGTGTATTTGTCCACTAGATTTCTTCAAACACCCCAGCAATTGAAAAAATTGGGGCCCAAGTATGTTGGCCCATTTCCCGTTGTCAAAATCATCAACCCTGTTTCTGTCCGGATCCAGCTGCCTAAGCACCTAAACTGGGTTTACCCTGTTTTCCATGTTAACCTCCTGAAGCCTGTCTGCACTTTGTCGTTGAGGCCGCCTCTCCCTCCTCTGCCTGCTCCGCTTTTGGTTGAGGGTGAGCAACATTTCAAAGTCCGTGAGATTTTGGACTCTTGTAAGCGCCGGAACTGTGTCCAGTACCTGGTGGCTTGGAAGCATTTCCCACCTTCTCACACTGAATGGGTTGATGGGTCCCATGTTCAAGCACCCCATCTGCTCCGCAAGTTCTACTCTGCTTATTCTGACAAGCCCTGATTTTGGACATTCTCCTAATTTTCCTTTTTCTTTTTCTTGTTTTTCTTCCCTCCCCCTTTCCCTTTTTCGTGTCTTGTTGTCTGTCTGTTTGTTTGTGTTCTTTTCATTTCTACAGGTCTAACCACCCTTTTCTGGAGGAGGCCAGATGTTAGCATCTGCTTTGCTGCTTCGGCTGTCATTTAAACGGGGAGGGGGGCATGGTATCTGGGAGGGGAATCATTATGTGCTGGAGGAAGTTTCTAGTCGCTGATCTGACCACCTTACTGCACATGTGGAAGAAGGGAGTTTCCCGCCAAGGCTAACTGTCCGGCATTCCATCCTGATAAGACTTTTTGAAGTTATCTCCCACCTGACAGTTGGGTGCATTATAATTGGACTATGTTCAGGGGTGCCAAGGGGAGGGGATTGAATTGTACTTGATATTATCCGCTTTCGGGCCTAATTAACCAGACTCAGCTTTGCTTTGCAACTGTTCATTTATAATTAGTAAAAGTACACTTGATTTCAGTCCAAATGGAGTCCAGTGGTTTTCTTTCCTGATTACTAAATGAAGTCAATGCTGACAAGAGCTCTTTGCCATTGGTTTAAAAAACGATCACATGTTTCGTGCCATCCTTTTCTTTTGCATGGAGACCCTGCTAGGTAAAAGTAACTGGGGGGAGGGGGTGATGAGCAGAAGTGTGGTCACTCCCTTTTGGTGGTTTGGATTACCAGCAGGTGCTCGCTCATATTGAATTCTTCCATTTCTAGCCTTGGAAATACGGGTGTTGTTAAACTCATGGGAGCTTTCTTTGATATAGGTATAGTATACTATATGTATATACTACTATAGTATAGGTCAGGGGTCCCCAAACTTGGCAATTTTAAGACTTGTAGACTTCAACTCCCACAATTCTCCAGCCAGCATAGCTGGGAGTTGAAGTCCATAGCTGTCTGAAAAATTCTGGGAGTTGACGTCCACAAGTCTTAAAGTTGCCAAGTTTGAAGACCTCTGGTATAGGTTCTCCTGCTTGAGCAGGGGGCTGGACCAGAAGACCTCTGAGGTCCCTTCCAATTCATTTATTCTAAAGCTTATAAAAGCTCCACTCAATACTGGTCGCGAGTGGATTTTCTTTTAGGATATGTGTTTAGTTTTTGAAATATCCCCGTTCCCATTCTCTCTCCTTGCGGAATTACTGGTTTTGAATAGTTGGTTCGGCAAGCAGAAGTTTAGCCATTGAAACCGTGTAAGCATTTAAAAGCAGAATGTCTGTGTTGTGCAAAATAATTGGCAATCTGAAGGAGATAAGATTATATTGTATGCCTTCGTATGTATGGATATGCGCACACATAAATTTTGCAGCAGTGTTAACAATGACCAGAGCAGCTCTTGGTTAGCATAGCCAATAAGAAACTTGGCCAATAATATTAAGACAAGTATGAGCAATTATCTGTCCATGGTTGCTTAAAAAAAATGACACCAGAGTTTCTTGCCATTTCTGGATGGGGACTGGATGAAAACAGTAATACAAATCTTAAAATTGAGATTTTTTTTTTAAAAAAAGGAAAAATAGACTGTACTTCAGTTTTGTTTAGATGTGTGATGTGAGTCAACCGTTTTTGATGTTTAGACCACCAAATCTTAAAGACTATGCAGATGGTTTGGAAGGGGTTAGTAGCAAAGCTAGTGTTGATATTGTGGAAATTAATGAAACTGAAAATTACAATGTGTTATTGCAGGGATGTGACTATCCAGCTAAAGTTGTTTCTCTGACATTCTAAGACTTAGATGTCTGAGTGATATCAGGATCTTTTTTAGATGGAAATTCCAGATTGGGTGATAAATCCATTTTCAGATACTGAGGAAGATGGGGTAGTGGAGGAACAACTCATAGCTGTACTCACAGTACGCCCCTCAGACAGGGTTTGCAATTTGGGAGTCCTCCTGGACCCACAGCTGACTTTTGAACACCACTTGTTGGCTGTGACCAGGGGGGCATTTGCCCAGGTTCGCCTGGTGCACCAGTTGTGTCCCTACCTGAACCGGGAGGCCCTCACAACAGTCACTCGTGCCCTTGTGACCTCTAGACTGGACTACTGCAACGTGCTCTACATGGGGCAGCCCTTGAAGAGCATTCAGAAACTTCAGCTTGTCCAGAATGCAGCCACGCGAGCGATCGTGGGTGCAATAATAGCAATAATAATAACAGTAGACTTATATACCGCTTCATAGGGCTTTCAGCCCTCTCTAAGCGGTTTACAGAGTCAGCATATTGCCCCCAACAACAATCCGGGTCCTCATTTTACCCACCTCGGAAGGATGGAAGGCTGAGTCAACCCTGAGCCGGTGAGATTTGAACCGCTGAACTGCTGATCTAGCAGTCAGCCTGCAGTGCTGCATTTAACCACTGCGCCACCTTGGCTCCTGGGTGCACCTTGGTTCATCCACGTAACACCTATCCTCCGCGAGCTGCACTGGCTGCCTATTGGTCTCCGGATACGCTTCAAGGCGCTAGTCGTCACTTATAAAGCCCTTCATGGTATTGGACCTGGGTACTTGAGAGACCGCCTGCTGCCAATCACCTCCACTAGACCGATTAGATCCCACAGATTAGGCCTCCTCCGAATTCCATCCGCCGGCCAGTGCCGACTGGCGACTACCCGGAGGAGAGCCTTCTCTGTGGCTGCTCCGACCCTCTGGAACGAACTCCCCATGGAGATTTGAACCCTCACCACCCTCCAGGCCTTCCGCAAAGCCCTTAAAACCTGGCTGTTCCGACCGGCCTGGGGCTAAAGAGCTGTTGCCCCCATCTCGAATGGTATGACTGTTGTGTGTTTTTAAATTATGTATTGTCATGTTTCGTCTTTTATTTTCTGTCTGTACCCCCCTTCCCCGATTTGAATTGTGAGTTGCCCTGAGTCCCCTTTGGGGGAAAAGGGCGGCATATAAATATAATAAAATCAATCAAATCAAATCAATAGAGCTGCAAAATGACATTGAGCTGAAGCCAAAGTTTAAGAAATGTACCAAGAGTTTTGGTTACAGAAAGAAATTTCTGATCGCTATCCTGCACTACGGACAGTGGTTAAGAAGCTCCTTGTTGCATTTCCAACATCATATTTGGTGGAACATGGCTTCAGTGTGGTCTTCTAACTTCTCTCCAAGCAAAGAAATCGACTCCAGGTTACTGAACGTGGTGATTTAAGACTCCTGCTAAATGACTTAAAACCAGACATTGGGAAACTGATATCGCTTCATCAAGCCCATCCATCACATTAAGAATTTACTGAACAGTGAAGTAGTTACTAAATTTTACTGAATTTACTAAGTTACTAGTTATTAAGGTTCTTGATAAATGATTATCAGACGTTGAAAACCTGGTATCACTGGATCATGTTCAACAATTTTGTTGAATTAACATTAACTAAAAGCGTTTTTAAATTGGATTTTGAATAAATGTGCAATTAATTGTTACAGTTTTGAATTTTACTGTTACTATTTTCCTTCCATTGTGCAAACTGCCCAGTCATGTGACTCCCCCAGCCAAGCCCGCCAAGCCATGCTCACAGAGCCAGTAGTAAAAAAAAATGAATTCCACCTCTGGGTGGGGGGCACTGAGGATCGGTTTGTAGCACCAAGGGGGCGGTGGACTGAAAAAGTTTGGGAACTACTGCTCTAGACTATTAAGTAGAAAAGTACTTTATTGTAATGTTAAATGCCAAAAGAAAAAGAGAGGAACTAAATGAAGAATATGCCATTTGTTCTACCTCCTGCATCTGTTTAGAAGTAGTCAGAGATTTCATATTTACCTCAGTGAAGATAAGAGGCTACTTCTCTCCATCCATTTCTACCTCCATTTTCCATAGACAGAGAGTCCTAATATCTTTTCTTTGGTATTTCTTTTCTTCTGCTTAGTCCCTGCCTCAGTCCAAATGTGTGGAAAGTTGTCAACCTGGGTTTGTCAAGAGGGCTCGAGAAGGAGAGCCAGTTTGCTGCTACGATTGCATTCCTTGTCCGGAGGGGACCATCTCCACTCAGAAAGGTAGGTGACAACAGAAGGGTCTCTAGGACCTTCAGGCTCCTACTCTTGGCCTCCTTCTCCTCCAGGATCCCTCCTCTGCTCATTTACCTCCAGTTTTCCTCCTCTGTTGACCCTCACCCAGGCATTCACCCTGGACAATGGGCTCCGCCCCTCTGCTTGGAAGCGGGAGCCTGGAAGAGAAGGACGCACAGCCAAGGGTAGGAGCCTGAAGGACCCATTCCATACCAGAGGAAAGGAAGGTCTAGTGGAAATGGATTTATCCAGAGCATTTTGATGAAAGTGGAAATTAAAACATTGCATTGAAGCTCAACTCTTTTTTGTGTTTATTCAAAATGCACTAAAATCCTCCAATATTGTATATTTTAGCTATAAAGGTATTAGAAAATTATATTATCATTTTTTTCCGTGGGGAATGGTTAAGCAACAAAATGTCCTTGGAATTAGGCAGCATCCAAAAAAGGTATTTTTTGAAATATAAAAAAAAACAACAGAATATTAAAGAAAAATTGCTTTTTGACTTTCTTAGATACAGTAAAATGCACCAAATGTCCAGATGATAAATATCCAAATGTGGACAGAGTCCAATGTATCCCCAAAGTTATAAGCTTCCTGTCTTATGAAGAACTTCTGGGCATCATCCTGGTCTCCTTTGCTCTATTTTTGTTCCTAAAGTCAGGCCTTGTTTTATTCATCTTCATTAAATACAGGGAAACTCCCCTTGTCAAAGCCAACAACCAGGACCTCTCCTACATCCTCCTGGTCTCCCTCCTGCTTTGCTTCTTGTCTCCTTTTCTCTTCATTGGTCAACCAAGGAAAGCCACCTGCCTTCTCCGACAAACGGTTTTCAGCATCATCTTCTCAGTCGCCATTTCTTCTCTCTTGGCCAAAACCATCATGGTGGTCCTGGCTTTCCTGGCTACAAAACCAGGAAACCAGGTGAAGAGATGGTTGGGAAAGAGCTTGGCGAACTCCATCATCCTTTCTTCTTCTGCTGTCCAAGTGATCATCTGCTCCATCTGGCTGGGAGTTTCTCCCCCATTCCCTGACTCTGACCTCCACTCCCAGCTTGGAGAGATCATCCTGCAATGCAACGAAGGGGCTGTTGTCATGTTCTATGTCACCCTCAGCTACATGGGCTTCCTGGCTGCCATCTGCTTCATGGTGGCTTTCCTGGCCAGGAATCTGCCTGGGGCCTTCAACGAAGCCAAACTGATCACCTTCAGCATGCTGGTCTTCTGCAGTGTCTGGGTGACTTTTGTGCCCACCTACCTGAGCACCAAAGGGAACTACATGGTGACTGTTCAGGTCTTCTCCATCCTGGCCTCCAGTGCTGGTCTGCTGGTCTGCATCTTCATCCCCAAGTGCTACATTATCCTTCTGAGGCCAGACCTGAACACAAAGGAGCAGCTTACAGCCAGAACAAATGTAAAAACATGAGAAAAAACACCATTGTGATATTGAAAGAATCATTACATTTTCTTTTATTTGAAAGGAGATATTCTTTCCATTTAGATAGTATGCAGCGGTCAAAGAAAATCATATCTACTTGTTTCAGAACGGGAAATGGTTGAATGACTGTAATTCTTGCAACTTTTTCCCTTTAATCCCAATAAATCTAGCTAAATACAACTCTGTGAAAGTCATTCAGAGGAGTTTAATATTCAGCAACTGCCAATAAACATTACACCTTTTAAGGAATCCTTTGAGCAATTGTTCCTGCTGACACCATCTAAAAGTGTCTCTGTGTGTGCGAGTGAGCAGGAAAAGAAGTAAGATGGGAGCCATGGGAGGGAAGACCCAACTATGGTGTATGATTATCTCTACGGGGACCATTGTCCCTCTGTGAGAACAATATCCCTGATATATTTTATATATACTTAAGAAAAACCAAACAAGGAGATTATAGGCAACAAAAAGGTTTATTAATCAATAAGAAGTTTTATTGATAACTCTCATGCGCATGACAGGATTCTCAGAGAGAATCCTGGGCAATACAACAGGTCAGACTTAAATACACAAGTTGAAGTCCCATGGGTATCATTAAAGTGCGTCATAATACAATTACATAAATGTACTTGGTGTGATCGATAGTTGACAATATTGACAAAAGTTGGCAATAATTAAGCTGCAGTCCAAAAATAAATTTCCCGTGTTCTTCTGTGGGAAATTTTCTTGTTACCTGCGTGTCAAGAACAAATGATATTTTAAACTTTACGAAAAATTCCTCATTTCCTCCGTTCTCACACTTCAGACAATAATTACCGACGATACCAAAAACATATCCGTATCAAAGGACACTTCCAAGTTCCCAGCTGGGCTATTCTTGGCTCTGTCAGAGTGACCCAGGCTGTCAGCAAAACATGGGATGCTGTTACAAGCAGCATTTGTCCAGCCTGATCAAGCAAAATAGATATGTATTTATTCAAAATGGAATCTTTCAGGTTCATTCTCTTTACACAAATAATGCAGATCTCATTCCAATTCTTAACCCTCCCAGCAAACCAGACAGGCTGGTGGCCTGCAGGTACTCCACTGGGGAGAGAAATATTCATTACTATTACATGGTTCCTTCTTCATCTGCCAATTAAACACATTGTACAGGATCTGTTGTTCACAACAGCTGTCCAGGATTTCAGTTTGGGGTTGTAGTTTAGGTTTGTACCTCTAATAAATTTTCACTTTATTTTGTTCTTTTCTCATCCAGAGAATTAAAAGAAGATTGCGAGGAGACAAATTTCTTGGAGAAATGGAGGCATATTAGCAAGACATATAGAAATATAGATGGAATGTAGGGAGGAACGTTGATGCCCTCATTTCTCAGTACATTTCATTCAAACTGCTTTGCCAATGCAGCTGAGATGTTTCTTTTTATTTACACAATAACTCTTTCTCAAGAGTAGCAACAATACAAGGGTGGGGAGGTAACTTGAGTCTCGCTAATTATGAATATTCATGCTTACATCATCTATTAAATAAACTATGCACATGTATGATTGTCATTTTCTCCTCATTTCCTGGAATGTACAAATATATGTGCATCCTTTTGTCTATAAGATTTCCACTCACTATTTTCTGGAGGGAAATTCCTCCAGTGGATATTAAATAAATAATAACTCTACTGAGCCAGCATTATTGGCTTTTCCCGCATTTGATTTCACAGAAACTGGTGTCAGCAGTGGGATTCAAAATAAGGTGACCAGATTTTAACATTGGTAAAGAGGGACACCATTGATTGGGGGGGGGGGGTTTGATTAAAAATTTTTTAAAAATCGGGACTTTTTTTTTAATGCCGCGGGACGTGGGACAAATTGTTAAAAATCGGGATTGTCCTGCCATCGGGACGTCTGGTCACCTTACCCAATGGAGAAGCCCAGATTCACTTAACAGCCATGTTCCTGACTTAACAACCACCATGATTCACTTAACGTGGCAATAAAAGGTTGCAAAATGCGGCAAAATTCATTTAACAAATGTCTCCCTTAGGAACAGAAATTGGGGGATCAATCCTGGTCATAAGTCAAGGATTACCGGTAGCCAATTGGAAAAGGCAACTTTACTTGGAACAGGTGAGATTGTGCCTGGATACCTTTCATGCCAACATCCCATCTGTCCATGGGGAGAACTCCACAGGTGGACAAAAGCCTCCAATCCCCTCTCAACCTCCAGCTGACTCTGCCATCTGCCATAACCACACATGACATTTAGATGCCCCTCAAAGGCAAAAGTCAGGGGGCTGAATTCTACAGGGGGGGGAGTAAAGGGGGGGATTTGAGGGGCAGCCCAAAGCACCGTCTGTCTAAATTTGCATCAGGCAGGCAGTAACATTTTCATAGACCATGATCAGAGGAGCAGCTGATCCTATGGAGAGAATCCTCCTGCATTCAGTCCCAGGCCTACAAGTGGAAGTGCCCCTTCCTTCCTTCCTCCTTTCACCTTCCTTCCTTCCCTCCCTCCCTTTTTCTTCCTTCTAGCCTTCTTCCCTTTCCATTCTTTCTCCTTCCTTCCTTCTTCTTGCCTATCTACCTTCTGTCTTTCTGCTCTTTAGATCTCTCTTCCCCTTCCCTTCCTTCCTCCTTCCATCCTTTCACCAAAAATCAGGATGTTTTATTAGCATCAGCATCATTCCACTGAGAATGCCAGATTCTGTGGTACTTCTGGATGAAACTTAGAAAATTACAGAGACATGAGGAACCATTATATAATTTCACTTGGCAAAACTCTGATTAAAATAGTAGCAACAAAATGTAAGATTTTTAATTTTAAAACTCTAGCAAAACATAGATTTATTTCCAGTTTAGTTATTTAATGTCATTATAAAAAGGAATGCAATTGATTAAATAAAAATGACTTTTTCTTTTATTAAGAATACTTACTCTACATTAAACTAGAAAATATTTCATAGGCCCTTCAACAAGTTTGTTACAAGTTTTCAGGAATGTATGCATTCTTGAAACTGATACTATGTAATGTTAAAAAGCAGATGGCTAACTAAGTACACTAAAAACCATGTTTAATTATTTGCTACTTGAGGCCAATAGCAATGATGAAGAAATTTCTACTAGACTGTCATCCTCAGTGGCAATATTTTCAGGGCCCAAAAATAAAACTCTGTATATTGGATATGTTATCCATTTCTTAGCCTTCAAACAATCAATATAATTATTTCCGTCAAAGAATGCTTAAAAGTAATGATTAAACAATAGCACTATAAAGAAAACATCATTTTTAATGATTTTCTATGAATGTGTGCATAGCATTTTAGCATACCGTTATTAATAAGCTAAAAACACTTAAAATCTGAGCTAAGAATAACCTAAAATAAAGGATAAAATCATCGCATTGTTGAAAGACTTTGTCCCTAATGAAAACCAAACAGGAATCTGAAAACATTCTCTGATATCATTTTTCAGTATTGTTGAGAATTATTGTTCATAATTCAGAATCATTGAGAATTATTGTTCATAATTCTCTGGTTTAGTAAAAGTTTACATTTAGAGCCTCAGGCAACACTACTATCCCTTCAAATATTTGAGAATCTCTAGCCTCCGTTAGCACCCCCCATTAACTTTCTTTCCTTCCAACCTACCCTGCAGAGTGGTTCCTACAGGGAAAATTAGAAGGGAGTTCAAAGTTCATTGCTTTGAGCTTTTGAATGAAGGGAGGATTAAAACTCAAAGATTAAGTTCATTTCCTCACTAATTAATTATAAGGCTTCAGTAGGGTGACCAGACGTCCCGCATCTGGCGGGACAGGCACGCCTTTCCATAATTTTTCCCGTGTCCCGGGCCGTTCTCAAAAAACCCCACTTTATTTTGGCGCTCGCAGCTCGCTCACTCCCCCACCCATCAGCTGCTAGCTCGCTCGCTCATTCCGTTCTATCTACACTAAAAATCTAAGCCAGCCCAGCCTGCCGCTCACTGATTGGCCTGGACTCCAGCCAATCAGTGAGCTGGCTGGGATGGAAAACTTTAAGCACACAGTTTTCCATCCCAGCCAGCTCACTGATTGGCTGGAGTCTGCTTAGCTTAGCACGCCAGTCTCCATTTCATTTCGTCTTTTGCTTGCTGCAGCTTAACTGGTGAGTAACGGTACCAGTGGAAATCGGGAGGTGCTGGGGGGAGGAGATGGCCCTCCTCTCCTTCTCCCCCTTTGTGGAGTTTCCCTGTGTCTCCCAGGTCATGCCTATCCCCTCTCAAAAGGATTCAGCTCGGCCACCGCTTCCTCCTCTTCTTCTTCCCTGTCTGCGGTTCCAATTGCAGTTGCAAGGAGTTGGAAGGAGAGGAAGGAAGGAGGGAGGGGGGAAGGAAAAGAAGAAGGGAGGGGGGAGAAGATGGAAGGAGAAAACATGGAAGGAATGAGAAAGAATGGAAGGAGAAGGAGGAAGATGGAAGAAGAAAGGAAGAAAAAGAAGAAGGGAGGGAGAAAAGAGGGAAGGAGGTAGGAAGAAAAGGGGTCGCCCGAGCTCTGATGCCGGCGAAAGAAAAGTCCTTTCCTTCGCCTGAATCACGCCCGAGCTCTGATGCGGGCATCAGTGCGGTGCGTGCAGGGAGGAGAAGAGAGATTCCTCCCAGCACGCACCCCACTGATTCAAGCGCTTTCAGTGGCATGCGTGCAGGGAGGAATCTCTCCTCTCCTCCCAGCTCCCTTTCGCCCGCAGCAGAAATCGGGCGGGCCAGAGGAAGCACTTTAATCAGTGGGATGCGTGCAGGGAGAAGAGGATATATTCGTCCCTGTGCACAGCCCACTGATTAAAATACTTGCTTTTGCTCGCCCGAGCTCTGATGCCGGCGAAAGAAAAGTCCTTTCCTTCGCCTGAATCACACCCGAGCTCTGATGCGGGCATCAGTGTGGTGCGTGCAGGGAGGAGAAGAGAGATTCCTCCCAGCATGCACCCCACTGATTCAAGCGCTTTCAGTGGGATTCATGCAGGGAGGAATATCTCCTCTCCTCCCAGCTCCCTTTTGCCCGCAACAGAGATCAGGCGGGCCAGAGGAAGCACTTTAATCAGTGGGATGCATGCAGGGAGGAGAGGATATATTCGTCCCTGCATGCAGCCCACTGATTAAAATACTTGCCTTTGCTCGCCCGAGCTCTGATGCTGGCGAAAGAAAAGTCCTTTCCTTCGCCTGACTCATGCCCGAGCTCTGATGCGGGCATCAGTGCAGTGTGTGCAGGGAGGAGAAGAGAGATTCCTCCCAGCACGCACTCCACTGATTCAAGCGCTTTCAGTGGGATGCGTGCAGGGAGGAGAGGAGAGATTCCTTTCTGCACAAGCCCCCCCCTCTTCTTTAGAAGAGCCGGAAGTATTAGGGGCACTGTTCCCTCTAAGGTGCGCGGCCACGCACATGGCAAGTAAACATTGCGCAGCAGTTTCCCACTGCCGCGCAGTGTCGATTGCTGGACACGGAGTGCAGTCTCTGTACTCTGCAGAATGGCCGTGGAATCGTGAACGAAACCCCCTCCAGCTAAACAGGAGTGTTGACAACATTATTTTTAAAAAGTTTGGGCGGAATTGGTGCAATTTATTATGCAGCTGCACCTGGGTGGCACTTCCTGATTCTCTGCGCTTCGGATCTTTCAACAAAGCCTTTCCCCACCCTGCGCTGGGGGACACGCTTGCATGCAAGCCAGCACTCCAAATAGAGCTGGGTCCAGTTGTCTCCTCCCTGCCTTTTCTTGCCTTTTTATGCCCTGTCTCAGACATGTGGGCGCAAATGCTGTGGACTTGCCCACTTAGACGTCGAGGTTGCTGCGTGCTTAGCTGTGGCTGTATCTCCTCTTGTTTTTTCCCCTCCCTCTTACATGCCCCCTTGGTGCAGCGGGCTAACGCCGGCGAAAGGAGTGGGGTGGACTACATGGCACAACTGGGTAAATTATAAACCACAGATTTTAATCCTATTTAATTTTTAATGGTATCAAATTTAGCTATAAAGTGGCTTTACCTACTTTTTTTTCCTGGGCCTGCTAAATTCTGGTCCCTGGTGATACAATGAGTTAAATGCATTCTGGCCTGGATTTCCTATTGTGCAATTTGTGTCATGGACTTAATCATTTTAAATTCCATAAAATGCCAGTACACATCCTTTCTGCCAAGAGATCAGAAAAAACAATGCTCAAATCTGATATTTAAATGATTTATAATGTTGTT
Organism: Thamnophis elegans; assembly: GCF_009769535.1. Classification (NCBI taxonomy): domain Eukaryota; kingdom Metazoa; phylum Chordata; class Lepidosauria; order Squamata; family Natricidae; genus Thamnophis; species Thamnophis elegans. Next base: position 33,484,572 of record NC_045555.1, read on the forward strand.
TAGATATATAATTTGGATTACATTTGAAAGCTATGCATTGATTAAATACTATGGAATACAATCCTGCAGCAGTTCTTCTTTCTTTTTTGGTTTTAGAAAAGGATAATTCCCTTTTTAGCCCGGCTTTTTGAATTAGATTAACACCAGTTTTTAAGTAGATTTCAATTTTAAAAAAATCTGTTAGCTGCTTTGAATACCTTGAAGATGAAAAGATGGGGTACAAAACTTAAATAATAAAAAAATTGTACATTCATTTTGAAAAATAAATGCAATACTTGATTAATTTCATATCTTTATTTAAAATAGTTTTGGCATGGCATATGATTTTATTGACTCAGTTGGAAATGATGTGGATGTTGTATCTGATTCTGAGGTATATATATTCTTAAGTAACATAACATATAGCATATTGTCCAAACTTGTTAGACTATTTAATTGATCTTACTACTTTAAAGGGGGGAGTTTCATGATAAATTATTTTATTACATTTATGTTGCATTTATATATTATATTTATTACATTTATATTCCAAATTATATATTTGTATTGTTATTTTAGTGTTTATTGTCAATTTTGATAGATATTATATTGATATATCAATACTGATTTTAATCATACTAAATAACAATTACTGCTATTATTTATCAGCATTAAATATTTACAGTTTTTAATATTGAGTTAGTCATATTTTAGAATAATAGGATTATCTTTTAATAGGATAATTGGCAAAATCTAATTCAAATGTGATGGGTTGCATTCCAAAGGAATGTGAGAGGGCAGGTTGCCTGCAAAATGCCAGGACCCCGGCTGTTGGTGCCATGTCTCCCTCTAGCCAGTCTAACAATGTAAAAGCTGAGCAGAGAGCCTTTTTTCCCCAGTTTGAGAAGAAAAGTATAGTGTTTGAGTGGCACATTTTCATGCCTGGCATTCATCAGGCTGAAACCTCGCTTGACGCTTGGAATGTTGCGCAAATGTCCAGCAGACGTGACAGCAGTTCAAACTGTTGCTCTCTTAGGTGCTCAGGCATGAAACTGTGCAGCTCAAACACTATACTTTTCCGCTCACACTGAAAAATATTAGAGGGAACATTGATTAGGGGAGGGGGCTTTGCGCATCCCCCCTCCCCCAAAGCCCCGCCCCTGCTTACAGCAGCCCCAGATGGCCAGTGGCATCAGACTCCAGCTCCCATCCCAGCCCTCTGCACAGGGTGACGCTTGCAAAGGAGAGATGCGAGAGGCCCTGGGATTGGTTAGAATCGGATGAAACTTGGCTTTGGAAAGGTTGGGGGGGGGGGGACAAGCGAAAGTGAAAGCCCCATAGAGTGAGGCCACCAAGAAGAGTTTTGCAGTGTTCTACGGCCCTCCCCCCTCGGGAAAGGAGGGTTGGGATCACAGGCACCTGACTCTATTCACTTTGGGTGTGCATCATAATGTTGTAAGCCGCCCGGTGTTACCTGTGTGTGAGGTGGGCTGCCCTATGCATTTGCGTGTGTGCGTGGGAGAGAGAGAGAGAGTGAAAAAGAGAGGGAGAAATAATTATATTAATTAGATAGATCAGTGTTTCTCCACCTTGGAGACTTGAAAGTGTGTGGACTTCAACTCCCAGAATTCTGGGAGTTGAAGTCCACATACTTTCAAGTCTTCAAGGTGGAGAAACACTGAGATAGATGATAATGAGATGAGGGAGGGAGAGGGAGAGAGGGAGAGAGGGAGAGAGAGAGAGAGAGAGAGAGAGAGAGAGAGAGAGAGAGAGAGAGAGAGAGAGAGATACCATAACTAGATAGACAGATAGGCAAGCAGACGGATGGTAGAGAGAAAGAGAGAGAGATAGGTAGGCAGGCAGATAGACGGATGGAGAGAGAGAGGGAGAGAGGGAGAGGGATACCATAACTAGATAGACAGATAGGCAGGCAGATAGACAGACAGAAGGAGAGAGAGAGACAGAGAGATACCATAACTAGATAGACAGATAGGCAGGCAGATAGACAGACAGATGGATGGATGGATATATAGAGAGAGGATATGTATAATTAAGGTGACCAGATGTCCCTAGCGAGGCCGCGGGCAGGCACTAACCGCCGCGGCCTAGCTTCCTCCTGCCCCCCCCCTGGTCAATGGTGTCCCTCTTTACCAATCTGAAAATCTGGTCACCTTAGCCTTCAGGGCCATTCACCCAATTTTGAAGAAATATAAACCCATACTCATTACTGATCTTTCAAATTTATTATGGGATTACTCTAGAAGACATTATAAATTACCAATGGGAAATAGACTTAGTTTAAGGTGACCAGATTTTAACATTGGTAAAGAGGGACACCATTGACTGGGGGGGGGTCTTGATTAAAATTTTGGTTTATATGGTCCATGGATCCCTTCAAAGGGAGGGTTTCCAGCCCCTTTCACAAAGGGGAGCCAGTTCCAGAGAAGCAACTCAGAACCCCAAATATGCTCCCTCAGTTCCCCTCCCCCACAGACCCCGATTGAGCAATGGGGGATTATGGGTGGGTCCCCTCCCAAATTCAGGGGCTCCCCCGGAAGGAACAGAAGCTCCCCTCTTGCCTGACCTTCAAAGCCTCAAATTTGATATTCAGAAGAAAAAGTGAAGTTTCTGAAGAAGCAAAAATCCTTTTGCTCAAATGCCTCTTTTTCCTTTTGGGGATTCAGGGCTGAAAATGCCTCACTTTCCCTCTTTCGCTTTTCCTTCCCTTCCTCTTTCCAGGCAGCCCACTCCCACCCAGACACTGAGGGCATTGGGAGGGAGGGAGGGAGGGGGAGGGAGGGAGGGAGAGAGAGAGAGAGAAAGAGAGAGAGGGGGAGGGAGGTAGGTCTGGCTGCAGCTCCCCACCTCGGCTACCATCGGGGAAAGGGGTGGAGTCCCCCTCTGTCCTCCTGTAAGGGGTGGGGTGGGGATTGTAGGAGTTGCAGATTAAGGACAATTTTTTTCCTGAATCCAAACTGCTTGTTAGAAAGCAGGTTATTTGTTTCTTTTTTCTTTTTATAATTTTTTATTTTTATTACACAGACAACACATATAAACAATAGAAAAAACAAAAGAAAAACGAAAAAAAAGCATCATCACATACAGCATGTCGTTTGGTTACAGGTATTTTAACATCCATATTCTCGAATAACATTTACCATCACAGATCTTTTATCTAGTATAACTAAATACCTCACTTTCATTGTACAGTATATGTTCAATTACGATTAATATTATTTTTTTCCCAATAAATCATAGTTCCCTTACATTCTTGATTATCTATTTGATAACAGTATACCTTTATATAATCCCCATATGAAAGAAAATTTTTTTTTTACCAACCATTTATATTTATATATCACTATTTTCCATTATACACAATTCCACCAATCAACTATCAAGTATGCTTATGTTCATTGTTATCCTTGTACCTCATACCTTCAAACAGAAATCTTTATTTTTCAACAAAATATTCTAAATAGTCGCTACATATATATATATATACCAATTTTTAATTATTCCCTTATTAAAATTATTTATCAACAACAAGCTATCATTGTAATATGTTCTTAAGGTTATACATTATATCACCAATCCTCTATCAAATATACATAAAATCATTGTTATCCTTATCCTTTTTAAAGCAAAAAATTCTAAAGTATTCAATTCATAGATGTATCAGTTTTTCATTGTATCATTGTTAATCTATTTCACAGCATGATTGTGTTATCATTTAACTCCTTCAGTTAAAACATGAGTAAAACATTTTTCATTTCAAAGTTTTTTCCCCCAGTCACTGATAAAACAAGTCCCATATCTTATGAAATTGTTTGTCCTCTTGTTCTCTAATTTCAAGTGTCAATTTACTCATTTCAGCACAGTCCATTATTTTCCGAATAACTTCTTCCTGTTTTGGTATTGTTTCATTTTTCCAGTTTTTTGCAAATACGATTCTGGCTGCTGTTAACACATTTACAATCATATATTTTAAGTCTTTGTTATAGATTTCTGGTATGATTCCCAATAAAAAGACCTCTGGTTTAAAGTCTATTTGTTTGTGTGTCATTTTCTCCAACCACATCTGGATTTTAGTCCAATATCTTTTGGCTTCAATGCAAGTCCACCACATGTGGTAATATGAGCTGGGTATCTGATGACATTTCCAACACTTTTCTGATTTATTCTTGTACATTCTTGCAATTCTCGTTGGGGGTAGATGCCATCTGTAAAACATCTTATACAAATTTTCTCTATATGCAGTAGACATTGTCATTTTATAGTTTTGAGACCACAATTTCTGCCATTTCTCTAAATCGATCCCATACCTAAAGTTTTTCCCCCAAGCTGTCATAGTTTCTTTAACTTGTTCTTCTTGTAGTTTAATCTCCAATAAATATTCATATAGTTTTTTAATTACTTTTTCATCAGTACCTGTTAAAATTTTGTCTAACTCAGTCATTTTATTGTAAAAACCTTTGGATTTTCTATCTTCATTATATCTAGATTGTATATGTACATATGAATACCAATTCATTTCTATCCCTTGTTGTTTCAACTCTTGGATACATTTGAGTTCACCCTCTGCATTCAATATTTCAACATATCTAACTGTTTGTTCCTTTTTATATATTATTGGATATGAAAATACTTCAATTGTTAATATCCAGATTGGAATTTTTAAGTAGTGTAATCTTTTAACCTTTTCCCAGTTTAATATTTATTTATTTATTTATTTATTTGTTTGTTTGTTTATTTATTTATTTATTTATTTATTTGTTTGTTTGTTTGTTTGTTTGTTTGTTTATTTATTTATTTATTTATTTATTTATTTATTTATTTATTTATTTATTTATTTATTTATTTATTTATTTATTTATTTATTTATTTATTTATTTATTTATTTATGTTGTATGCCGCCCACTCCCGGAGGACTCTGGGCGGCTCACAAAAGACAAGGGAAAGGGGGGAACGAGACAAACACAACATATTAAAAACAAAACCAACATTCACAATTTCCGTGGAGGTAAATGCTTCTCAGCTCCCCCCAGCCTGCTGGAACAGCCAGGACTTGGTGGCTTTGTGGAAGGCCGGGAGGGTAGTAAGGATCCGGATCTCAACAGGGAGCTTGTTCCAGAGGGCCGGAGCTGCAACAGAGAAGGCTCTACCCCGAGGAGTCGCCAGCCGACATTGGCTGGCAGATGGAATCCGGAGGAGACCCAACCTGTGCGATCTAATTGGTTTGAGAGAGGTAATCGGCAGGAGGCGGTCTCTCAGGTACCCAGGTCCGATGCCATGTAGGGCTTTATAGGTAGCGACCAGCACCTTGAAGCGGATTCGGAGACTAATAGGTAGCCAGTGCAGCTCGCGGAGGATAGGTGTAACGTAGGTGTACCTTGGTGCACCCAAAATCGCTCGCGCGGCTGCATTCTAGACTAATTGGAGTCTTCGAACACTCTTCAAGGGCAGCCCCATGTAGAGCGCATTACAATAATCCAGTCTTGAGGTCACAAGGGCGTGAATGACTGTCTGAAGGGCCTCCCGATCCAGGTAGGGTTGCAATTGGTGCACCAGGCGGACCTGGGCAAAGGTCCCCCTGGTCACAGCCAACAGATGGTGTTCTAGTGTCAGCTGTGGATCCAGGAGGACTCCCAAATTGCGAACCCTCTCTGAGGAGCGTATAATTTTGCCCCCCAGCCTGAGAGATGGAATAGTTGGACAATCTTTGGGAGGGAACATCAGAAGCCACTCGGTCTTGTCTGGATTGAGTGCCAACTTGTTTGCTCCCATCCAGACTCTAACAGCCTCCAGGCACTGGCACATCACTTCTACTGCTTCGCTGAGTTGGCACGGGGCAGACAGATACAGCTGCGTATCGTCTGCATATTGGTGATACTTAATCCCGTGCCGGCGTATGATCTCACCCAGCGGCTTCATGTAGATATTAAATAGGAGGGGGGACAGGACCGAATCCTGCGGCACCCCATACTTGAGGGGCCTTGGGGACGATCTCTGCCCTCCGACCAACACCGACTGCGACCTGTCCGAGAGGTAGGAGGAGAACCACCACAAAACGGTGCCTCCCACCCCCACCTCTCGCAACCGTCGCAGAAGGATACCATGGTCGATGGTATTGAAGGTCGCTGAGAGGTCAAGAAGCACAAGGATAGAGGGGTGACCCCTATCCCTGGCCCGCCAGAGATCATCGATCAGCGCGACCAGAGCAGTTTCCGTGCTGTAACCAGGCCTGAAACCTGACTGAAAAGAGTCTAGATAATCAGCTTCATCCAAGGACCTTCGGAGTTGCGAGGCCACCACTTTCTCAACAGCCTTCCCTACAAAGGGAAGGTTGGAGACTGGACGATAGTTGTTCAAAATGGCTGGGTCCAGAGATGGTTTCTTCAGGAGGGGTCTCACCACCGCATCCTTTAGGAGGGGTGGGAAGATTCCCTCCTGGAGAGAGGTGTTCACAATCGTCTGGATCCAGCCGCGTGTCACCTCCCTGCTGGTCGAGACCAGCCAGGAGGGACACGGGTCCAGTATACAAGTGGAGGCACTCACCGCTCCCATGGCCTTGTCCACTTCATCAGGAGAAGCCCGTTGAAACTCAATCCATAAAGCATGCTCAAGACCCTCCCCCAGTACCTCGGCTGGTATCATGCGATTGGAGTCCAGTTCTGTCCGAATCCGAGCGACTTTATCCATCAAATACTGAACAAATTCCTCAGCTCTACCCTGTAAAGGGTCACCCGCATCCCTCCCTTTCAAGAGGGAGTGGGTTATTCTAAACAAGGCGGCTGGGCGTGATTTGGCGGATGCAATAAGGGCGGAAAAATGCGAACATTTCACCACCTGTATTGCCACGAGATAGGCTCTAATAAAGGCTCTCATCAGTGCTCGGTCTGACTCAGAATTACTGGCCCTCCAGCGGCGCTCTAGGCATCTCTTTTGGCGCTTCATCTCCCGGAGTTCCTCGGTGAACCAAGGAGCCCTTCTGGATCCACCGCCTCGGAGAGGTCGCAAAGGCGCAATCCGGTTTAGAGCCCCCGCCGCCGCTGTATTCCAAGCAGCAACTAAGGACTCCACCGGATTGTGGACGATAGTGTCAGCTATTTCTCCAAGCGCCAATAACAAAGCCTCCCTTATATAATGTCTTCTAAACTAGCCATGTGCTTTAGTTCCCTTATACCATAAAAAGGCATGCCATCCCAACAGTAAATCATGACCTTCTACATTCAATATTCTAGAATTTTTTAGTGTTATCCACTTCTTAATCCACATCAAGTTTGTTGCTTGGTAGTATAACTCCCAATCAGGTAAACCCAATCCTCCTCTAATTCTAGCATCTTGTAACAATTTAAGTTTTATTCCAGCTTTTTTCCCTTGCCAAATAAACTTCAAAACTATTTTATTTAGGTCTTGAAAAAAGTCCTTACCCAATCTGATTGGGATTGTCTGGAACAGGTATAAAATTCTAGGTAGAATGTTCATTTTAATTGTAGAAATTCTTCCCATCATTGATACTTGTAAATTTTCCCATTTCATCAAATCAGTCGCAATTTGTTGTTTTAGTCTAGTATAATTGTCCTCCTTGAGAGTACTGCATCTAGATGATAGGTATATCCCCAAATATTTAACCTTACTTGTAATTTGAATCTGCAAAGTTTCTGACAACTCTTCCTTTTGTGTTGCTGGCATATTCCTTGTCATAATCTTTGTTTTGTCTTTGTTTATTTTCAAGCCTGCTACTTTTCCATATTCCTCTATTCTTTCTAGCAGTTTGGATGCTGTTTCTAGTGGATTTTCAAGAATAAAAACTAAGTCATCTGCAAACGTTTGTAGCTTATATTCTTCTTTCTTAATTTTCATTCCTCTTATTTCTTCTTCTTCTCTGATCTTTTTATTTAAAACTTCTAATGTTAAGACAAAGAGTAACGGTGATAATGGGCAACCTTGTCTCGTACCTCTCTTTATTTCAATAGGATCTGTTAATTCTCCATTTATCTTTGCTGTTTGTTTCTGATATATCATTCGTATGGTTTGAAAAAATTTCTTACCAAAGTTCATCTGCTCCAGTTGTAAAAACATAAATTGCCAATTCACATTGTCAAAGGCCTTCTGTGCATCAAGAAACATCAAAGCCATTTGTTTTTCAGGGTGGGCCTCATAATATTCCAAAGTATTCAAAATCATTCCCATATTGTCTTTGATTGGTCTCTTAGGTAAAAAGCCATTTTGATCTGAGTGGATGAAGCTATTTAAATATTTTTTAAGTCTCTCTGCTAGTATAGATGCAAATAGCTTATAATCTGAATTTAATAAAGAAATTGGTCTGTAGCTCTTAGTTTGTGTTAAATCGGTCTCCTCCTTGGGTAGCAATGCAATGTATGCTTCTGACCATGACTTTGGTATTCTACTCTCAGACATCACTTCATTCATGACTTGTAAAAGTGGGAGAATCAAAATTTCTTCAAATATTCTGTAGAATTCCACGGGTAGTCCATCCGGGCCTGGGGCTTTTCCGTTATTTTGCTTTTTAAGTGCATCTGTTAGCTCCATCATTGTTATTTTACTTTCTAGCATTGTTCTAGTTTCATCTGATATCTGGGAGAGATTGGCATCCTGTAAGTACTTTTTGACTCCACCCTCCTCCACCTTCTCTTGTTCGTAGAGCTTAGCATAGTAATCTTGTATAATTTTTTTTTCTCAGTATTTCCATACTGAATTTGTCCTTGTTCATCTCTTAATTGGAATATTTTCTTTGTTTCTCTCTCTTTTTTCAGCTTATATGCCAACCACCTGCCTGGTTTATTTGCATTTTCAAAATAGTTCTGTTTAACACCTCTAATTTTTTGTGCCAGTTCTTCCTTTTCCAGTAGGTCCATTTTATGTTTAATTGTATCCATTTTTATCTTGACATCTTTTTTGTGGCGATCTCTGTAATTCTCTTTCAAGTATTTTGTAATCATTATTGAAAGCTTTATGCATTTGTCTTTTCTTTAAGTTTCTCTTCCTTGTATAGTCTATTATCAGACCTCTAGTAACAGCCTTCGTTGTATCCCAAAGATTCTGCATTGATGTATCTTCTTTCCTATTTTCTTTAAAGAAAAGGACTAGCTCTTTTTCCATTTTTTGTACAAAGTCTTTTTCTTTCAATATGATATTATTTAATGTCCATCTAGATCTTGCCCTTTGGCCTTTTCATTTAATTGAGATTGGGTTGTGGTCCGCCCAAGTGCTTGCTCCAATCTCAATTTCTTGTACATTGCAGATCAATTCTGCTGAAGCCCATATCATATCTATTCTAGAAAATTCTAGATGTCGCTCAGTCTACTATCTAACTTCTCAGTTTTCTTCTCTCCTCTGACTGTATTGACATCACACCTCCCGCCAGTGAGGAGGCAGGAGTTGTTGTTGTAGAGCCAACAGGAGTTACTTTTCTACTCATGCTCAACAATTTTTGAAGGTGTAAGGTTATAAGTACAATGAGAAAAGGGCATAAGAGAAAAAAGAAGGGGGAGAGTGAAAATCTGACTTAAGAAAGAGGGTGAGAAAGAAAGAAAGAAAAGAGAGAGAGAGGGAAAGAAGAAGAAAAACCTCTTCAGTCTAATTTGCTCAAAATTTAAAGTGAGCAATCCATTGATGTCCCAATATCTTCAAAAAGAAAAAAAATGCAAAAAGAAAACATAGGGTAAGAAAAAAAAGCAAAAAACAAGGATACTTCAAGCCACAAAAAAAAGAAGGTTAGGAGTCAAAAAGTCAAAAGAAGTTTTAAAAAAAGAAAGAAAAAGGTCAATATCTCCCCAGCAGAATAATATGGAAATAATATAAAAAACTGCCACCAAGCTAGAACAAATAAGTTCAGTCTTTTTCCCCCCCTAAGATAAAAGTCTTTCCAAGGTCATTCTCAGCTTCCTTTGCTGCTTTGTTATTTAGTCTAAGGCAGAATTCCAGATAGTAAAAAGCTGCAGCTGTATAAATAAAGCCTACTTTTTTTAGTCAAATAGTTTACAGGGGAAATTTTGGTAACAATATTTCAAGTCTGCTAGATGGCAGTGTTAGCTTGTATTAGCTTGTTAAGTTGTATCAACTCAATATTAAGGCTTCCGTAACTTTGTTTACAAAAAAAGAGAAAATAACAAGAGTTACTAAAAAGCAACCTGAGAGATAAAAAACAGATCTTTAAAGCACTTTAAGTTTAAATTCAATGTCCCCACAAGGTCCAGAGTTAAGAATATCAGCGGTAAAAAGAAAAACACAGAAAGCCGATTTGAATTGCAAGAGAGTCCAGCCCGGTTTCCAGAGATAAAAAGAGAAACGGGGAAAAAAAAATAGAAATCCTTCAATTGGCAAAGCTTATACCTGCCGCTTTTCTCACTAGTCAGCCTTATTTTAAACTGAATTTCCAAATTTAGAGTGTTCTCTTTCCAATATTTTTTTTTTAAACTCTCACCAGCATGACATGCTCCAGTCTATTTAGGGCTGTCAGCAGTTTCAGTAGCCTTTGGCTGATCCGGAAATCACTGGCAAAGGGTTTTTTTCCTGGGTCAGGAAAAAAGGGTTTTTTTCCTGCGGGTGTCTCTGGGACCACTGGATCTCCCCCTACCTTTCACTGTCTCTTCGGGACAGCTTGCATCCAAAAAGAACCGTCCAGATGATCCAGTTTAGATGGACATTCAGGAGCAGCCTGAAATTCCGTCTTCACACTGCTAAGCCCCACCTTCTTTTTGCAGGTTGTTTGTTTCTAAGTGGAGGGTGAAGGGCTGGTTTATAATTGATTCCATGACTTTAGAGGTGAGGCAAAACAGTGAGATTGGTCTGTAGTTTCCAGGGTCTTTTTCTTTCCTCCCCGCATGAAAGAGGAAAAAAGGATGATAATAATCTGTGGGCTTCATTATTTCTTTAATTCCCTCAGTCATGTCTTTGATATGTTTCCAACACCTGGGAAACAGCTAAGCCCCCTGATTTGATTGTCTGCAAATTGCTGGTTCAGTTCACTGAGATTTCATGGCTCAGTGTTTTCTGTGGGAATAGGGTCTCTCTCTTCTCTCCCCCTCCCTCTCATTTCTGTTTTTCTCTATTTTTCCTTTCCCTTTCTCTTCTTCCTTTCTATCTTTCTTTCCTTCCCTTTCCCTCTTTCTTTTTCTTTCTTTCTCATGGAATATGATAGCAAATCCAAAATAAAGTTATTAATTGTAGGAAATTGCTTCTCTGTAATCTTTTCATAGTGAACTCTAAGTTGATAGAAGCTGGCAAGATTGTACTAACAGCAATAGGATATATTTTTTTATTTCTTTTGAGTTTGACAATACGTTATCCAAAATTATAAATAATCTTATTTTCAGATGCATTTTTTGGCCATCTGTTATTTTCTTTAAAAAAATCAGACTTGCTTCCAATTTGTGCCTTCTGGCAAACTGCAGTTTTCTTGGCAAGAGATCTAGCTTGCCATTGCTTTCCTCATAGGTCTGAGAAAGTTTCTTTCTTTCTTTCCTCTTCCTTTCTTTCCCCCTGATTTGTTTCCCTCTCTTTTCCCTCTCTCTCATTCTCTCCCTTCAGCTCTCTTTCATTTCTTTCTCCCTCTCCCCCTTCTCCCTCTAATTTGTTTCCCTCTATTTTCCCTCTCTCCCATTCTCTCCTTCCAGCTCTCTTTCATTTCTCTACCTCTCCCTCATTCTCCCCCTTTCTCTTTCATCTCTTTCTTGCACCTGCAAGCAAAATACCCTCCTGGGCCGCGATCATGGCGGTGGGGACAGCAACTCCTTCCGCTGCCCCCACTGAGAAGTGAGTAGCTGGCTGCGCTGCGCAAGAGACTCCTCAGTGCCAGACTCCGGTCGTTCCCCTTCGTGTTGGCTCAGGAAAGAGCTGGAGCAGCTGCCTCTGGATGCAGAGAGGGAAGAGCTCCAGAGCCCTGTGCAAGGAGAGCTCTGTGCAGTGCTGGAGAACCGGAGCTCTTCCCTCCCTGCACCCAACCAACTGCTGCTGCTGCTGCTCCCCATTCCCCTCCTTCCTGAGCCAACCCGAAGGGTACCGCGGCTCATGCTGACTTGAATCTGGCACTGAGGAGTTTCCTGTGCAGCATGGCTCCCCTGCGCTGCATCCCCATTTACTCCCTTTATTGCGCAGTGGCAACAGCGGGAGGTGCGTTGTTGCCTCCTCCACCTTGATCCTGGCCCAGGAGGGTATTTCGCTGCACAAAAGGCAAACAAGGAAGATGTGGCTCAGGAGTCCTTCACATCCATCTTGAAATAAAGTCAGCTAACCATCCTTGTCCCAAGGAAGGGAAGGAAGGAAGATGTCCATGGGGTGTGGGCAATGGGGAGGTCCTTCCCTGATGACCTGGCCAGCTTCTTGGCTCAGGATCCAGCCAGGTGGATGCAGGGCCCATGGCTCACCTGTCTCTGACCTCCGTGGCAGCTCCTGTTGCCCACAGCAGGCATGAAAAGAGGCAGAAGAAAGGGACAATTTCACAAAAGGATTTTCACCCTCCTAAAGAAACCCATCATGGCTTCAGTCTCCAGAGAGTTTCTTGCATTATGAAGCCTTTCCACAATGGAGCCCAGACTTGGCTGACTCTTCATTGGAGGTTTTGTGTTAAGGAAGGCCCTGAGAGTCATGGAGACCCCCAACCTTGCCCAATGACCCCTCCCTCCCTTCATATGGACTTTGGACTTCCTTCGGTCGATGGAGTGACAACCTCCTGGGTGGAGCTGTTTTCCCAGCCTTTGTCTGCTGTCTCAATGCCACTATTGGCTTCCAAAAAGCTGGCAAATGGAACGGAAACCCACCAGCAGGAGCAACCTGAGTCCCAAAGCCAAGAGAAGCAGCAGGAAGCCTGTCTCCAGCTCTGCTGGTGGAGGAAGCACATCAAGGTTGACTCTTCTGCAAAGATCCCTTGGAGCAAGGACAGGAAGGCTGAGGGAGGCCGAAGAGCAGGTAGCCCTCCATGGAAAACCAGACTTTTATCTACCCTTCACAATTACAGTGGCACTGAAAAAGGTCCTCACAGTTATGGCTTTTGCAACGTTCTCACAGTTCCATGATCAACCTTTGGGCCTTTGCCAGCCAGCGTGTATTTGCCAGGGTTGCCATCTTTCGGTCGTGCAGCCTCCATTGGCCACTTTCCCAGCCGGCTCCCAACAAATGGAGTTGATGGGAGAAGCTGGGTTCCCTTAAGGATCTCAGGGTTCCTTTCGCAACTGCAGTGGTTTCTTTAACATCTGGGGCACAAGAGGTTGAAAAATTGGCTGTGACTCACTGAAGGACAGTCCTTTGTATGGGATGGTCTGGGGTCTCCTGCTTGAGCAGCGGGTTGGACTAGATGACCTTCAAGGTCCCTTCCAGCTCTATTCTGGTTGAATCTTAAGGGCAGGAGCCTCGTTGTCAGAAACAGCCCTGAGGACAACAGGTCATCCTCGACTTACAATGATTTCTTTAGTGACTGAAGTTAACAACACTGAGAAAATGACTCATGACCACCTACGACCCCTGCAATACCTGTCATAAACCACAGGATCAAAACTCAGGCACTTGGGAACTGGTGTGTATTTATGAGAGTTGCAGTACCTTGGGGTCATGGGATCACTATAAGGTTTGCTTAACGACTGCTTGATTTACTTAACGACTGCACTCATTTGCTTAGCAACTGTGGCAAAAAGGTTGTAAACTGACCCAGAACTTAATTAGCAACAGAAATTGTGGTCATAAGTGGAGGACTACCTTGATTGCCTGATAGTCCATTGGAATTTATCTCCAGAGACGTTCAGGATCTCATAATCAGAACTTCCCCTTTCTTCTCCCTTCTGCTTGCTTCCTGGGAGCCTGGAGCAAAGTCCTTCTGAAGGGCTTATTTCCAGGGCTTCTGGGACTGGAAGCAGCCTGAGATGACTGAGGGAAACCCAGGAGATCAGGCCTTCAATGGTTGCACTGCTGGGCTTCCCACCTTGGAGAGAGAGAGAGAGAGAGGGAGAGGGAGATAGGGAGAGGGGGGGAGAGGGGAGAGAGGGGGAGAGAGGGAGAGAGGGAGAGAGAGAGACCCTCTTTCTTTCCTCTGATGGCGCTTGAGACACACCCAATCTCCTGCTTGCAACTATTCACCTGTTGCAGCCACAAGGAGCCATTTCTCCTCAGGATGCAGTCTGACTCTCCTGTGAGGTTTCTCCATCCACATCTTATGGACTCCAGTCTCAACCTGGCCCATGCATTGGGGAAAAGAACCGCCAGTTTGTTCTATCCTTATCACCCAATAAGGGGATGGAGACAGGATGGTGGTTCTCATGGAGAAGCTTCTTTAAAAGGGCAGGAGCAACTAACCTAATTAGTTAATTAGGTCTCATTGGGTGAGAACATCTAAGCAAGAGGACCTGGAGGCCCCCACCTTCTCTGGCTTGATGGGATGGCCAATGGTTCTCATGGAGATTGTCAAACACCATAGTTGGAGCTTGGCTCCCATAGAATCCATCTTAACACTTTTCCTATTCATTCTCTCATACATAAACTTTTATTGCTGTCCATAGGAATCATTGCTGAAATCATTTAAAAAGGTATCAAATTCATTGTCAGTTGGTGAACAACAAATCTCTCTGAACAACTTTCACAGAGTTCTCTTTAGCAAGATTTATTGAGGTGAAAAGGAAAGGAGTTGTAAGAATTCCAGTCATTCAACCATTTCCCATTTGGAAACATGTAGATATGTTCTTTAACTTCTGAATACTATCTAAGTGGAAATAATTCAGGTATTCTTTCAAATAAAAGGACATTATACCATTCTTATAATATCATGGTGTTTTTCTCTTTTTGCTCTGGCTGTGAGATGCTCCTTTCTGTTCAGGTCTGGCCTCAGAAGGATAATGTAACATTTGGGGATGAAGATGCAGCCCAGCAGACTAGCACTGGAGGCCAGGATGGAGAAGACCTACACAGCCACCATGTATTTTCCTTTGGTACTCAGGTAGATGGGCACAAAAGTCACCCAGACGCTGCAGAAGACCAGGTCTTGGCTGACCATCTATGGCTACGATGTCATTTCTCAAAGACCATAACTTTTGAACTTGATTTATTAATTACCAGATAATTATTATAATAAAAGGATCCAGGTCTTCTTCACAGAGTATACAATCCAATGTGTAAGTATGATAAAATCATATTATCAGTGTAAATCAATGTGTTCCAATAGGAATTTATCATGTTAAACATGTGTACCTATAACAGATCTTAAAACAAAATAAAAGGCTTGGAAGGGACCTCTCTCAAGCAGGAGACCCTATACTATTCCAGACAAATGGCTGTCCAATCTCTTCTTAAAAGCCTCCAGTGATGGAGCACCCAAAACCTCTGAAAGCAAGACATTCCATTCTTCAGTTTCTCCTTAGTTCTAAGTTGTTTCTCTCCTTTATTAGTTTCTATCCATTGTTTCTTGTCTTCCGGTGTTTTGGAAAATAGGTTGACCCACTCTTCTTTGTGGCAGTTCCTCAAATATTGGTATACTGGTATAATGTCACCCCTAGTCCTTTTCTCTATACTAGACATATTCAATTCCTGCAATTGTTCATCATATGTTTTAGTCTCCAGGCTCTTAATCATCTTTTCTGCACTCTTTCTAGAGTCTGTACGTCTTTTTTATAATATGGTGACCAAAACTGGATGCAGTATTCTAAGTGTGGTCTTGCAAAGGCATTATAAAACGGGACTAATACTTCATGTGATCTTGATTCTCTCCTTCTGTTGATGCAGCCTAGGATTGCAATGGCTTTT
Source organism: Thamnophis elegans (assembly GCF_009769535.1). Classification (NCBI taxonomy): domain Eukaryota; kingdom Metazoa; phylum Chordata; class Lepidosauria; order Squamata; family Natricidae; genus Thamnophis; species Thamnophis elegans. Next base: position 33,500,301 of record NC_045555.1, read on the forward strand.
TTTGGCTGCTGCCACACATTTGCTGGCTCACATTTGAGAGATTGTCCACTAAGATTCCAAGATCCCTCTCACAGTTACTGCTATTGAGCCAGGTTTCACCTAATCTGTACCTGTACATTTGGTTTTTCTAGCTTCAGTGTAACATTACATTTCTCTACATTGAATTACATTTTGTTAGATAAGCCCAGGGTTCAAGTTTATCTAGATCCATCTGGATCTTGAACTGATCTTCTGGGGTGTTGGCTATTCCTGCCACTTTAGTGTTGTCTTCAAATTTGATGATTTCACCATTTCTCCCCTCATCCAAATAATTTATGAAGATGTTAAATAGTACTGGGCCTTAAATGGAACCTTGGGGTCCCCCACTGCTTATTTCCCTCCATCTAGATGTAGCTCAATTTGTGGATCACAATTTGAATCCATCTGGGGGTGATGCTGTCTATCCGATTTATTTGTAGCTTGCTGAGAAATAGGTTGTGGTTTGTCAAAGTCTTTCTGAAATCCAAGTATACTACATGCCCTGCATTTCCTTTGTCCACACATTTAATAATTTTTGTCAAGAAATGAAATAATATTTATGATCTGTTTTTGGATCATTCATTAGTCCTAGTAAATCATTCCTATGTCTACTGAATAACAAGGTTTCAAATATGCCCCCTTCCCTATATTAAAACTAATAAAACATGTTTAAAAAAACATGCAACCTTCCCTTCCCCCTTGGTAAGTATGGATCCTCCTGGATAGAAACCATCCTATTACTCCACTGAATCAAACCTCCCTCTCAAACAAGGGCTTGGAGAAAGAGCTTGGATCAGGGTCAACAGTCTGAGCTCCATTTTAAGGGCAATCAATTTCCTCCATATTGAATAGGGCAGGTATTATTTATATGTGGAAATGAAGATGACAATAGGGACCCCAACAACCAGGGATATTTTTGATCAGTTAAATAGTTGGTAGAATGTCTTCTCCAGGGAATGTATTGCTTGCATTTCAGGCCTTTTATGATGAATCTCAACATGAACATAATGGGGTAAAATATAGTTGTCATTATTGTTAATATGGAGAAAAGCAGCTCTTGAATTCCATGGAGAAGACATGATTGCATCTATTGCTCACCCACCCCTCATCCCTTTACCAGATGGAGAAAAACCCACACAAACCTGTGGGACTTTGTAGGTGCCCACTAATGTTGACATCTGGATGGAGATGTCCCTTCTAGCTGCATCAAGAAGAGTCAGAAGGTTCTCCTTCCTTCCACAGCCATAGTTGGGGACATTGGCTTCTCCAATGGAGAGCATGTTCAGCAAGGCATCTGAAGTGCCAAGTGTGCTCCAATAGTTGTCATGGATGTTGTAGCCAAGTGTGAGATTGTGCAGGAACTGGGAATTCTTGTTGAGAACTTGAATATTGAAAATGAATTGTAAGCCATATAAAAAACCATAAGAATTCCTATTGTAAAAAAATGTTATTATAATCAACAGCAACAACAAATACTTTTAAAATATATAATCTTCCAGAAGCCTACTGAGTCTTAAGCCAACATTGATCCAAAACCAATGATCAGTTACACAAATATGGAATTGGGCTAAGTTACGGCAACTACAGCTGGTTCAGCCACTACTTTAAATAAAATTCATTATTCAAGTGATAATTAAGGATTGAACTAAGAGAGGAAAGTAATCGCAAGTCCTTTCAGCTTTTTTTCAAACCCCTTTTTGGATTTGAGTCTCTTTCACAAAATCAGACAAAAGAGAGAAACCATGGAAATCAAAATCATTTTAGGGAATTAGACATATTTCCCCAATATAGGAATAAATGAAAAAAGGAAAAAAATGAGAGAGTTAGAATGCGGGGAATACAACTCCATCACCCTGAATGACTTACGAATCATGGAAAACAAACTGAAGAGAAGGAGCCACATTGAAAAACAACTTTATATGCCATTTTTCAATTCCACTGATGACTATAGAAATGAGATGGTCTCCTGGCCTGTAAAAGCTCTGTGGTCCTTTTCCATCCTGGTGCTCCAAACTCAGTGGACATTTAATTCTCAGCTTCCCAGAGATTGGATGGGACACCAGCAGCATCAGAAGGAAAAGCAGGAGGTCCATAGTTCATGGGGTGAATCAATGAATCCCTTTCCTGTTTCTAAAGAAGAATTACGGTAGAAGAATTCAAAGGACTTTCACACGGTGGAATATTATCCAGTAGCTTTCCTGATTCAAATACAGAGAAACACTCAACTTCATCTGGAAAAGAGAGAGACATATATTCAAGAGCACAGACCCTGCCTGTCCCAAAACTCCATATTTCTCTGCTCAAAGTCTCCCTTGGAGGAGTCGGCCAAAGAGCAGAGCTGAAACTTTTATCATAATTCTCCCTCTCAGGAGGGATCCCTGGATAATTCAACCAGTTCTTGGACTCAAAGATTGTTGTGAAATTCTCTGGAGGAAAATGAAAAGGAAATAATCCCCATGTGATTCATAATAACAGATGCAGAGATTGAATTAAATCTACCATCTAGAATTGAGAGGTTCTGGAGCTCCATGCTTGAAACTGGCCCCAGAGGGAATACTCGGCATCTACGGCTGAAGAAAAAAAGAAATGTGACATTTATTGGCATAGCAATTAAAGGCAAAATTCAGGGGTCCAGTTAATGCCAGAGCATGTCACAGATCTGAAATAGCTGCCTGCTGAGTTGGAGCCAAAATGTACTTTATTTTGAAAGTTAATGCTCAAAGGCACCACACAAAAGGGCTGATGCAATAGTGCAGCCCGTTTTTAAGAACAACTAGTGAAAAACTAGTTACCAGAACTTTGAAGAGTTAAAAAAAAATCACATAAACACACACACAAAGACACACATACACACACAAGAAAAAAACCAAGTGAAAGTGAAAAGAGATGGAGAAATCAAGGCTGCTTCTCACCTAGGGTGACCAGATGACCTGATTTCAGCGGGACAGTCCCGATTTTTAACAATTTTTCCCGCGTCCCTCCGCCTTTTAAAAAAGTCCCGATTTTTTTTCTGGCTTCATGTTGAAAGCCCAATGGATTTGCTTAAGAAATCCTAACCGGGGCAAGACAAAAGTCTAACCTCTCTCTGTCTCAGTACTTTCACTGAAGATATTAAAACGTTAAAGCAACAAAACAGACCTCTCCCCTCCCCCCACGCCGATCGCGTTTACCTCATTTTATAAGAAAAAAAATGATCCTAGTACCATAGAGCTGCAGGAAATGGCTAGAGGGGTCGCCAGTGTTACTTCCTGGATTTTCCGGAGGGGAGGGGCACGGAGGTTGGAGGACTGCTCAAAATGGTGGGAAAAGAAACTTTCTGGTAAGTGTGCTGGGTTTTTTTCTTTTATTTTTTAATGCATTTTAAAATAATGTAGGTTTTTAAAAATGTGCAGCTACTGTTTTTTTATTCAAAACAATATGTGATGTGCCATGGAAAAATCATTAAAAAAAACCTTGAAAGAACAAAAGGGTTTTTTTAGGGTATTTTCCTGACCAAAACTATAATTGTTTCTGCATGACACCCTTAATCACCTTTAATAGCCAACTACACTTCATTCTAAATAGTTTTATTTCCTTTATTGTATGTGATTACTCAAGTCCAAAAACTGAGTTAATTGGATAAACTCAGCTCCACAATTTACTAAATATACAGTTACAGGAATTTCATGTATAGTATGCTGTCTCTTAGGGTTTATTGAACATAGGAGAATAATATGAGAGGGATTTGATGTAAAATAAGCTCTTTTAATGAATTCAAAATCAACGCAGCAGACAAGACATGGGAGTGAACATAATACACACTTTAACAATATTTTTTTTTCTTTTAGTCATCAAATATTGCAGCAAGTGTGTCAGTAATAATAGCAAGACAGGCATAGGATTTTCCAGCCAGGTTAATTTTACTTTTTTATGGTTTTGATGTTGTATTTAATTTTATCTGTATTAGAAACTTATGAAGGCTGTGCAACATTTTGAGGTGATGTAGAGTATGTAAAGGCATGAATACAGTAGAACCTCTGGTCACAACCATAATTCGTTCCATAACTTTGGTCGCAAACTGATTTGGTCATGAATCAAACCTAATTTTGGAAATTTGGTGCTTACAAAAAAAAATGGTGCAGAAGGGGAAATCAGCAGCGGGGAGAATGTGAATATTTTGGTCAGAAGCGTTCGTGACCAGAGGTTCTACTGTATAACATCTTCATTTAAGACTTAAGATTCACTTAAGATATAACATCTTCACTTAAGATTCACTTAAGAACTGTGGCAAGAAAGGTGGTATAGTGACCAAAGTTACAATGGCATTGAAAAAAGTGACTGATGACCATTTTTCACACTTAGCGACCATTTTCACACTTAGCGACCGTTGCAGCATCCTCATGGTCACGCGATCAAAATTTTGATGTTTGGCAACAGATTCGTATTTATGATGGTTTCAGTGTCCTGAGGTCATATAATCACCTTTTGACAAAGTCAAATGGGGAAACCAGATTCACTTATGTTACTAATTTATCAGCTGCACTTATTCACTTAAGAACTGTGGCAAGAAAGGTGATATAGTGACCAAAGTTACAATGGCATTGAAAAAAGTGACTGATGACCATTTTTCACACTTAGCGACCATTTTCACACTTAGCGACCGTTGCAGCATCCTCATGGTCATGTGATCAAAATTCGGATGTTTGGCAACAGTTACAATTTATATTTGTAAATTGTAGTTATGTTGAAATAAAAAAAACATTACAATACTATTTTTGCGTTGTATGAAAATTTTTGTTGCTCCGTATAAAATTTTTAATCACCCCCCCCCCCCCCCGGTCAAAGGTGTCCCTCTTTACCAATCTGAAAATCTGGTCACCTTATTCTCACCCCATGTGAGGAAAGAAGGGCGGGAGGGAAGGGGAGCTCAGGATCCTCATGTTGCAGATAGAAAGCTGATCTACAAAATCCAATTTCCATCTTCAGAGACCTGGGAATGCAGAAGCCCATATCCCATGTTTCCATGCCTCCCTTTCCCATGCGGAGGCCAGTCAAGGGGGCTCTTGCAGGGATGCCAGGGATGCCAGCTGAGTGGGGAGCCCCTCTTGCGGGGAGAAAGCTGGGGAGCCTCATGTTGGGGAAGGGAAGCAGCAGTGGTGAAATCTAAAAATTTTCCCTACTGGTTCTGTGGGCGTGGCTTGGTGGTCATGGGACCACGTGGGCGTGGCCAAGTTAAGGTCACTTCTTTGCCCTTATGACCTACCAAAAGAAAATATACCAATTATTTATCATTTTATATCATTCATATCATTTATTTGGCATTGAAGGAGTATATGAATCAATATTGGCTTCTGCTTATATTATTGTATACTGTCTGAAATTAGTTGTTTTCTATCCTAGCAAATTGTAATCTTAATACTGGACTGCAAATGTTATCTCACTGCTGCGTCTCGCTTCTATTCTTGGTTTCAAAGCTTGGCACATTTTTGAAAGCTAGTAGAAGAAATTGCTACACGGGAATATCAAACTATATAGACAAAGGAACCAAGCTAGGGAGTTTTCCTGGCTCATAAATCCTTAAAGCATTCTGCCGAAAAAGAACTTGGCAAAGGGGGGCAGCCACCCCCTACACAAGGCTATAGGAATCCTCCACAGATAAGGTAGGCAGAGACAGGAGCTTGAAGCAAATAATGATTTAAAGATCACATTGGTAACGAATCATTCCCTCTGATTGGATAAAATTTGCATCGGTATCTGGGTAAAATGCATAGAATACTCTGAGCACCTCTCACAGGGGGTGGCTATTCCTTACATGCCTTTTGTTTGCATGTTTTGGATATAGTTTTGTCACCCAGCTTTTGCTATGGCCATAAATAAAAGCTGATACTTTTTGCAAGCTTCGTCTCGAGTCTCCACTCTCTTTGGTATCTCAGTGGCTCGGGGAAAACTGCTGGAACCTTACAGCATAAACAAAGGACATAAAACAATAAGAGGTACACAAATACTTACATAAGAGCAATAAAAGTGTTGTCTTCAGTGCACAATGATAATAATGACCTACAAAAAGAACCTATACATGATATTTAATCTGTTTTAACCTGGTAAGAAGCTATACCATTAAAAATGTAACCTGTTTAACAAATTTAACCATTTAATACTTAAGTAAGAATAAAAGAACTACACACAACAATAAAAGAGGTACACAAATACTTACATAAAAGTGTTAGTCGTCTTTCACTTTATAAGATGTTTCCACATCATTTTTCAGTGGCGCTCTCCCATTTTTCTTGATCTTGAATCTGGGATCATCGGCTGAGCGATGGTGTCCTCGTAGCCACTTTCTCACTGCAGGAATAGGGCCCCATTTTGGAAGAGGTAATAGCAATAGCAGTTAGACTTATATACCGCTTCATAGGGCTTTCAGCCCTCTCTAAGCGGTTTACAGAGTCAGCATATCGCCCCCAACAATCCGAGTCCTCATTTTACCCACCTCGGAAGGATGGAAGCCTGAGTCAACCCTGAGCCGGTGAGATTTGAACCGCCGAACTGCAGAACTGCAGTCAGCTGAAGTAGCCTGCAGTGCTGCATTTAACCACTGCGCCACCTCGGCTCAGTGGTAGGCCAGTGACATCGATGGTCATGAGGTTGGTTAAATTAGAAATGGTAAGGCGACTTCTGCTCTCTGAACATGCGAAGTTCATTTTCGAGAAACCTCTTTACACTTCGGCAGAACTGACAGCAATTGTCCTGACAATATCTTTTGCTTTTTTAATACTGTCAGGAATTGCATAGTTCTTTGAATCTTTTAACACATTCTCTCAAAAATCTCTGTAGTCATTGATGTTAATGTTGTAATTGAAAATGTCACCAAATGGGAGCAGTTGTTCCTCAGCTGCTGTCCATGGAACTACTACTACTTCTGCAATATCCCAGTACTCTGGCGCCAAAAAATGTAAAAATTGTAATTTATACGTGGTGTCTTGCAACTGGCTCCCTGTTTTTAAATGTTCACAGTCCATTCTTTTTTTCTGCTAATTTGTTATGATTCTTCCTAAAAGTCTTTCCCAATGAAGTCCAACAAATCAATGATTTTCCCACAAAATTTATGTTTTTGAAGGTTTCTGAAATAATTAGTCCGTCAACTTTTCTTTGATGTTGGAAAATATCTCGGTTTTAATTTTGCTAGCAACGCACTCAACTATTTTCACAACTGTTGGCCTTGAATGCAATCCTATTCCCAGATCTACTCCATTTTCAGTTTGCAACTCTATCAATTCTTCTATGCTTGAAATTAGCCTTCTTGCTTTTGCCAGGCTGTAAACAGTTTGGAACATTTTACAAGTGGTGGCTAAACGCTTTCCAGGCATCTTCTCCATTGCTTTTGTTATGGCATCCTGTTCCCCTTGTTTGACGTTGTCTCTACAAATGGTGTGGGATTTTGATGTGAAATGTTCTCTCATTTTCTTCTGTAGAAAAGCTTGCTGCACTTCCTTATTTTTCCCAGCTAGCTCAATCATGAAATGCTTCCATTCTTTGGACACATGAATACCACTCTCTATTGCAAAGTCATGTTTCTCACACTACTTGCAACCTAGTTTCTCGTTTGACACATCCAATCCCAGATACTTTTCTTGGAAGTTGCTGTACTGCTGCAATGTCCAACAGTCAGGGAGAATGACTTCCATTTCCGGCTAGGGTGACTCAATACTTGGCTTGCTGCTTCTCCAAGTCCAAGTTCAAGTGGTGGGAGTGATGGTGCTCGTGGTGCTTTGCGTGGCTTTGGATCATCCAAGGCCAATTCTGATGGTTGTTGTGCCAGTTTTGGTTTCTTGGCCAAGAACCCGACCAAAGTTGGTTGCCTTTTCATTCTTGCTGGTAAAGGCTGCTACTGCAAAAGGAAGAAAAAGAACTTTGTCAGCTGAGGACCAGTGATGGGAGCAATACAAAACACACAAAACTCAAGAAAGTAGTTTCAACACAAAAACAACACAATGCAGAAGCAGCTGCATCTCACACAAAAGAGCCCCTGCCACAAGCAGGAAACTCACAGAGCCACAAAGAGCTCAAAAGCAACTTTCAGACTTAACACAAAAACAACACAACTGACTCACAACATTGTGCAACACACTCACAATGCAACATTGTGCAACTCACACGCAATGCAAAAGCAGCCGTACCTCACAGAAACTGGCCCCTGCAACAGACTTAACAGACTTAACATATTTAACAAGTTAATAGATAAACAGAGTTGGAAGGGACCTTGCAGGTCACCTAGTCCACCCCCCTGCCCAAGCAGAATTGCAAAAGTACGCAAAATGGCCCCTGCCACAAGCAGGAAACTCACAGAACCACAAAGAGCTCAAAAAGCAACTTTCACACTTAACAAAAACACAATGTCATTGTGCAACCCTCACACAATGTAAAAGTACACAAAATGCCCCCTGCAACAGCAAGCAGGAAACTTACACAGAGAACTCACAAAACCAACTATTACAAGTACAAAATGTCAAATAAAGCTTGGTGTGATTTTGTATGTTTGTGTAGTGAGTGTGAAACACTACAGAAACACAAAAATCTCAGAAAGCTGCACAAACCTAAAAATATAAAAGCAGCTAAAACTTTATATATTTTAAATGGCTATTATTTCCTAAACAAAATTCCTTTAAAAAACCAAGTAACCTTTTTTTAAAAAAAGTAAAAAAAAACCACTTACTTTCTCAATTGAAGGCACGAGGCAGGCAGGCAGATTCCGTTGCTAGCAGATGAGATGGATTGCAGACAGAAAGCCAGGATTTCAAAAAGAGCTGAGCAGGCAAACAGCAAGGCAGCTCCTGATTCTTGTCATTTTCTTGCTTCCTCTTGTCTATAAGATTTCCTCTCACTATTTTATGGAGGAAAGTACTTCCAGTGGAAACTAATAATAATAGTTGCACAGAAACTGAATTATTGGGTTTTTGGGAAAGGTGACCAGACATCCCGATTTCAGCGGGACAGTCACGATTTCTAACAATTTGTCCCGTGTCCCGGGGCATTTTAAAAAAGTCCCGATTTTCTGGCTTCATGTTGAAAGCCCACTGCATTTGCTTAAAAAATCCTAACCGGGGCAAGACAAAAGGCACCCTGTCTAACCTCTCTCTCTCTGTGTGTCTCAGTACTTTCATTGAAGATATAATTAAAATGTTAAAGCAAGAAAACGGACCACCCCGCGCCCCTTTTACCTCATTTTATAAGAAAAGATAACCCAGTACCATAGAGCTCCAGGAAATACTTGGGTAGAGAAGTCGTGAGTGTTACTTTCTGGATTTTCCAGAGGGGAGGGGCACGGAGGTTGGAGGTCGGCTCGTGTGGAAAAAATGGTGGCAAAGTTTCTTTGAAAAATATTTCCCTGACCAATTTCACCATTTTAATTTGCTCAGTTCTTTGTATTAACATCTACATCATTCTGGATTGACTTGGAGTTCCTGCCTGCTGGTAAGTGAGCTGGGTATTTTTCTTTTATTTATTTTTTTATGTATTTTAAAATAATATTTTATTTATTGTGCATAGGATTTTTTAAAATAGTTTTATTCTGTATGGATTCTTTTTTTAAATTGTCTTAGACTATTTAAAAAAAGTTTCTATCCAAAATACAAAATACCAGCTGCAGTTATTCACTTAAGAACTGTGGCAAGAAAGGTGGTATAATGGGCTTAGTGACCAAAGTTACAATGGCATTGAAAAAAGTGACTGATGACCATTTTCACACTTAGTGACCATTTTCACACTTAGCGACCGTTGCAGCATCCTCATGGTCACACGATCAAAATTTTGATGTTTGGTAACAGATTCGTATTTATGATGGTTTCAGTGTTCTGGGGTCATATAATCACCTTTTGACAAAGTCAAATGGGGAAACCAGATTCACTTATGTTACTAACTTATCAGCTGCAGTTATGCACTTAAGAACTGTGGCAAGAAAGGTGGTATAGTGACCAAAGTTACAATGGCATTGAAAAAAGTGACTGATGACCATTTTTCACACTTAGCGACCGTTGCAGCATCCTCATGGTCACGTGATCAAAATTTTGATGTTTGGCAACAGTTACAAATTATATTTGTAAATTGTAGTTATGTTGAAATAAAAAAATATATTACAATACTATTTTTGCGTTGTATGAAAATTTTTGTTGCTCTGTATAAAGTTTTTAATCAAACCCCCCCCCCCACGTCAAAGGTGTCCCTCTTTACCAATCTGAAAATCTGGTCACCTTATTTTTGGGTCCTATGTTTGATTCCACAGAAACTGGTGTCAAAAGTGGGACTCAGTCTTAGATCTGCCACCAGGGACAGCAGATGGGGAATCCCTATATCAGGATGAGTGTTATGAGATTGATCCCATATCCTTTCCCCCTGCCCCATAAAGGCCCCATTGAGGAGCTTCGGTGAGGCCACAGTCTGTGTCCGAGAGTCCATTGTGGCTGGGAAGGCTTGAAGAGGGTTTGTGGTCCCTTCCATCCCAATTCTCAGCCACTCTGGCCCTGCTTTGAGCTCTGCTGACCGATGGCCAGAGGTGTCCAGGAACTGAGGGGGAATTTGGCTTTGTGGCATGAGTGGAAGAATGGAGACTGACCCAGAGACTCTGTCCAAACTCCCTTTCTCCTATGGTCTGAAGGGAGGAATTCAGCTGATCCTAGGCAGTGAGGGCAGTGGATGATGGGGCTCAGACAGACTCTGATTGGGGAAGGAGCCTTTCCCAAAGAAACAGAAACCAGCTGTGTCCCAGGGCTGGGAGGGGGTCCGGGGTCCTCACTGGTGCCTCCACAGGAAAGAAAGGGAGGGGTGAAATTGGAGGGGATGATAAAAAAAACAACTCTTCCTCCCTGGTGAGAAGAGAAACAGTCTGGAGATTTTTTCCCCTTGTAATTTGGCCAAGAAGCCCAACTGACCCCCTTATGAGTGCTGGAAGGGACCGCAGAGCTCTCTTGGAGCCCAGGAGGCCTCGGACAGTCAACCTGGAAAGAACCTTCAAGCTCAGGGATAAAATGAAGCTGAAGATTTTTAAAGCTACAGCAGTTTTCTTATTGAGAGTTCATTTGATCCTATACAATTGAAATGCCCCGATTCTCCTGCCTTGCTTTACACAAGGTTGAACAGCCCTTAAGGAAGGGGGTGGGACTGGGGTCCTCCCTTCCCCTCCCCTCTCTTTTCTCCACTTCATATTTCTCTTTATTATCTTCCTTGCCTCATTTCCCTTCTCTGGACTCCGGGTCCTCTTGGCCTCTCTGAGCTCCACTCCCACCCACCTGATTGAAAAACCGATCTGACTGCAGTCAGTGGGCAACTTGGAGGCTACAAGAAGTGAGTGGATGGAGGATTCGTACAAAAGGAGAGTCCTAGCTGAAGGGAGAGGATTTGGGGTCTCTTGAAGTCACTTGGTTGCTTTGCATTGCCTGCTTTGGGTTTTTGGGTGGGGATGGCTGTCCTTGGAAGCTAAAAAGGAAGAAGAGTGGGAGCCTGGTAGTTTTAAATATTAATTTGGTTGCTAAGTTTTATTTATTATTTCTTGCTTGCTTATTTTTTTTAATTAAAATTTTAAATTGGTGCTTCTTTTGTCCCAGGATGAATAGCTGCAGTGGGTGAAATCCCAAAGCAACTGGAGCCCAATTTGGACCCCATCGGCATTGACAACCTCACCGTCAGTCAATTGCCTTGGAAGAGTTGACATCCAGTCCGAACATCTGGCTGACTGTGTGAAGCACCACAATCCCCCCCATGAGGGAGGACCTTGACATGGCTGTGGGGCTTGTGTGTTCTGAGGAAGGTGAGGGCTACACCTGAGGTTCAAGCATACTGGACAGGACTCATGAGAGGAATCAGACAAAGAGTGTCTCTCCTATAAACAATTGGGGAAAACACACATAACAGAAACCCAGATTGGCTCTCTAGTTGCTCAGGTCAAGAAGGACCATGCCAGGGGTTCAAATTCCTGGACATCTGGTGGGAAATGACCTGCAGGACTCATTGAGGATGGCTGTGCATCCAGGCGAGCAGCTGCTGAACAACTGGAAGGAAAGTGTTATTCCAATTCTCCCCAAGATGGCATCCAGACTCAGCAGGGGTGTCCCCCCCACCCCCTGCTCCCGATTTCCTCACCTGAACTGGTTCTTTTCTTTTTATTTGAAAAAAATAAATATTTATTTGAATAAAAATCATTGTCCCATTTATGTATGGAGAATAGTTTGGAGCTCACAAATTCCTCTGTGTCACATTTCTACATTTCTTCTGCTTGTAAGCTGCTCCTTTGTGTTCAGGTCTGGCCTCAGAAGGATAATGTAGCACTTGGGGATGAAGATGCAGACCTGCAGACCAGCATCGGAGGCCAGGATGGAGAAGACCTGCACAGCCACCATGTATTTCCCTTTGGTGCTCAGGTAGGTGGGCACAAAAGTCACCCAGACGCTGCAGAAGATCAGCATGCTGAAGGTGATCAGTTTGGCTTCGTTGAAGGCCCCAGGCAGATTCCTGGCCAGGAAAGCCACCGTGAAGCAGATGACAGCCAGGAAGTCCATGTAGCTGAGGGTGACATAGAACATGATAACAGCCCCTTCATTGCATTGCAGGATGATCTCTCCAGGCTGGGAGTGGAGGTCAGAGTCAGGGAAGGGGGGAGAAACTCCCAGCCAGATGGAGCAGATGACAATTTGGACTGCAGAAGAAGACAGGATGATGGAGTTGGCCAAGCTCTTCCCCAACCATCTCTTCACCCGATTTCCTGGTTTTGTGGCCAGGAAAGCCAGCACCACCATGATGGTTTTGGCCAAGAGAGAAGAAACAGCAACTGAGAAGATGTTGCTGAAAACTGTTTGTCGGAGAAGGCAGGTGGCTTTCCTTGGTTGACCAATGAAGAGAGAAGAAGACAAGAAGCAAAGCAGGAGGGAGACCAGGAGGATGTAGGAGAGGTCCCGATTGTTGGCTTTGATAATGGGAGTTTCTCCATATTTAATGAAGATAATTAAAACAAGGACTGTAGTTAGGAACAAGAGTAGGGCAAAAGAGACCAGGATGATGCCCAGATGTTCTTCATAAGACAGGAAGGCTATAACTTTAGGGATACATTGGACTCTGGCCTCATTTGGATATTTGTCAACTGGACACTTGGTGCATTTTTCTGCATCTGAGAAACCAAAAATCATTTTTCTTTAATATTTTGTTCCTTTTATTTTTCATTAAAATAGCATAAGAAGGATGTAATTTTTTTTAAAGTAGCTAGGTATATGAAGTTGAGGAAAATCCTGGAGTGTTAATTATTTCTGGTGTAATGTGTAATGTAATTCATAGGAAGCTACATTATTAGAGGTTAATAATGAATCATATAATCTTTTGATATAAATATTTAGAGTCCTGCCACATGGCAATTAATCAGTGACGTGCGGTGAGGTTTATGGCTACTGAGGCACTGATGTCACACACACACACACACACACACACAGAGGCAGATTTCACACAAGGACCCTTCAAAGACTAAACATTTTTTTTTACTGGTGGGGAATTAAAACTCCCCTTTTCCTCAATGGGAAATCATATTCAGACAAAGAAAATTGTTAAAAATATCATTTCCTTTCTGAAGCCTGGCTCTTTCTCTGCACCTATATTGGGGGGGGGAATAGGGGAAATGCAAGTGGTGAGGCCAGCCTGCCCTCTTCTTGTCTCCCCCCTTCCCAATGGGACAAGAAGGCGGAGGGCTGGTCTTGCAAACGGGGATCAGCGCACTTGCTGCCTCCCCCTCTTCTGGGAGAGCTCTGCAATGGGACAGACGGACGGAGGGGGAGATCGCCCCTTCCTCCTCCACGCCTCCAAACCCCGTCTTCCCTGGCCTGCACCCCTGCACTGGAAATGCGAGCAAAACGCACAACTCAATGCTATGCTGTGCAATGCAAGTGATGCAATACAATGCAACGCAACCCGCCCAGGCTCCTTTGGATTCAGGGGTGATCCGAATGGGGGGAGCGAGGGATCCCTGGGGCGGAGGCCTCCCGGTGCAATGGTCTTCCGCAGCCCTGGAGCGAACCTTCGCCTTCCCCACCCAGGATTGCAAGACTGGAGGACTCGGCAGCAGTCACCCCCACCCCCAGCTGGCCAACCCTCAGCCCGTCCCATCAGCGGCAGGACCCACATGGTTCCTCTCCTCCCCGGCACCATCCGGTGGGCGTGTGAGCGCTGGGCAGGAGCGCTGAATGGCCGGCCCAGAAGGCATGCCGGCACTTTAAAGTGCATGCCAGCTCGGCCACCATTCAGCGAAACATGTCCTAGTTTGTGGCCGGGCGGCACGCTGGCACTTTAAAGTGCATGCCTCCCGGCCACAAACCAGGACATGTTTCGCTCTATGGCACGCCGAGGCGGCATGGCTTTAAAAAATAAATAAAATAAAATAAAAAATAAAAAAATGAAAAAATGAAAAATGAAGAATGAAAAATAATGAAAAATGAAAAATAATGAAAAATAATGAAAAATAATGAAAAATAATGAAAAATAATGAAAAATAATGAAAAAATAATGAAAAAAATGAAAAATGAAAAATGAAAATAGATGTGCCACCCGCACACCAGCAGAGGCAGGTAAAAACACACACACACACAATAAAAACAAATTACAATTACTTACATTACAAATAAATTGAATTCCTCCCCCCTGCCCCCTCCCTCTGACCCACATACCTTCCAGCTGCATCAAAAATGCAAGATTTGGTCTAGCCAGGGCCAGGCAGGCTAGGATAGTTGCTGCTAGAGTCACCACGTGGATGACTCTGCTTAAATGTTTTAAAAAAGCCTCTAAACAAAGTGCCCTCTGCAGGAGGAGGCGATAGAATCACGTGCCTCATTTGCATAAGGAATTTTTCGCTTTTTAACCCTTGGTTGACTCTTAAAAGGTGAAAAATTCCTTATGCAAAGGAGGCCCATAGTTCTCTCGCTTCCTCCTACAGTTAGCACTAAGCAGACTCAGAGTCACTGTGACTTGGAGTCTGACAGCAACTACCTTGGCCTTTTTCGTTATTTTAAAAATTGTTTCCTTTTCCTCATGAGACTGGTGAGGCCCCGCCTCCCCTGCCTCGAGTGACTGCACGTCACTGCAATTAATATACTGGACTTAGAGGATACCTAAAGTATCTAGTAACATCTGGAAGCTATATGGAATTCTGAAGAAATTTCCTAACAGTGACAACAATTAACCAGTGGAACAGCTGGCCTCCAGAAGTTGTGGGTGCTTCAACAGTGGATGTTTTTAAGAAGAGACTGGACAGTCACTTGTCTGAAATGGTATCAAGTCTCCTGCTTGACCAGGGGGTAGCACTAGGAGACCTCCAAAGTCCTTTACAGCTCTACTCTGATTGATTGATTGATCTACATGACTGTCAGAATATTTGTGCAATGAGTTGCCCCCATAAATATCCACAGCACCACATTATGGACCAGTGACACTTTCTCAGTGATCCTCAAGGGGAGGATCCAATATACAGTGAATTGCAAGGTCCTTCAGAAGGTGGACCTAAAACAATTCATCAAGTTTCAAAGAATTCAGATCTTCCTAGAAAGGTGAACATAGCAGCACATATCCAGACTAAAAAGCCGGGTGTAGGAATGGAGGAAAGGTTACGTAGAGACATGAGCAGCACACTGCCATGATCTCAGTAACTGGTTATCTCAGATTCCTATGAGCTCACCTAATTAGCAGTGCCAGACATCATCTAGATATGTAAGACTCTATCCTGGCTGGGATGTTCTTAGAGATTGACAAGGAGAATGCACC